>NW_026611462.1:0-356802 GCF_029633865.1 Lampris incognitus
GTTTTAAGCAACAAAAACGACTCCCGGCCTTATTTAGTTCACATTTGTACTTTTGGTAAGCTAGCCCGTATTCATAACGCACTAAACCTTTTTATCGCGTTAAACGCCTGTTCTCGACGAGAAAAGCACAATTTCATCAAAAACGAACAAAACAAGAAAAATGAATCTATTCAACAAGTCTACAACACGTCCTTAAGAGTTACACGATTTCACCCAATGTCAATGTGTAAGTTCTCCAGTTCTGATCATTTTTTAGGTTGTTGGTAGCTTGGTCCAATGTCAAAACACAGTGAAATCTTTTTATGGCTTTAAACGCGTTTTCTCCTCGAGAGAAACATGATTTCACTAAGAACGTTATAGTTTAAACATGCCTGTTGTACATGTGCGCAAACACACAGAGCCTTAAGATTGGGGTTTCACCAATGTGTTTTTTGGTGAGAAACCTTCTATTTCAAGGTTCTGTGCGTTTTCCGACAAGTACAATATGTATTTATAGTGTTTCTGATGAAATCCCTCCTTTTAATGCATTTTCTCACAGAAAACGAGTCTCTCGCCATGGGAACATGGCTTTTTTGAAAAAGCATATTCTCGTCGAGAAATCGTGTTTTAAGCAACAAAAACGACTCCCGGCCTTATTTAGTTCACATTTTTGCTTTTGGTAAGCTAGCCCGTATTCATAACGCACTAAACCTTTTTATCGCGTTAAACGCCTTTTCTCGACGACAAAAGCACAATTTCATCAAAAACGAACAAAACAAGAAAAATGAATCTATTCAACAAGTCTACAACACGTCCTTAAGAGTTACACGATTTCACCCAATGTCAATGTGTAAGTTCTCCAGTTCTGATCATTTTTTAGGTTGTTGGTAGCTTGGTCCAATGTCAAAACACAGTGAAATCTTTTTATGGCTTTAAACGCGTTTTCTCCTCGAGAGAAACATGATTTCACTAAAAACGTTATAGTTTAAACATGCCTGTTGTACATGTGCGCAAACACTCAGAGCCTTAAGATTGGGGTTTCACCCATGGGTTTTTTGGTGAGAAACCTTCTATTTCAAGGTTCTGTGCGTTTTCAGACAAGTACAATATGTATTTATAGTGTTTCTGATGAAATCCCTCCTTTTAATGCATTTTCTCACAGAAAACGAGTCTCTCGCCATGGGAACATGGCTTTTTTGAAAAAGCATATTCTGGTCGAGAAATCGTGTTTTAAGCAACAAAAACGACTCCCGGCCTTATTTAGTTCACATTTTTGCTTTTGGTAAGCTAGCCCGTATTCATAACGCACTAAACCTTTTTATCGCGTTAAACGCCTGTTCTCGACGAGAAAAGCACAATTTCATCAAAAACGAACAAAACAAGAAAAATGAATCTATTCAACAAGTCTACAACACGTCCTTAAGAGTTACACGATTTCACCCAATGTCAATGTGTAAGTTCTCCAGTTCTGATCATTTTTTAGGTTGTTGGTAGGCTTGGTCCAATGTCAAAACACAGTGAAATCTTTTTATGGCTTTAAACGCGTTTTCTCCTCGAGAGAAACATGATTTCACTAAAAACGTTATAGTTTAAACATGCCTGTTGTACATGTGCGCAAACACACAGAGCCTTAAGATTGGGGTTTCACCCATGGGTTTTTTGGTGAGAAACCTTCTATTTCAAGGTTCTGTGCGTTTTCAGACAAGTACAATATGTATTTATAGTGTTTCTGATGAAATCCCTCCTTTTAATGCATTTTCTCACAGAAAACGAGTCTCTCCCCATGGGAACATGGCTTTTTTGAAAAAGCATATTCTCGTCGAGAAATCGTGTTTTAAGCAACAAAAACGACTCCCGGCCTTATTTAGTTCACATTTGTACTTTTGGTAAGCTAGCCCGTATTCATAACGCACTAAACCTTTTTATCGCGTTAAACGCCTTTTCTCGACGACAAAAGCACAATTTCATCAAAAACGAACAAAACAAGAAAAATGAATCTATTCAACAAGTCTACAACACGTCCTTAAGAGTTACACGATTTCACCCAATGTCAATGTGTAAGTTCTCCAGTTCTGATCATTTTTTAGGTTGTTGGTAGCTTGGTCCAATGTCAAAACACAGTGAAATCTTTTTATGGCTTTAAACGCGTTTTCTCCTCGAGAGAAACATGATTTCACTAAAAACGTTATAGTTTAAACATGCCTGTTGTACATGTGCGCAAACACTCAGAGCCTTAAGATTGGGGTTTCACCCATGGGTTTTTTGGTGAGAAACCTTCTATTTCAAGGTTCTGTGCGTTTTCAGACAAGTACAATATGTATTTATAGTGTTTCTGATGAAATCCCTCCTTTTAATGCATTTTCTCACAGAAAACGAGTCTCTCGCCATGGGAACATGGCTTTTTTGAAAAAGCATATTCTCGTCGAGAAATCGTGTTTTAAGCAACAAAAACGACTCCCGGCCTTATTTAGTTCACATTTTTGCTTTTGGTAAGCTAGCCCGTATTCATAACGCACTAAACCTTTTTATCGCGTTAAACGCCTTTTCTCGACGACAAAAGCACAATTTCATCAAAAACGAACAAAACAAGAAAAATGAATCTATTCAACAAGTCTACAACACGTCCTTAAGAGTTACACGATTTCACCCAATGTCAATGTGTAAGTTCTCCAGTTCTGATCATTTTTTAGGTTGTTGGTAGCTTGGTCCAATGTCAAAACACAGTGAAATCTTTTTATGGCTTTAAACGCGTTTTCTCCTCGAGAGAAACATGATTTCACTAAAAACGTTATAGTTTAAACATGCCTGTTGTACATGTGCGCAAACACACAGAGCCTTAAGATTGGGGTTTAACCCATGGGTTTTTTGGTGAGAAACCTTCTATTTCAAGGTTCTGTGCGTTTTCAGACAAGTACAATATGTATTTATAGTGTTTCTGATGAAATCCCTCCTTTTAATGCATTTTCTCACAGAAAACGAGTCTCTCGCCATGGGAACATGGCTTTTTTGAAAAAGCATATTCTCGTCGAGAAATCGTGTTTTAAGCAACAAAAACGACTCCCGGCCTTATTTAGTTCACATTTTTGCTTTTGGTAAGCTAGCCCGTATTCATAACGCACTAAACCTTTTTATCGCGTTAAACGCCTTTTCTCGACGACAAAAGCACAATTTCATCAAAAACGAACAAAACAAGAAAAATGAATCTATTCAACAAGTCTACAACACGTCCTTAAGAGTTACACGATTTCACCCAATGTCAATGTGTAAGTTCTCCAGTTCTGATCATTTTTTAGGTTGTTGGTAGCTTGGTCCAATGTCAAAACACAGTGAAATCTTTTTATGGCTTTAAACGCGTTTTCTCCTCGAGAGAAACATGATTTCACTAAAAACGTTATAGTTTAAACATGCCTGTTGTACATGTGCGCAAACACACAGAGCCTTAAGATTGGGGTTTAACCCATGGGTTTTTTGGTGAGAAACCTTCTATTTCAAGGTTCTGTGCGTTTTCAGACAAGTACAATATGTATTTATAGTGTTTCTGATGAAATCCCTCCTTTTAATGCATTTTCTCACAGAAAACGAGTCTCTCGCCATGGGAACATGGCTTTTTTGAAAAAGCATATTCTCGTCGAGAAATCGTGTTTTAAGCAACAAAAACGACTCCCGGCCTTATTTAGTTCACATTTGTACTTTTGGTAAGCTAGCCCGTATTCATAACGCACTAAACCTTTTTATCGCGTTAAACGCCTGTTCTCGACGAGAAAAGCACAATTTCATCAAAAACGAACAAAACAAGAAAAATGAATCTATTCAACAAGTCTACAACACGTCCTTAAGAGTTACACGATTTCACCCAATGTCAATGTGTAATTTCTCCAGTTCTGATCATTTTTTAGGTTGTTGGTAGCCATGTCCAATGTAAAAACACAGTGAAATCTTTTTATGGCTTTAAACGCGTTTTCTCCTCGAGAGAAACATGATTTCACTAAAAACGTTATAGTTTAAACATGCCTGTTGTACATGTGTGCAAACACTCAGAGCCTTAAGATAGGGGTTTCACCAATGTGTTTTTTGGTGAGAAACCTTCTATTTCAAGGTTCTGTGCGTTTTCAGACAAGTACAATATGTATTTATAGTGTTTCTGATGAAATCCCTCCTTTTAATGCATTTTCTCACAGAAAACGAGTCTCTCGCCATGGGAACATGGCTTTTTTGAAAAAGCATATTGTCGTCGAGAAATCTTGTTTTAAGCAACAAAAACGACTCCCGGCCTTATTTAGTTCACATTTGTACTTTTGGTAAGCTAGCCCGTATTCATAACGCACTAAACCTTTTTATCGCGTTAAACGCCTGTTCTCGACGAGAAAAGCACAATTTCATCAAAAACGAACAAAACAAGAAAAATGAATCTATTCAACAAGTCTACAACACGTCCTTAAGAGTTACACGATTTCACCCAATGTCAATGTGTAATTTCTCCAGTTCTGATCATTTTTTAGGTTGTTGGTAGCTTGATCCAATGTCAAAACACATTGAAATCTTTTTATGGCTTTAAACGCGTTTTCTCCTCGAGAGAAACATGATTTCACTAAGAACGTTATAGTTTAAACATGCCTGTTGTACATGTGCGCAAACACTCAGAGCCTTAAGATAGGGGTTTCACCAATGTGTTTTTTGGTGAGAAACCTTCTATTTCAAGGTTCTGTGCGTTTTCCGACAAGTACAATATGTATTTATAGTGTTTCTGATGAAATCCCTCCTTTTAATGCATTTTCTCACAGAAAACGAGTCTCTCGCCATGGGAACATGGCTTTTTTGAAAAAGCATATTCTCGTCGAGAAATCGTGTTTTAAGCAACAAAAACGACTCCCGGCCTTATTTAGTTCACATTTTTGCTTTTGGTAAGCTAGCCCGTATTCATAACGCACTAAACCTTTTTATCGCGTTAAATGCCTTTTCTCGACGACAAAAGCACAATTTCATCAAAAACGAACAAAACAAGAAAAATGAATCTATTCAACAAGTCTACAACACGTCCTTAAGAGTTACACGATTTCACCCAATGTCAATGTGTAAGTTCTCCAGTTCTGATCATTTTTTAGGTTGTTGGTAGCTTGGTCCAATGTCAAAACACATTGAGATCTTTTTATGGCTTTAAACGCGTTTTCTCCTCGAGAGAAACATGATTTCACTAAAAACGTTATAGTTTAAACATGCCTGTTGTACATATGCGCAAACACACAGAGCCTTAAGATTGGGGTTTCACCCATGGGTTTTTTGGTGAGAAACCTTCTATTTCAAGGTTCTGTGCGTTTTCAGACAAGTACAATATGTATTTATAGTGTTTCTGATGAAATCCCTCCTTTTAATGCATTTTCTCACAGAAAACGAGTCTCTCCCCATGGGAACATGGCTTTTTTGAAAAAGCATATTCTCGTCGAGAAATCGTGTTTTAAGCAACAAAAACGACTCCCGGCCTTATTTAGTTCACATTTGTACTTTCGGTAAGCTAGCCCGTATTCATAACGCACTAAACCTTTTTATCGCGTTAAACGCCTTTTCTCGACGACAAAAGCACGATTTCATCAAAAACGAACAAAACAAGAAAAATGAATCTATTCAACAAGTCTACAACACGTCCTTAAGAGTTACACGATTTCACCCAATGTCAATGTGTAATTTCTCCAGTTCTGATCATTTTTTAGGTTGTTGGTAGCTTGGTCCAATGTCAAAACACAGTGAAATCTTTTTATGGCTTTAAACGCGTTTTCTCCTCGAGAGAAACATGATTTCACTAAAAACGTTATAGTTTAAACATGCCTGTTGTACATGTGTGCAAACACTCAGAGCCTTAAGATAGGGGTTTCACCAATGTGTTTTTTGGTGAGAAACCTTCTATTTCAAGGTTCTGTGCGTTTTCAGACAAGTACAATATGTATTTATAGTGTTTCTGATGAAATCCCTCCTTTTAATGCATTTTCTCACAGAAAACGAGTCTCTCGCCATGGGAACATGGCTTTTTTGAAAAAGCATATTCTCGTCGAGAAATCGTGTTTTAAGCAACAAAAACGACTCCCGGCCTTATTTAGTTCACATTTTTGCTTTTGGTAAGCTAGCCCGTATTCATAACGCACTAAACCTTTTTATCGCGTTAAACGCCTTTTCTCGACGACAAAAGCACAATTTCATCAAAAACGAACAAAACAAGAAAAATGAATCTATTCAACAAGTCTACAACACGTCCTTAAGAGTTACACGATTTCACCCAATGTCAATGTGTAAGTTCTCCAGTTCTGATCATTTTTTAGGTTGTTGGTAGCTTGGTCCAATGTCAAAACACAGTGAAATCTTTTTATGGCTTTAAACGCGTTTTCTCCTCGAGAGAAACATGATTTCACTAAAAACGTTATAGTTTAAACATGCCTGTTGTACATGTGCGCAAACACACAGAGCCTTAAGATTGGGGTTTAACCCATGGGTTTTTTGGTGAGAAACCTTCTATTTCAAGGTTCTGTGCGTTTTCAGACAAGTACAATATGTATTTATAGTGTTTCTGATGAAATCCCTCCTTTTAATGCATTTTCTCACAGAAAACGAGTCTCTCGCCATGGGAACATGGCTTTTTTGAAAAAGCATATTCTCGTCGAGAAATCGTGTTTTAAGCAACAAAAACGACTCCCGGCCTTATTTAGTTCACATTTTTGCTTTTGGTAAGCTAGCCCGTATTCATAACGCACTAAACCTTTTTATCGCGTTAAACGCCTTTTCTCGACGACAAAAGCACAATTTCATCAAAAACGAACAAAACAAGAAAAATAAATCTATTCAACAAGTCTACAACACGTCCTTAAGAGTTACACGATTTCACCCAATGTCAATGTGTAAGTTCTCCAGTTCTGATCATTTTTTAGGTTGTTGGTAGCTTGGTCCAATGTCAAAACACAGTGAAATCTTTTTATGGCTTTAAACGCGTTTTCTCCTCGAGAGAAACATGATTTCACTAAAAACGTTATAGTTTAAACATGCCTGTTGTACATATGCGCAAACACACAGAGCCTTAAGATTGGGGTTTCACCCATGGGTTTTTTGGTGAGAAACCTTCTATTTCAAGGTTCTGTGCGTTTTCAGACAAGTACAATATGTATTTATAGTGTTTCTGATGAAATCCCTCCTTTTAATGCATTTTCTCACAGAAAACGAGTCTCTCCCCATGGGAACATGGCTTTTTTGAAAAAGCATATTCTCGTCGAGAAATCGTGTTTTAAGCAACAAAAACGACTCCCGGCCTTATTTAGTTCACATTTGTACTTTCGGTAAGCTAGCCCGTATTCATAACGCACTAAACCTTTTTATCGCGTTAAACGCCTTTTCTCGACGACAAAAGCACGATTTCATCAAAAACGAACAAAACAAGAAAAATGAATCTATTCAACAAGTCTACAACACGTCCTTAAGAGTTACACGATTTCACCCAATGTCAATGTGTAATTTCTCCAGTTCTGATCATTTTTTAGGTTGTTGGTAGCTTGGTCCAATGTCAAAACACAGTGAAATCTTTTTATGGCTTTAAACGCGTTTTCTCCTCGAGAGAAACATGATTTCACTAAAAACGTTATAGTTTAAACATGCCTGTTGTACATGTGTGCAAACACTCAGAGCCTTAAGATAGGGGTTTCACCAATGTGTTTTTTGGTGAGAAACCTTCTATTTCAAGGTTCTGTGCGTTTTCAGACAAGTACAATATGTATTTATAGTGTTTCTGATGAAATCCCTCCTTTTAATGCATTTTCTCACAGAAAACGAGTCTCTCGCCATGGGAACATGGCTTTTTTGAAAAAGCATATTCTCGTCGAGAAATCGTGTTTTAAGCAACAAAAACGACTCCCGGCCTTATTTAGTTCACATTTGTACTTTTGGTAAGCTAGCCCGTATTCATAACGCACAAAACCTTTTTATCGCGTTAAACGCCTTTTCTCGACGACAAAAGCACAATTTCATCAAAAACAAACAAAACAAGAAAAATGAATCTATTCAACAAGTCTACAACACGTCCTTAAGAGTTACATGATTTCACCCAATGTCAATGTGTAATTTCTCCAGTTCTGATCATTTTTTAGGTTGTTGGTAGCTTGGTCCAATGTCAAAACACAGTGAAATCTTTTTATGGCTTTAAACGCGTTTTCTCCTCGAGAGAAACATGATTTCACTAAAAACGTTATAGTTTAAACATGCCTGTTGTACATGTGCGCAAACACTCAGAGCCTTAAGATTGGGGTTTCACCCATGGGTTTTTTGGTGAGAAACCTTCTATTTCAAGGTTCTGTGCGTTTTCAGACAAGTACAATATGTATTTATAGTGTTTCTGATGAAATCCCTCCTTTTAATGCATTTTCTCACAGAAAACGAGTCTCTCGCCATGGGAACATGGCTTTTTTGAAAAAGCATATTCTCGTCGAGAAATCGTGTTTTAAGCAACAAAAACGACTCCCGGCCTTATTTAGTTCACATTTTTGCTTTTGGTAAGCTAGCCCGTATTCATAACGCACTAAACCTTTTTATCGCGTTAAACGCCTTTTCTCGACGACAAAAGCACAATTTCATCAAAAACGAACAAAACAAGAAAAATGAATCTATTCAACAAGTCTACAACACGTCCTTAAGAGTTACACGATTTCACCCAATGTCAATGTGTAAGTTCTCCAGTTCTGATCATTTTTTAGGTTGTTGGTAGCTTGGTCCAATGTCAAAACACAGTGAAATCTTTTTATGGCTTTAAACGCGTTTTCTCCTCGAGAGAAACATGATTTCACTAAAAACGTTATAGTTTAAACATGCCTGTTGTACATGTGCGCAAACACACAGAGCCTTAAGATTGGGGTTTAACCCATGGGTTTTTTGGTGAGAAACCTTCTATTTCAAGGTTCTGTGCGTTTTCAGACAAGTACAATATGTATTTATAGTGTTTCTGATGAAATCCCTCCTTTTAATGCATTTTCTCACAGAAAACGAGTCTCTCGCCATGGGAACATGGCTTTTTTGAAAAAGCATATTCTCGTCGAGAAATCGTGTTTTAAGCAACAAAAACGACTCCCGGCCTTATTTAGTTCACATTTTTGCTTTTGGTAAGCTAGCCCGTATTCATAACGCACTAAACCTTTTTATCGCGTTAAACGCCTTTTCTCGACGACAAAAGCACAATTTCATCAAAAACGAACAAAACAAGAAAAATGAATCTATTCAACAAGTCTACAACACGTCCTTAAGAGTTACACGATTTCACCCAATGTCAATGTGTAAGTTCTCCAGTTCTGATCATTTTTTAGGTTGTTGGTAGCTTGGTCCAATGTGAAAACACAGTGAAATCTTTTTATGGCTTTAAACGCGTTTTCTCCTCGAGAGAAACATGATTTCACTAAAAACGTTATAGTTTAAACATGCCTGTTGTACATGTGCGCAAACACACAGAGCCTTAAGATTGGGGTTTAACCCATGGGTTTTTTGGTGAGAAACCTTCTATTTCAAGGTTCTGTGCGTTTTCAGACAAGTACAATATGTATTTATAGTGTTTCTGATGAAATCCCTCCTTTTAATGCATTTTCTCACAGAAAACGAGTCTCTCGCCATGGGAACATGGCTTTTTTGAAAAAGCATATTCTGGTCGAGAAATCGTGTTTTAAGCAACAAAAACGACTCCCGGCCTTATTTAGTTCACATTTGTACTTTTGGTAAGCTAGCCCGTATTCATAACGCACTAAACCTTTTTATCGCGTTAAACGCCTGTTCTCGACGAGAAAAGCACAATTTCATCAAAAACGAACAAAACAAGAAAAATGAATCTATTCAACAAGTCTACAACACGTCCTTAAGAGTTACACGATTTCACCCAATGTCAATGTGTAATTTCTCCAGTTCTGATCATTTTTTAGGTTGTTGGTAGCCATGTCCAATGTAAAAACACAGTGAAATCTTTTTATGGCTTTAAACGCGTTTTCTCCTCGAGAGAAACATGATTTCACTAAAAACGTTATAGTTTAAACATGCCTGTTGTACATGTGTGCAAACACTCAGAGCCTTAAGATAGGGGTTTCACCAATGTGTTTTTTGGTGAGAAACCTTCTATTTCAAGGTTCTGTGCGTTTTCAGACAAGTACAATATGTATTTATAGTGTTTCTGATGAAATCCCTCCTTTTAATGCATTTTCTCACAGAAAACGAGTCTCTCGCCATGGGAACATGGCTTTTTTGAAAAAGCATATTCTCGTCGAGAAATCTTGTTTTAAGCAACAAAAACGACTCCCGGCCTTATTTAGTTCACATTTGTACTTTTGGTAAGCTAGCCCGTATTCATAACGCACTAAACCTTTTTATCGCGTTAAACGCCTGTTCTCGACGAGAAAAGCACAATTTCATCAAAAACGAACAAAACAAGAAAAATGAATCTATTCAACAAGTCTACAACACGTCCTTAAGAGTTACACGATTTCACCCAATGTCAATGTGTAATTTCTCCAGTTCTGATCATTTTTTAGGTTGTTGGTAGCTTGATCCAATGTCAAAACACATTGAAATCTTTTTATGGCTTTAAACGCGTTTTCTCCTCGAGAGAAACATGATTTCACTAAGAACGTTATAGTTTAAACATGCCTGTTGTACATGTGCGCAAACACTCAGAGCCTTAAGATAGGGGTTTCACCAATGTGTTTTTTGGTGAGAAACCTTCTATTTCAAGGTTCTGTGCGTTTTCCGACAAGTACAATATGTATTTATAGTGTTTCTGATGAAATCCCTCCTTTTAATGCATTTTCTCACAGAAAACGAGTCTCTCGCCATGGGAACATGGCTTTTTTGAAAAAGCATATTCTCGTCGAGAAATCGTGTTTTAAGCAACAAAAACGACTCCCGGCCTTATTTAGTTCACATTTTTGCTTTTGGTAAGCTAGCCCGTATTCATAACGCACTAAACCTTTTTATCGCGTTAAATGCCTTTTCTCGACGACAAAAGCACAATTTCATCAAAAACGAACAAAACAAGAAAAATGAATCTATTCAACAAGTCTACAACACGTCCTTAAGAGTTACACGATTTCACCCAATGTCAATGTGTAAGTTCTCCAGTTCTGATCATTTTTTAGGTTGTTGGTAGCTTGGTCCAATGTCAAAACACATTGAGATCTTTTTATGGCTTTAAACGCGTTTTCTCCTCGAGAGAAACATGATTTCACTAAAAACGTTATAGTTTAAACATGCCTGTTGTACATATGCGCAAACACACAGAGCCTTAAGATTGGGGTTTCACCCATGGGTTTTTTGGTGAGAAACCTTCTATTTCAAGGTTCTGTGCGTTTTCAGACAAGTACAATATGTATTTATAGTGTTTCTGATGAAATCCCTCCTTTTAATGCATTTTCTCACAGAAAACGAGTCTCTCCCCATGGGAACATGGCTTTTTTGAAAAAGCATATTCTCGTCGAGAAATCGTGTTTTAAGCAACAAAAACGACTCCCGGCCTTATTTAGTTCACATTTGTACTTTCGGTAAGCTAGCCCGTATTCATAACGCACTAAACCTTTTTATCGCGTTAAACGCCTTTTCTCGACGACAAAAGCACGATTTCATCAAAAACGAACAAAACAAGAAAAATGAATCTATTCAACAAGTCTACAACACGTCCTTAAGAGTTACACGATTTCACCCAATGTCAATGTGTAATTTCTCCAGTTCTGATCATTTTTTAGGTTGTTGGTAGCTTGGTCCAATGTCAAAACACAGTGAAATCGTTTTATGGCTTTAAACGCGTTTTCTCCTCGAGAGAAACATGATTTCACTAAAAAAGTTATAGTTTAAACGTGCCTGTTGTACATGTGTGCAAACACTCAGAGCCTTAAGATAGGGGTTTCACCAATGTGTTTTTTGGTGAGAAACCTTCTATTTCAAGGTTCTGTGCGTTGTCAGACAAGTACAATATGTATTTATCGTGTTTCTGATGAAATCCCTCCTTTTAATGCATTTTCTCACAGAAAACGAGTCTCTCGCCATGGGAACATGGCTTTTTTGAAAAAGCATATTCTCGTCGAGAAATCGTGTTTTAAGCAACAAAAACGACTCCCGGCCTTATTTAGTTCACATTTTTGCTTTTGGTAAGCTAGCCCGTATTCATAACGCACTAAACCTTTTTATCGCGTTAAACGCCTTTTCTCGACGACAAAAGCACAATTTCATCAAAAACGAACAAAACAAGAAAAATGAATCTATTCAACAAGTCTACAACACGTCCTTAAGAGTTACACGATTTCACCCAATGTCAATGTGTAAGTTCTCCAGTTCTGATCATTTTTTAGGTTGTTGGTAGCTTGGTCCAATGTCAAAACACAGTGAAATCTTTTTATGGCTTTAAACGCGTTTTCTCCTCGAGAGAAACATGATTTCACTAAAAACGTTATAGTTTAAACATGCCTGTTGTACATGTGCGCAAACACTCAGAGCCTTAAGATTGGGGTTTCACCCATGGGTTTTTTGGTGAGAAACCTTCTATTTCAAGGTTCTGTGCGTTTTCAGACAAGTACAATATGTATTTATAGTGTTTCTGATGAAATCCCTCCTTTTAATGCATTTTCTCACAGAAAACGAGTCTCTCGCCATGGGAACATGGCTTTTTTGAAAAAGCATATTCTCGTCGAGAAATCGTGTTTTAAGCAACAAAAACGACTCCCGGCCTTATTTAGTTCACATTTTTGCTTTTGGTAAGCTAGCCCGTATTCATAACGCACTAAACCTTTTTATCGCGTTAAACGCCTTTTCTCGACGACAAAAGCACAATTTCATCAAAAACGAACAAAACAAGAAAAATGAATCTATTCAACAAGTCTACAACACGTCCTTAAGAGTTACACGATTTCACCCAATGTCAATGTGTAAGTTCTCCAGTTCTGATCATTTTTTAGGTTGTTGGTAGCTTGGTCCAATGTCAAAACACAGTGAAATCTTTTTATGGCTTTAAACGCGTTTTCTCCTCGAGAGAAACATGATTTCACTAAAAACGTTATAGTTTAAACATGCCTGTTGTACATGTGCGCAAACACTCAGAGCCTTAAGATTGGGGTTTCACCCATGGGTTTTTTGGTGAGAAACCTTCTATTTCAAGGTTCTGTGCGTTTTCAGACAAGTACAATATGTATTTATAGTGTTTCTGATGAAATCCCTCCTTTTAATGCATTTTCTCACAGAAAACGAGTCTCTCGCCATGGGAACATGGCTTTTTTGAAAAAGCATATTCTCGTCGAGAAATCGTGTTTTAAGCAACAAAAACGACTCCCGGCCTTATTTAGTTCACATTTTTGCTTTTGGTAAGCTAGCCCGTATTCATAACGCACTAAACCTTTTTATCGCGTTAAACGCCTTTTCTCGACGACAAAAGCACAATTTCATCAAAAACGAACAAAACAAGAAAAATGAATCTATTCAACAAGTCTACAACACGTCCTTAAGAGTTACACGATTTCACCCAATGTCAATGTGTAATTTCTCCAGTTCTGATCATTTTTTAGGTTGTTGGTAGCTTGATCCAATGTCAAAACACAGTGAAATCTTTTTATGTCTTTAAACGCGTTTTCTCCTCGAGAGAAACATGATTTCACTAAGAACGTTATAGTTTAAACATGCCTGTTGTACATGTGCGCAAACACACAGAGCCTTAAGATTGGGGTTTCACCAATGTGTTTTTTGGTGAGAAACCTTCTATTTCAAGGTTCTGTGCGTTTTCCGACAAGTACAATATGTATTTATAGTGTTTCTGATGAAATCCCTCCTTTTAATGCATTTTCTCACAGAAAACGAGTCTCTCGCCATGGGAACATGGCTTTTTTGAAAAAGCATATTCTCGTCGAGAAATCGTGTTTTAAGCAACAAAAACGACTCCCGGCCTTATTTAGTTCACATTTTTGCTTTTGGTAAGCTAGCCCGTATTCATAACGCACTAAACCTTTTTATCGCGTTAAACGCCTTTTCTCGACGACAAAAGCACAATTTCATCAAAAACGAACAAAACAAGAAAAATGAATCTATTCAACAAGTCTACAACACGTCCTTAAGAGTTACACGATTTCACCCAATGTCAATGTGTAAGTTCTCCAGTTCTGATCATTTTTTAGGTTGTTGGTAGCTTGGTCCAATGTCAAAACACAGTGAAATCTTTTTATGGCTTTAAACGCGTTTTCTCCTCGAGAGAAACATGATTTCACTAAAAACGTTACAGTTTAAACATGCCTGTTGTACATGTGCGCAAACACTCAGAGCCTTAAGATTGGGGTTTCACCCATGGGTTTTTTGGTGAGAAACCTTCTATTTCAAGGTTCTGTGCGTTTTCAGACAAGTACAATATGTATTTATAGTGTTTCTGATGAAATCCCTCCTTTTAATGCATTTTCTCACAGAAAACGAGTCTCTCGCCATGGGAACATGGCTTTTTTGAAAAAGCATATTCTGGTCGAGAAATCGTGTTTTAAGCAACAAAAACGACTCCCGGCCTTATTTAGTTCACATTTTTGCTTTTGGTAAGCTAGCCCGTATTCATAACGCACTAAACCTTTTTATCGCGTTAAACGCCTTTTCTCGACGACAAAAGCACAATTTCATCAAAAACGAACAAAACAAGAAAAATGAATCTATTCAACAAGTCTACAACACGTCCTTAAGAGTTACACGATTTCACCCAATGTCAATGTGTAAGTTCTCCAGTTCTGATCATTTTTTAGGTTGTTGGTAGGCTTGGTCCAATGTCAAAACACAGTGAAATCTTTTTATGGCTTTAAACGCGTTTTCTCCTCGAGAGAAACATGATTTCACTAAAAACGTTATAGTTTAAACATGCCTGTTGTACATGTGCGCAAACACACAGAGCCTTAAGATTGGGGTTTCACCCATGGGTTTTTTGGTGAGAAACCTTCTATTTCAAGGTTCTGTGCGTTTTCAGACAAGTACAATATGTATTTATAGTGTTTCTGATGAAATCCCTCCTTTTAATGCATTTTCTCACAGAAAACGAGTCTCTCCCCATGGGAACATGGCTTTTTTGAAAAAGCATATTCTCGTCGAGAAATCGTGTTTTAAGCAACAAAAACGACTCCCGGCCTTATTTAGTTCACATTTGTACTTTTGGTAAGCTAGCCCGTATTCATAACGCACTAAACCTTTTTATCGCGTTAAACGCCTTTTCTCGACGACAAAAGCACAATTTCATCAAAAACGAACAAAACAAGAAAAATGAATCTATTCAACAAGTCTACAACACGTCCTTAAGAGTTACACGATTTCACCCAATGTCAATGTGTAAGTTCTCCAGTTCTGATCATTTTTTAGGTTGTTGGTAGCTTGGTCCAATGTCAAAACACAGTGAAATCTTTTTATGGCTTTAAACGCGTTTTCTCCTCGAGAGAAACATGATTTCACTAAAAACGTTATAGTTTAAACATGCCTGTTGTACATGTGCGCAAACACTCAGAGCCTTAAGATTGGGGTTTCACCCATGGGTTTTTTGGTGAGAAACCTTCTATTTCAAGGTTCTGTGCGTTTTCAGACAAGTACAATATGTATTTATAGTGTTTCTGATGAAATCCCTCCTTTTAATGCATTTTCTCACAGAAAACGAGTCTCTCGCCATGGGAACATGGCTTTTTTGAAAAAGCATATTCTCGTCGAGAAATCGTGTTTTAAGCAACAAAAACGACTCCCGGCCTTATTTAGTTCACATTTTTGCTTTTGGTAAGCTAGCCCGTATTCATAACGCACTAAACCTTTTTATCGCGTTAAACGCCTTTTCTCGACGACAAAAGCACAATTTCATCAAAAACGAACAAAACAAGAAAAATGAATCTATTCAACAAGTCTACAACACGTCCTTTTAAGAGTTACACGATTTCACCCAATGTCAATGTGTAAGTTCTCCAGTTCTGATCATTTTTTAGGTTGTTGGTAGCTTGGTCCAATGTCAAAACACAGTGAAATCTTTTTATGGCTTTAAACGCGTTTTCTCCTCGAGAGAAACATGATTTCACTAAAAACGTTATAGTTTAAACATGCCTGTTGTACATGTGCGCAAACACTCAGAGCCTTAAGATAGGGGTTTCACCAATGTGTTTTTTGGTGAGAAACCTTCTATTTCAAGGTTCTGTGCGTTTTCAGACAAGTACAATATGTATGTATCGTGTTTCTGATGAAATCCCTCCTTTTAATGCATTTTCTCACAGAAAACGAGTCTCTCGCCATGGGAACATGGCTTTTTTGAAAAAGCATATTCTCGTCGAGAAATCGTGTTTTAAGCAACAAAAACGACTCCCGGCCTTATTTAGTTCACATTTGTACTTTTGGTAAGCTAGCCCGTATTCATAACGCACTAAACCTTTTTATCGCGTTAAACGCCTTTTCTCGACGACAAAAGCACAATTTCATCAAAAACGAACAAAACAAGAAAAATGAATCTATTCAACAAGTCTACAACACGTCCTTAAGAGTTACACGATTTCACCCAATGTCAATATGTAATTTCTCCAGTTCTGATCATTTTTTAGGTTGTTGGTAGCTTGGTCCAATGTCAAAACACAGTGAAATGTTTTTTTGGCTTTAAACGCGTTTTCTCCTCGAGAGAAACATGATTTCACTAAAAACGTTATAGTTTAATAAACATGCCTGTTTGTACATGTGCGCAAACACATAGAGCCTTAAGATTGGGGTTTCACCCATGGGTGTTTTGGTGAGAAACCTTCTATTTCAAGGTTCTGTGCGTTTTCAGACAAGTACAATATGTATTTATAGTGTTTCTGATGAAATCCCTCCTTTTAATGCATTTTCTCACAGAAAACGAGTCTCTCCCCATGGGAACATGGCTTTTTTGAAAAAGCATATTCTCGTCGAGAAATCGTGTTTTAAGCAACAAAAACGACTCCCGGCCTTATTTAGTTCACATTTTTGCTTTTGGTAAGCTAGCCCGTATTCATAACGCACTAAACATTTTTATCGCGTTAAACGCCTTTTCTCGACGAGAAAAGCACAATTTCATCAAAAACGAACAAAACAAGAAAAATGAATCTATTCAACAAGTCTACAACATGTCCTTAAGAGTTACACGATTTCACCCAATGTCAATGTGTAATTTCTCCAGTTCTGATCATTTTTTAGGTTGTTGGTAGCCATGTCCAATGTAAAAACACAGTGAAATCTTTTTATGGCTTTAAACGCGTTTTCTCCTCGAGAGAAACATGATTTCACTAAAAACGTTATAGTTTAAACATGCCTGTTGTACATGTGTGCAAACACTCAGAGCCTTAAGATAGGGGTTGTACATGTGTGCAAACACTCAGAGCCTTAAGATAGGGGTTTCACCAATGTGTTTTTTGGTGAGAAACCTTCTATTTCAAGGTTCTGTGCGTTGTCAGACAAGTACAATATGTATTTATCGTGTTTCTGATGAAATCCCTCCTTTTAATGCATTTTCTCACAGAAAACGAGTCTCTCGCCATGGGAACATGGCTTTTTTGAAAAAGCATATTCTCGTCGAGAAATCGTGTTTTAAGCAACAAAAACGACTCCCGGCCTTATTTAGTTCACATTTTTGCTTTTGGTAAGCTAGCCCGTATTCATAACGCACTAAACCTTTTTATCGCGTTAAACGCCTTTTCTCGACGAGAAAAGCACAATTTCATCAAAAACAAACAAAAAAAGAAAAATGAATCTATTCAACAAGTCTGCAACACGTCCTTAAGAGTTACATGATTTCACCCAATGTCAATGTGTAATTTCTCCAGTTCTGATCATTTTTTAGGTTTGCTGGTAGCTTGGTCAATGCCAAAACACAGTGAGATCTTTTTATGGCTTTAAACGCGTTTTCTCCTCGAGAGAAACATGATTTCACTAAAAACGTTATAGTTTAACCATGCCTGTTGTACATGTGTGCAAACACTCAGAGCCTTAAGATAGGGTTTTCACCAATGTGTTTTTTGGTGCGAAACCTTCTATTTCAAGGTTCTGTGTGTTTTCAGACAAGTACAATATGTATTTATAGTGTTTCTGATGAAATCCCTCCTTTTAATGCATTTTCTCACAGAAAACGAGTCTCTCGCCATGGGAACATGGCTTTTTTGAAAAAGCATATTCTGGTCGAGAAATCGTGTTTTAAGCAATAAAAACGACTCCCGGCCTTATTTAGTTCACATTTGTACTTTTGGTGAGCTAGCCCGTATTCATAACGCACTAAACCTTTTTATCGCGTTAAACGCCTTTTCTCGACGAGAAAAGCACAATTTCATCAAAAACAAACAAAACAAGAAAAATGAATCTATTCAACAAGTCTGCAAGACGTCCTTAAGAGTTACATGATTTCACCCAATGTCAATGTGTAATTTCTCCAGTTCTGATCATTTTTTAGGTTTGTTGGTAGCTTGGTCAATGCCAAAACACAGTGAGATCTTTTTATGGCTTTAAACGCGTTTTCTCCTCGAGAGAAACATGATTTCACTAAAAACGTTATAGTTTAAACATGCCTGTTTGTACATGTGTGCAAACACTCAGCCTTAAGATAGGGGTTTCACCAATGTGTTTTTTGGTGAGAAACCTTCTATTTCAAGGTTCTGTGCGTTTTCAGACAAGTACAATATGTATTTATAGTGTTTCTGATGAAATCCCTCCTTTTAATGCATTTTCTCACAGAAAACGAGTCTCTCGCCATGGGAACATGGCTTTTTTGAAAAAGCATATTCTGGTCGAGAAATCGTGTTTTAAGCAATAAAAACGACTCCCGGCCTTATTTAGTTCACATTTGTACTTTTGGTAAGCTAGCCCGTATTCATAACGCACTAAACCTTTTTATCGCGTTAAAAGCCTTGTCGCGACGAGAAAAGCACAATTTCATCAAAAACAAACAAAACAAGAAAAATGAATCTATTCAACAAGTCTGCAACACGTCCTTAAGAGTTACATGATTTCACCCAATGTCAATGTGTAATTTCTCCAGTTCTGATCATTTTTTAGGTTTGTTGGTAGCTTGGTCAATGCCAAAACACAGTGAGATCTTTTTATGGCTTTAAACGCGTTTTCTCCTCGAGAGAAACATGATTTCACTAAAAACGTTATAGTTTAAACATGCCTGTTGTACATGTGCGCAAACACACAGAGCCTTAAGATTGGGGTTTCACCCATGGGTTTTTTGGTGAGAAACCTTCTATTTCAAGGTTCTGTGCGTTTTCAGACAAGTACAATATGTATTTATAGTGTTTCTGATGAAATCCCTCCTTTTAATGCATTTTCTCACAGAAAATGAGTCTCTCCCCATGGGAACATGGCTTTTTTGAAAAAGCATATTCTCGTCGAGAAATCGTGTTTTAAGCAACAAAAACGACTCCCGGCCTTATTTAGTTCACATTTTTGCTTTTGGTAAGCTAGCCCGTATTCATAACGCACTAAACATTTTTATCGCGTTAAACGCCTTTTCTCGACGAGAAAAGCACAATTTCATCAAAAACGAACAAAACAAGAAAAATGAATCTATTCAACAAGTCTACAACATGTCCTTAAGAGTTACACGATTTCACCCAATGTCAATGTGTAATTTCTCCAGTTCTGATCATTTTTTAGGTTGTTGGTAGCCATGTCCAATGTAAAAACACAGTGAAATCTTTTTATGGCTTTAAACGCGTTTTCTCCTCGAGAGAAACATGATTTCACTAAAAACGTTATAGTTTAAACATGCCTGTTGTACATGTGTGCAAACACTCAGAGCCTTAAGATAGGGGTTTCACCAATGTGTTTTTTGGTGAGAAACCTTCTATTTCAAGGTTCTGTGCGTTTTCAGACAAGTACAATATGTATTTATAGTGTTTCTGATGAAATCCCTCCTTTTAATGCATTTTCTCACAGAAAACGAGTCTCTCGCCATGGGAACTCGGCTTTTTTGAAAAAGCATATTCTCGTCGAGAAATCTTGTTTTAAGCAACAAAAACGACTCCCGGCCTTATTTAGTTCACATTTGTACTTTTGGTAAGCTAGCCCGTATTCATAACGCACTAAACCTTTTTATCGCGTTAAACGCCTGTTCTCGACGAGAAAAGCACAATTTCATCAAAAACGAACAAAACAAGAAAAATGAATCTATTCAACAAGTCTACAACACGTCCTTAAGAGTTACACGATTTCACCCAATGTCAATGTGTAATTTCTCCAGTTCTGATCATTTTTTAGGTTGTTGGTAGCTTGATCCAATGTCAAAACACATTGAAATCTTTTTATGGCTTTAAACGCGTTTTCTCCTCGAGAGAAACATGATTTCACTAAGAACGTTATAGTTTAAACATGCCTGTTGTACATGTGCGCAAACACTCAGAGCCTTAAGATAGGGGTTTCACCAATGTGTTTTTTGGTGAGAAACCTTCTATTTCAAGGTTCTGTGCGTTTTCCGACAAGTACAATATGTATTTATAGTGTTTCTGATGAAATCCCTCCTTTTAATGCATTTTCTCACAGAAAACGAGTCTCTCGCCATGGGAACATGGCTTTTTTGAAAAAGCATATTCTCGTCGAGAAATCGTGTTTTAAGCAACAAAAACGACTCCCGGCCTTATTTAGTTCACATTTTTGCTTTTGGTAAGCTAGCCCGTATTCATAACGCACTAAACCTTTTTATCGCGTTAAACGCCTTTTCTCGACGACAAAAGCACAATTTCATCAAAAACGAACAAAACAAGAAAAATGAATCTATTCAACAAGTCTGCAACACGTCCTTAAGAGTTACACGATTTCACCGAATGTCAATGTGTAATTTCTCCAGTTCTGATCATTTTTTAGGTTGTTGGTAGCTTGGTCCAATGTCAAAACACAGTGAAATCTTTTTATGGCTTTAAACGCGTTTTCTCCTCGAGAGAAACATGATTTCACTAAAAACGTTATAGTTTA
The DNA here is from genome assembly GCF_029633865.1 of Lampris incognitus. NCBI lineage: Eukaryota > Metazoa > Chordata > Actinopteri > Lampriformes > Lampridae > Lampris > Lampris incognitus. The sequence continues at coordinate 20,914 of NW_026611462.1, forward strand.
AACATGCCTGTTGTACATGTGTGCAAACACTCAGAGCCTTAAGATAGGGGTTTCACCAATGTGTTTTTTGGTGAGAAACCTTCTATTTCAAGGTTCTGTGCGTTTTCAGACAAGTACAATATGTATTTATAGTGTTTCTGATGAAATCCCTCCTTTTAATGCATTTTCTCACAGAAAACGAGTCTCTCGCCATGGGAACATGGCTTTTTTGAAAAAGCATATTCTGGTCGAGAAATCGTGTTTTAAGCAACAAAAACGACTCCCGGCCTTATTTAGTTCACATTTTTGCTTTTGGTAAGCTAGCCCGTATTCATAACGCACTAAACCTTTTAATCGCGTTAAACGCCTTTTCTCGACGACAAAAGCACAATTTCATCAAAAACGAACAAAACAAGAAAAATGAATCTATTCAACAAGTCTACAACACGTCCTTAAGAGTTACACGATTTCACCCAATGTCAATGTGTAAGTTCTCCAGTTCTGATCATTTTTTAGGTTGTTGGTAGCTTGGTCCAATGTCAAAACACAGTGAAATCTTTTTATGGCTTTAAACGCGTTTTCTCCTCGAGAGAAACATGATTTCACTAAAAACGTTATAGTTTAAACGTGCCTGTTGTACATGTGTGCAAACACTCAGAGCCTTAAGATAGGGGTTTCACCAATGTGTTTTTTGGTGAGAAACCTTCTATTTCAAGGTTCTGTGCGTTGTCAGACAAGTACAATATGTATTTATCGTGTTTCTGATGAAATCCCTCCTTTTAATGCATTTTCTCACAGAAAACGAGTCTCTCGCCATGGGAACATGGCTTTTTTGAAAAAGCATATTCTCGTCGAGAAATCGTGTTTTAATCAACAAAAACGACTCCCGGCCTTATTTAGTTCACATTTTTGCTTTTGGTAAGCTAGCCCGTATTCATAACGCACTAAACCTTTTTATCGCGTTAAACGCCTGTTCTCGACGAGAAAAGCACAATTTCATCAAAAACAAACAAAACAAGAAAAATGAATCTATTCAACAAGTCTACAACACGTCCTTTAGAGTTACACGATTTCACCCAATGTCAATGTGTAATTTCTCCAGTTCTGATCATTTTTTAGGTTGTTGGTAGCTTGATCCAATGTCAAAACACAGTGAAATCTTTTTATGGCTTTAAACGCGTTTTCTCCTCGAGAGAAACATGATTTCACTAAGAACGTTATAGTTTAAACATGCCTGTTGTACATGTGCGCAAACACACAGAGCCTTAAGATTGGGGTTTCACCAATGTGTTTTTTGGTGAGAAACCTTCTATTTCAAGGTTCTGTGCGTTTTCCGACAAGTACAATATGTATTTATAGTGTTTCTGATGAAATCCCTCCTTTTAATGCATTTTCTCACAGAAAACGAGTCTCTCGCCATGGGAACATGGCTTTTTTGAAAAAGCATATTCTCGTCGAGAAATCGTGTTTTAAGCAACAAAAACGACTCCCGGCCTTATTTAGTTCACATTTTTGCTTTTGGTAAGCTAGCCCGTATTCATAACGCACTAAACCTTTTTATCGCGTTAAACGCCTTTTCTCGACGACAAAAGCACAATTTCATCAAAAACGAACAAAACAAGAAAAATGAATCTATTCAACAAGTCTACAACACGTCCTTAAGAGTTACACGATTTCACCCAATGTCAATGTGTAAGTTCTCCAGTTCTGATCATTTTTTAGGTTGTTGGTAGCTTGGTCCAATGTCAAAACACAGTGAAATCTTTTTATGGCTTTAAACGCGTTTTCTCCTCGAGAGAAACATGATTTCACTAAAAACGTTATAGTTTAAACATGCCTGTTGTACATGTGCGCAAACACTCAGAGCCTTAAGATTGGGGTTTCACCCATGGGTTTTTTGGTGAGAAACCTTCTATTTCAAGGTTCTGTGCGTTTTCCGACAAGTACAATATGTATTTATAGTGTTTCTGATGAAATCCCTCCTTTTAATGCATTTTCTCACAGAAAACGAGTCTCTCGCCATGGGAACATGGCTTTTTTGAAAAAGCATATTCTCGTCGAGAAATCGTGTTTTAAGCAACAAAAACGACTCCCGGCCTTATTTAGTTCACATTTTTGCTTTTGGTAAGCTAGCCCGTATTCATAACGCACTAAACCTTTTTATCGCGTTAAACGCCTTTTCTCGACGACAAAAGCACAATTTCATCAAAAACGAACAAAACAAGAAAAATGAATCTATTCAACAAGTCTACAACACGTCCTTAAGAGTTACACGATTTCACCCAATGTCAATGTGTAAGTTCTCCAGTTCTGATCATTTTTTAGGTTGTTGGTAGGCTTGGTCCAATGTCAAAACACAGTGAAATCTTTTTATGGCTTTAAACGCGTTTTCTCCTCGAGAGAAACATGATTTCACTAAAAACGTTATAGTTTAAACATGCCTGTTGTACATGTGCGCAAACACACAGAGCCTTAAGATTGGGGTTTCACCCATGGGTTTTTTGGTGAGAAACCTTCTATTTCAAGGTTCTGTGCGTTGTCAGACAAGTACAATATGTATTTATAGTGTTTCTGATGAAATCCCTCCTTTTAATGCATTTTCTCACAGAAAACGAGTCTCTCCCCATGGGAACATGGCTTTTTTGAAAAAGCATATTCTCGTCGAGAAATCGTGTTTTAAGCAACAAAAACGACTCCCGGCCTTATTTAGTTCACATTTGTACTTTTGGTAAGCTAGCCCGTATTCATAACGCACTAAACCTTTTTATCGCGTTAAACGCCTTTTCTCGACGACAAAAGCACAATTTCATCAAAAACGAACAAAACAAGAAAAATGAATCTATTCAACAAGTCTACAACACGTCCTTAAGAGTTACACGATTTCACCCAATGTCAATGTGTAATTTCTCCAGTTCTGATCATTTTTTAGGTTGTTGGTAGCTTGGTCCAATGTCAAAACACAGTGAAATCTTTTTTTGGCTTTAAACGCGTTTTCTCCTCGAGAGAAACATGATTTCACTAAAAACGTTATAGTTTAAACATGCCTGTTTGTACATGTGCGCAAACACACAGAGCCTTAAGATTGGGGTTTCACCCATGGGTTTTTTGGTGAGAAACCTTCTATTTCAAGGTTCTGTGCGTTTTCAGACAAGTACAATATGTATTTATAGTGTTTCTGATGAAATCCCTCCTTTTAATGCATTTTCTCACAGAAAACGAGTCTCTCGCCATGGGAACATGGCTTTTTTGAAAAAGCATATTCTGGTCGAGAAATCGTGTTTTAAGCAACAAAAACGACTCCCGGCCTTATTTAGTTCACATTTGTACTTTTGGTAAGCTAGCCCGTATTCATAACGCACTAAACCTTTTTATCGCGTTAAACGCCTGTTCTCGACGAGAAAAGCACAATTTCATCAAAAACAAACAAAACAAGAAAAATGAATCTATTCAACAAGTCTACAACACGTCCTTAAGAGTTACACGATTTCACCCAATGTCAATGTGTAATTTCTCCAGTTCTGATCATTTTTTAGGTTGTTGGTAGCTTGATCCAATGTCAAAACACAGTGAAATCTTTTTATGGCTTTAAACGCGTTTTCTCCTCGAGAGAAACATGATTTCACTAAAAACGTTATAGTTTAAACATGCCTGTTGTACATGTGCGCAAACACTCAGAGCCTTAAGATTGGGGTTTCACCCATGGGTTTTTTGGTGAGAAACCTTCTATTTCAAGGTTCTGTGCGTTTTCCGACAAGTACAATATGTATTTATAGTGTTTCTGATGAAATCCCTCCTTTTAATGCATTTTCTCACAGAAAACGAGTCTCTCGCCATGGGAACATGGCTTTTTTGAAAAAGCATATTCTCGTCGAGAAATCGTGTTTTAAGCAACAAAAACGACTCCCGGCCTTATTTAGTTCACATTTTTGCTTTTGGTAAGCTAGCCCGTATTCATAACGCACTAAACCTTTTTATCGCGTTAAACGCCTTTTCTCGACGACAAAAGCACAATTTCATCAAAAACGAACAAAACAAGAAAAATGAATCTATTCAACAAGTCTACAACACGTCCTTAAGAGTTACACGATTTCACCCAATGTCAATGTGTAAGTTCTCCAGTTCTGATCATTTTTTAGGTTGTTGGTAGGCTTGGTCCAATGTCAAAACACAGTGAAATCTTTTTATGGCTTTAAACGCGTTTTCTCCTCGAGAGAAACATGATTTCACTAAAAACGTTATAGTTTAAACATGCCTGTTGTACATGTGCGCAAACACACAGAGCCTTAAGATTGGGGTTTCACCCATGGGTTTTTTGGTGAGAAACCTTCTATTTCAAGGTTCTGTGCGTTGTCAGACAAGTACAATATGTATTTATAGTGTTTCTGATGAAATCCCTCCTTTTAATGCATTTTCTCACAGAAAACGAGTCTCTCCCCATGGGAACATGGCTTTTTTGAAAAAGCATATTCTCGTCGAGAAATCGTGTTTTAAGCAACAAAAACGACTCCCGGCCTTATTTAGTTCACATTTGTACTTTTGGTAAGCTAGCCCGTATTCATAACGCACTAAACCTTTTTATCGCGTTAAACGCCTTTTCTCGACGACAAAAGCACAATTTCATCAAAAACGAACAAAACAAGAAAAATGAATCTATTCAACAAGTCTACAACACGTCCTTAAGAGTTACACGATTTCACCCAATGTCAATGTGTAATTTCTCCAGTTCTGATCATTTTTTAGGTTGTTGGTAGCTTGGTCCAATGTCAAAACACAGTGAAATCTTTTTTTGGCTTTAAACGCGTTTTCTCCTCGAGAGAAACATGATTTCACTAAAAACGTTATAGTTTAAACATGCCTGTTTGTACATGTGCGCAAACACACAGAGCCTTAAGATTGGGGTTTCACCCATGGGTTTTTTGGTGAGAAACCTTCTATTTCAAGGTTCTGTGCGTTTTCAGACAAGTACAATATGTATTTATAGTGTTTCTGATGAAATCCCTCCTTTTAATGCATTTTCTCACAGAAAACGAGTCTCTCGCCATGGGAACATGGCTTTTTTGAAAAAGCATATTCTGGTCGAGAAATCGTGTTTTAAGCAACAAAAACGACTCCCGGCCTTATTTAGTTCACATTTGTACTTTTGGTAAGCTAGCCCGTATTCATAACGCACTAAACCTTTTTATCGCGTTAAACGCCTGTTCTCGACGAGAAAAGCACAATTTCATCAAAAACAAACAAAACAAGAAAAATGAATCTATTCAACAAGTCTACAACACGTCCTTAAGAGTTACACGATTTCACCCAATGTCAATGTGTAATTTCTCCAGTTCTGATCATTTTTTAGGTTGTTGGTAGCTTGATCCAATGTCAAAACACAGTGAAATCTTTTTATGGCTTTAAACGCGTTTTCTCCTCGAGAGAAACATGATTTCACTAAGAACGTTATAGTTTAAACATGCCTGTTGTACATGTGCGCAAACACACAGAGCCTTAAGATTGGGGTTTCACCAATGTGTTTTTTGGTGAGAAACCTTCTATTTCAAGGTTCTGTGCGTTTTCCGACAAGTACAATATGTATTTATAGTGTTTCTGATGAAATCCCTCCTTTTAATGCATTTTCTCACAGAAAACGAGTCTCTCGCCATGGGAACATGGCTTTTTTGAAAAAGCATATTCTCGTCGAGAAATCGTGTTTTAAGCAACAAAAACGACTCCCGGCCTTATTTAGTTCACATTTTTGCTTTTGGTAAGCTAGCCCGTATTCATAACGCACTAAACCTTTTTATCGCGTTAAACGCCTTTTCTCGACGACAAAAGCACAATTTCATCAAAAACGAACAAAACAAGAAAAATGAATCTATTCAACAAGTCTACAACACGTCCTTAAGAGTTACACGATTTCACCCAATGTCAATGTGTAAGTTCTCCAGTTCTGATCATTTTTTAGGTTGTTGGTAGCTTGGTCCAATGTCAAAACACAGTGAAATCTTTTTATGGCTTTAAACGCGTTTTCTCCTCGAGAGAAACATGATTTCACTAAAAACGTTATAGTTTAAACATGCCTGTTGTACATGTGCGCAAACACACAGAGCCTTAAGATTGGGGTTTCACCCATGGGTTTTTTGGTGAGAAACCTTCTATTTCAAGGTTCTGTGCGTTGTCAGACAAGTACAATATGTATTTATAGTGTTTCTGATGAAATCCCTCCTTTTAATGCATTTTCTCACAGAAAACGAGTCTCTCCCCATGGGAACATGGCTTTTTTGAAAAAGCATATTCTCGTCGAGAAATCGTGTTTTAAGCAACAAAAACGACTCCCGGCCTTATTTAGTTCACATTTGTACTTTTGGTAAGCTAGCCCGTATTCATAACGCACTAAACCTTTTTATCGCGTTAAACGCCTTTTCTCGACGACAAAAGCACAATTTCATCAAAAACGAACAAAACAAGAAAAATGAATCTATTCAACAAGTCTACAACACGTCCTTAAGAGTTACACGATTTCACCCAATGTCAATGTGTAATTTCTCCAGTTCTGATCATTTTTTAGGTTGTTGGTAGCTTGGTCCAATGTCAAAACACAGTGAAATCTTTTTTTGGCTTTAAACGCGTTTTCTCCTCGAGAGAAACATGATTTCACTAAAAACGTTATAGTTTAAACATGCCTGTTTGTACATGTGCGCAAACACACAGAGCCTTAAGATTGGGGTTTCACCCATGGGTTTTTTGGTGAGAAACCTTCTATTTCAAGGTTCTGTGCGTTTTCAGACAAGTACAATATGTATTTATAGTGTTTCTGATGAAATCCCTCCTTTTAATGCATTTTCTCACAGAAAACGAGTCTCTCGCCATGGGAACATGGCTTTTTTGAAAAAGCATATTCTGGTCGAGAAATCGTGTTTTAAGCAACAAAAACGACTCCCGGCCTTATTTAGTTCACAATTGTACTTTTGGTAAGCTAGCCCGTATTCATAACGCACTAAACCTTTTTATCGCGTTAAACGCCTGTTCTCGACGAGAAAAGCACAATTTCATCAAAAACAAACAAAACAAGAAAAATGAATCTATTCAACAAGTCTACAACACGTCCTTAAGAGTTACACGATTTCACCCAATGTCAATGTGTAATTTCTCCAGTTCTGATCATTTTTTAGGTTGTTGGTAGCTTGATCCAATGTCAAAACACAGTGAAATCTTTTTATGGCTTTAAACGCGTTTTCTCCTCGAGAGAAACATGATTTCACTAAGAACGTTATAGTTTAAACATGCCTGTTGTACATGTGCGCAAACACACAGAGCCTTAAGATTGGGGTTTCACCAATGTGTTTTTTGGTGAGAAACCTTCTATTTCAAGGTTCTGTGCGTTTTCCGACAAGTACAATATGTATTTATAGTGTTTCTGATGAAATCCCTCCTTTTAATGCATTTTCTCACAGAAAACGAGTCTCTCGCCATGGGAACATGGCTTTTTTGAAAAAGCATATTCTCGTCGAGAAATCGTGTTTTAAGCAACAAAAACGACTCCCGGCCTTATTTAGTTCACATTTTTGCTTTTGGTAAGCTAGCCCGTATTCATAACGCACTAAACCTTTTTATCGCGTTAAACGCCTTTTCTCGACGACAAAAGCACAATTTCATCAAAAACGAACAAAACAAGAAAAATGAATCTATTCAACAAGTCTACAACACGTCCTTAAGAGTTACACGATTTCACCCAATGTCAATGTGTAAGTTCTCCAGTTCTGATCATTTTTTAGGTTGTTGGTAGCTTGGTCCAATGTCAAAACACAGTGAAATCTTTTTATGGCTTTAAACGCGTTTTCTCCTCGAGAGAAACATGATTTCACTAAAAACGTTATAGTTTAAACATGCCTGTTGTACATGTGCGCAAACACTCAGAGCCTTAAGATTGGGGTTTCACCCATGGGTTTTTTGGTGAGAAACCTTCTATTTCAAGGTTCTGTGCGTTTTCCGACAAGTACAATATGTATTTATAGTGTTTCTGATGAAATCCCTCCTTTTAATGCATTTTCTCACAGAAAACGAGTCTCTCGCCATGGGAACATGGCTTTTTTGAAAAAGCATATTCTCGTCGAGAAATCGTGTTTTAAGCAACAAAAACGACTCCCGGCCTTATTTAGTTCACATTTTTGCTTTTGGTAAGCTAGCCCGTATTCATAACGCACTAAACCTTTTTATCGCGTTAAACGCCTTTTCTCGACGACAAAAGCACAATTTCATCAAAAACGAACAAAACAAGAAAAATGAATCTATTCAACAAGTCTACAACACGTCCTTAAGAGTTACACGATTTCACCCAATGTCAATGTGTAAGTTCTCCAGTTCTGATCATTTTTTAGGTTGTTGGTAGGCTTGGTCCAATGTCAAAACACAGTGAAATCTTTTTATGGCCTTAAACGCGTTTTCTCCTCGAGAGAAACATGATTTCACTAAAAACGTTATAGTTTAAACATGCCTGTTGTACATGTGCGCAAACACACAGAGCCTTAAGATTGGGGTTTCACCCATGGGTTTTTTGGTGAGAAACCTTCTATTTCAAGGTTCTGTGCGTTTTCAGACAAGTACAATATGTATTTATAGTGTTTCTGATGAAATCCCTCCTTTTAATGCATTTTCTCACAGAAAACGAGTCTCTCGCCATGGGAACATGGCTTTTTTGAAAAAGCATATTCTCGTCGAGAAATCGTGTTTTAAGCAACAAAAACGACTCCCGGCCTTATTTAGTTCACATTTGTACTTTTGGTAAGCTAGCCCGTATTCATAACGCACTAAACCTTTTTATCGCGTTAAACGCCTTTTCTCGACGACAAAAGCACAATTTCATCAAAAACGAACAAAACAAGAAAAATGAATCTATTCAACAAGTCTACAACACGTCCTTAAGAGTTACACGATTTCACCCAATGTCAATGTGTAATTTCTCCAGTTCTGATCATTTTTTAGGTTGTTGGTAGCTTGATCCAATGTCAAAACACAGTGAAATCTTTTTATGGCTTTAAACGCGTTTTCTCCTCGAGAGAAACATGATTTCACTAAGAACGTTATAGTTTAAACATGCCTGTTGTACATGTGCGCAAACACACAGAGCCTTAAGATTGGGGTTTCACCAATGTGTTTTTTGGTGAGAAACCTTCTATTTCAAGGTTCTGTGCGTTTTCCGACAAGTACAATATGTATTTATAGTGTTTCTGATGAAATCCCTCCTTTTAATGCATTTTCTCACAGAAAACGAGTCTCTCGCCATGGGAACATGGCTTTTTTGAAAAAGCATATTCTCGTCGAGAAATCGTGTTTTAAGCAACAAAAACGACTCCCGGCCTTATTTAGTTCACATTTTTGCTTTTGGTAAGCTAGCCCGTATTCATAACGCACTAAACCTTTTTATCGCGTTAAACGCCTTTTCTCGACGACAAAAGCACAATTTCATCAAAAACGAACAAAACAAGAAAAATGAATCTATTCAACAAGTCTACAACACGTCCTTAAGAGTTACACGATTTCACCCAATGTCAATGTGTAAGTTCTCCAGTTCTGATCATTTTTTAGGTTGTTGGTAGCTTGGTCCAATGTCAAAACACAGTGAAATCTTTTTATGGCTTTAAACGCGTTTTCTCCTCGAGAGAAACATGATTTCACTAAAAACGTTATAGTTTAAACATGCCTGTTGTACATGTGCGCAAACACTCAGAGCCTTAAGATTGGGGTTTCACCCATGGGTTTTTTGGTGAGAAACCTTCTATTTCAAGGTTCTGTGCGTTTTCAGACAAGTACAATATGTATTTATAGTGTTTCTGATGAAATCCCTCCTTTTAATGCATTTTCTCACAGAAAACGAGTCTCTCGCCATGGGAACATGGCTTTTTTGAAAAAGCATATTCTCGTCGAGAAATCGTGTTTTAAGCAACAAAAACGACTCCCGGCCTTATTTAGTTCACATTTTTGCTTTTGGTAAGCTAGCCCGTATTCATAACGCACTAAACCTTTTTATCGCGTTAAACGCCTTTTCTCGACGACAAAAGCACAATTTCATCAAAAACGAACAAAACCAGAAAAATGAATCTATTCAACAAGTCTACAACACGTCCTTAAGAGTTACACGATTTCACCCAATGTCAATGTGTAAGTTCTCCAGTTCTGATCATTCTTTAGGTTGTTGGTAGGCTTGGTCCAATGTCAAAACACAGTGAAATCTTTTTATGGCTTTAAACGCGTTTTCTCCTCGAGAGAAACATGATTTCACTAAAAACGTTATAGTTTAAACATGCCTGTTGTACATGTGCGCAAACACACAGAGCCTTAAGATTGGGGTTTCACCCATGGGTTTTTTGGAGAGAAACCTTCTATTTCAAGGTTCTGTGCGTTTTCAGACAAGTACAATATGTATTTATAGTGTTTCTGATGAAATCCCTCCTTTTAATGCATTTTCTCACAGAAAACGAGTCTCTCCCCATGGGAACATGGCTTTTTTGAAAAAGCATATTCTCGTCGAGAAATCGTGTTTTAAGCAACAAAAACGACTCCCGGCCTTATTTAGTTCACATTTGTACTTTTGGTAAGCTAGCCCGTATTCATAACGCACTAAACCTTTTTATCGCGTTAAACGCCTTTTCTCGACGACAAAAGCACAATTTCATCAAAAACGAACAAAACAAGAAAAATGAATCTATTCAACAAGTCTACAACACGTCCTTAAGAGTTACACGATTTCACCCAATGTCAATGTGTAATTTCTCCAGTTCTGATCATTTTTTAGGTTGTTGGTAGCTTGGTCCAATGTCAAAACACAGTGAAATCTTTTTTTGGCTTTAAACGCGTTTTCTCCTCGAGAGAAACATGATTTCACTAAAAACGTTATAGTTTAAACATGCCTGTTTGTACATGTGCGCAAACACACAGAGCCTTAAGATTGGGGTTTCACCCATGGGTTTTTTGGTGAGAAACCTTCTATTTCAAGGTTCTGTGCGTTTTCAGACAAGTACAATATGTATTTATAGTGTTTCTGATGAAATCCCTCCTTTTAATGCATTTTCTCACAGAAAACGAGTCTCTCGCCATGGGAACATGGCTTTTTTGAAAAAGCATATTCTGGTCGAGAAATCGTGTTTTAAGCAACAAAAACGACTCCCGGCCTTATTTAGTTCACATTTGTACTTTTGGTAAGCTAGCCCGTATTCATAACGCACTAAACCTTTTTATCGCGTTAAACGCCTGTTCTCGACGAGAAAAGCACAATTTCATCAAAAACAAACAAAACAAGAAAAATGAATCTATTCAACAAGTCTACAACACGTCCTTAAGAGTTACACGATTTCACCCAATGTCAATGTGTAATTTCTCCAGTTCTGATCATTTTTTAGGTTGTTGGTAGCTTGATCCAATGTCAAAACACAGTGAAATCTTTTTATGGCTTTAAACGCGTTTTCTCCTCGAGAGAAACATGATTTCACTAAGAACGTTATAGTTTAAACATGCCTGTTGTACATGTGCGCAAACACACAGAGCCTTAAGATTGGGGTTTCACCCATGGGTTTTTTGGTGAGAAACCTTCTATTTCAAGGTTCTGTGCGTTTTCAGACAAGTACAATATGTATTTATAGTGTTTCTGATGAAATCCCTCCTTTTAATGCATTTTCTCACAGAAAACGAGTCTCTCGCCATGGGAACATGGCTTTTTTGAAAAAGCATATTCTCGTCGAGAAATCGTGTTTTAAGCAACAAAAACGACTCCCGGCCTTATTTAGTTCACATTTTTGCTTTTGGTAAGCTAGCCCGTATTCATAACGCACTAAACCTTTTTATCGCGTTAAACGCCTTTTCTCGACGACAAAAGCACAATTTCATCAAAAACGAACAAAACAAGAAAAATGAATCTATTCAACAAGTCTACAACACGTCCTTAAGAGTTACACGATTTCACCCAATGTCAATGTGTAAGTTCTCCAGTTCTGATCATTTTTTAGGTTGTTGGTAGGCTTGGTCCAATGTCAAAACACAGTGAAATGTTTTTATGGCTTTAAACGCGTTTTCTCCTCGAGAGAAACATGATTTCACTAAAAACGTTATAGTTTAAACATGCCTGTTGTACATGTGCGCAAACACTCAGAGCCTTAAGATTGGGGTTTCACCCATGGGTTTTTTGGTGAGAAACCTTCTATTTCAAGGTTCTGTGCGTTTTCAGACAAGTACAATATGTATGTATCGTGTTTCTGATGAAATCCCTCCTTTTAATGCATTTTCTCACAGAAAACGAGTCTCTCGCCATGGGAACATGGCTTTTTTGAAAAAGCATATTCTCGTCGAGAAATCGTGTTTTAAGCAACAAAAACGACTCCCGGCCTTATTTAGTTCACATTTGTACTTTTGGTAAGCGAGCCCGTATTCATAACGCACTAAACCTTTTTATCGCGTTAAACGCCTTTTCTCGACGACAAAAGCACAATTTCATCAAAAACGAACAAAACAAGAAAAATGAATCTATTCAACAAGTCTACAACACGTCCTTAAGAGTTACACGATTTCACCCAATGTCAATGTGTAATTTCTCCAGTTCTGATCATTTTTTAGGTTGTTGGTAGCTTGGTCCAATGTCAAAACACAGTGAAATCTTTTTATGGCTTTAAACGCGTTTTCTCCTCGAGAGAAACATGATTTCACTAAAAACGTTATAGTTTAAACGTGCCTGTTGTACATGTGTGCAAACACTCAGAGCCTTAAGATAGGGGTTTCACCAATGTGTTTTTTGGTGAGAAACCTATTTCAAGGTTCTGTGCGTTGTCAGACAAGTACAATATGTATGTATCGTGTTTCTGATGAAATCCCTCCTTTTAATGCATTTTCTCACAGAAAACGAGTCTCTCGCCATGGGAACATGGCTTTTTTGAAAAAGCATATTCTCGTCGAGAAATCGTGTTTTAAGCAACAAAAACGACTCCCGGCCTTATTTAGTTCACATTTGTACTTTTGGTAAGCTAGCCCGTATTCATAACGCACTAAACCTTTTTATCGCGTTAAACGCCTTTTCTCGACGACAAAAGCACAATTTCATCAAAAACGAACAAAACAAGAAAAATGAATCTATTCAACAAGTCTACAACACGTCCTTAAGAGTTACACGATTTCACCCAATGTCAATGTGTAATTTCTCCAGTTCTGATCATTTTTTAGGTTGTTGGTAGCTTGGTCCAATGTCAAAACACAGTGAAATCTTTTTATGGCTTTAAACGCGTTTTCTCCTCGAGAGAAACATGATTTCACTAAAAACGTTATAGTTTAAACATGCCTGTTGTACATGTGTGCAAACACTCAGAGCCTTAAGATAGGGGTTTCACCAATGTGTTTTTTGGTGAGAAACCTTCTATTTCAAGGTTCTGTGCGTTTTCAGACAAGTACAATATGTATTTATAGTGTTTCTGATGAAATCCCTCCTTTTAATGCATTTTCTCACAGAAAACGAGTCTCTCGCCATGGGAACATGGCTTTTTTGAAAAAGCATATTCTCGTCGAGAAATCGTGTTTTAAGCAACAAAAACGACTCCCGGCCTTATTTAGTTCACATTTGTACTTTTGGTAAGCTAGCCCGTATTCATAACGCACTAAACCTTTTTATCGCGTTAAACGCCTTTTCTCGACGACAAAAGCATAATTTCATCAAAAACGAACAAAACAAGAAAAATGAATCTATTCAACAAGTCTACAACACGTCCTTAAGAGTTACACGATTTCACCCAATGTCAATGTGTAATTTCTCCAGTTCTGATCATTTTTTAGGTTGTTGGTAGCTTGGTCCAATGTCAAAACACAGTGAAATCTTTTTATGGCTTTAAACGCGTTTTCTCCTCGAGAGAAACATGATTTCACTAAAAACGTTATAGTTTAAACGTGCCTGTTGTACATGTGTGCAAACACTCAGAGCCTTAAGATAGGGGTTTCACCAATGTGTTTTTTGGTGAGAAACCTTCTATTTCAAGGTTCTGTGCGTTGTCAGACAAGTACAATATGTATTTATCGTGTTTCTGATGAAATCCCTCCTTTTAATGCATTTTCTCACCGAAAACGAGTCTCTCGCCATGGGAACATGGCTTTTTTGAAAAAGCATATTCTCGTCGAGAAATCGTGTTTTAAGCAACAAAAACGACTCCCGGACTTATTTAGTTCACATTTTTGCTTTTGGTAAGCTAGCCCGTATTCATAACGCACTAAACCTTTTTATCGCGTTAAACGCCTTTTCTCGACGACAAAAGCACAATTTCATCAAAAACGAACAAAACAAGAAAAATGAATCTATTCAACAAGTCTGCAACACGTCCTTAAGAGTTACATGATTTCACCCAATGTCAATATGTAATTTCTCCAGTTCTGATAATTTTTTAGGTTGTTGGTAGCTTGGTCCAATGTCAAAACACAGTGAAATCTTTTTATGGCTTTAAACGCGTTTTCTCCTCGAGAGAAACATGATTTCACTAAAAACGTTATAGTTTAAACGTGCCTGTTGTACATGTGTGCAAACACTCAGAGCCTTAAGATAGGGGTTTCACCAATGTGTTTTTTGGTGAGAAACCTTCTATTTCAAGGTTCTGTGCGTTGTCAGACAAGTACAATATGTATTTATCGTGTTTCTGATGAAATCCCTCCTTTTAATGCATTTTCTCACAGAAAACGAGTCTCTCGCCATGGGAACATGGCTTTTTTGAAAAAGCATATTCTCGTCGAGAAATCGTGTTTTAAGCAACAAAAACGACTCCCGGACTTATTTAGTTCACATTTTTGCTTTTGGTAAGCTAGCCCGTATTCATAACGCACTAAACCTTTTTATCGCGTTAAACGCCTTTTCTCGACGACAAAAGCACAATTTCATCAAAAACGAACAAAACAAGAAAAATGAATCTATTCAACAAGTCTGCAACACGTCCTTAAGAGTTACATGATTTCACCCAATGTCAATATGTAATTTCTCCAGTTCTGATGATTTTTTAGGTTGTTGGTAGCTTGGTCCAATGTCAAAACACAGTGAAATCTTTTTATGGCTTTAAACGCGTTTTCTCCTCGAGAGAAACATGATTTCACTAAAAACGTTATAGTTTAAACGTGCCTGTTGTACATGTGTGCAAACACTCAGAGCCTTAAGATAGGGGTTTCACCAATGTGTTTTTTGGTGAGAAACCTTCTATTTCAAGGTTCTGTGCGTTTTCAGACAAGTACAATATGTATTTATCGTGTTTCTGATGAAATCCCTCCTTTTAATGCATTTTCTCACAGAAAACGAGTCTCTCGCCATGGGAACATGGCTTTTTTGAAAAAGCATATTCTCGTCGAGAAATCGTGTTTTAAGCAACAAAAACGACTCCCGGCCTTATTTAGTTCACATTTGTACTTTTGGTAAGCTAGCCCGTATTCATAACGCACTAAACCTTTTTATCGCGTTAAACGCCTTTTCTCGACGACAAAAGCACAATTTCATCAAAAACGAACAAAACAAGAAAAATGAATCTATTCAACAAGTCTACAACACGTCCTTAAGAGTTACACGATTTCAGCCAATGTCAATGTGTAATTTCTCCAGTTCTGATCATTTTTTAGGTTGTTGGTAGCTTGGTCCAATGTCAAAACACAGTGAAATCTTTTTATGGCTTTAAACGCGTTTTCTCCTCGAGAGAAACATGATTTCACTAAAAACGTTATAGTTTAAACGTGCCTGTTGTACATGTGTGCAAACACTCAGAGCCTTAAGATAGGGGTTTCACCAATGTGTTTTTTGGTGAGAAACCTTCTATTTCAAGGTTCTGTGCGTTGTCAGACAAGTACAATATGTATTTATCGTGTTTCTGATGAAATCCCTCCTTTTAATGCATTTTCTCACAGAAAACGAGTCTCTCGCCATGGGAACATGGCTTTTTTGAAAAAGCATATTCTCGTCGAGAAATCGTGTTTTAAGCAACAAAAAAAACTCCCGGCCTTATTTAGTTCACATTTGTACTTTTGGTAAGCTAGCCCGTATTCATAACGCACTAAACCTTTTTATCGCGTTAAACGCCTTTTCTCGACGACAAAAGCACAATTTCATCAAAAACGAACAAAACAAGAAAAATGAATCTATTCAACAAGTCTACAACACGTCCTTAAGAGTTACACGATTTCACCCAATGTCAATGTGTAATTTCTCCAGTTCTGATCATTTTTTAGGTTGTTGGTAGCTTGGTCCAATGTCAAAACACAGTGAAATCTTTTTATGGCTTTAAACGCGTTTTCTCCTCGAGAGAAACATGATTTCACTAAAAAAGTTATAGTTTAAACGTGCCTGTTGTACATGTGTGCAAACACTCAGAGCCTTAAGATAGGGGTTTCACCAATGTGTTTTTTGGTGAGAAACCTTCTATTTCAAGGTTCTGTGCGTTGTCAGACAAGTACAATATGTATTTATCGTGTTTCTGATGAAATCCCTCCTTTTAATGCATTTTCTCACAGAAAACGAGTCTCTCGCCATGGGAACATGGCTTTTTTGAAAAAGCATATTCTCGTCGAGAAATCGTGTTTTAAGCAACAAAAACGACTCCCGGCCTTATTTAGTTCACATTTTTGCTTTTGGTAAGCTAGCCCGTATTCATAACGCACTAAACCTTTTTATCGCGTTAAACGCCTTTTCTCGACGAGAAAAGCACAATTTCATCAAAAACAAACAAAAAAAGAAAAATGAATCTATTCAACAAGTCTGCAACACGTCCTTAAGAGTTACATGATTTCACCCAATGTCAATGTGTAATTTCTCCAGTTCTGATCATTTTTTAGGTTTGCTGGTAGCTTGGTCAATGCCAAAACACAGTGAGATCTTTTTATGGCTTTAAACGCGTTTTCTCCTCGAGAGAAACATGATTTCACTAAAAACGTTATAGTTTAACCATGCCTGTCGTACATGTGTGCAAACACTCAGAGCCTTAAGATAGGGTTTTCACCAATGTGTTTTTTGGTGCGAAACCTTCTATTTCAAGGTTCTGTGTGTTTTCAGACAAGTACAATATGTATTTATAGTGTTTCTGATGAAATCCCTCCTTTTAATGCATTTTCTCACAGAAAACGAGTCTCTCGCCATGGGAACATGGCTTTTTTGAAAAAGCATATTTTGGTCGAGAAATCGTGTTTTAAGCAATAAAAACGACTCCCGGCCTTAATTAGTTCACATTTGTACTTTTGGTAAGCTAGCCCGTATTCATAACGCACTAAACCTTTTGTCGCGTTAAACGCCTTTTCTCGACGAGAAAAGCAATTTCATCAAAAACAAACAAAACAAGAAAAATGAATCTATTCAACAAGTCTGCAACACGTCCTTAAGAGTTACATGATTTCACCCAATGTCAATGTGTAATTTCTCTAGTTCTGATCATTTTTTAGGTTGTTGGTAGCTTGGTCAATGCCAAAACACAGTGAGATCTTTTTATGGCTTTAAACGCGTTTTCTCCTCGAGAGAAACATGATTTCACTAAAAACGTTATAGTTTAAACATGCCTGTTTGTACATGTGTGCAAACACTCAGAGCCTTAAGATAGGGGTTTCACCAATGTGTTTTTTGGTGAGAAACCTTCTATTTCAAGGTTCTGTGCGTTTTCAGACAAGTATAATATGTATTTATGGTGTTTCTGATGAAATCCCTCCTTTTAATGCATTTTCTCACAGAAAACGAGTCTCTCGCCATGGGAACATGGCTTTTTTGAAAAAGCATATTCTGGTCGAGAAATCGTGTTTTAAGCAATAAAAACGACTCCCGGCCTTATTTAGTTCACATTTGTAATTTTGGTGAGCTAGCCCGTATTCATAACGCACTAAACCTTTTTATCGCGTTAAACGCCTTTTCTCGACGAGAAAAGCACAATTTCATCAAAAACAAACAAAACAAGAAAAATGAATCTATTCAACAAGTCTGCAAGACGTCCTTAAGAGTTACATGATTTCACCCAATGTCAATGTGTAATTTCTCCAGTTCTGATCATTTTTTAGGTTTGTTGGTAGCTTGGTCTATGCCAAAACACAGTGAGATCTTTTTATGGCTTTAAACGCGTTTTCTCCTCGAGAGAAACATGATTTCACTAAAAACGTTATAGTTTAAACATGCCTGTTTGTACATGTGTGCAAACACTCAGAGCCTTAAGATAGGGGTTTCACCAATGTGTTTTTTGGTGAGAAACCTTCTATTTCAAGGTTCTGTGCGTTTTCAGACAAGTACAATATGTATTTATAGTGTTTCTGATGAAATCCCTCCTTTTAATGCATTTTCTCACAGAAAACGAGTCTCTCGCCATGGGAACATGGCTTTTTTGAAAAAGCATATTCTGGTCGAGAAATCGTGTTTTAAGCAATAAAAACGACTCCCGGCCTTATTTAGTTCACATTTGTACTTTTGGTAAGCTAGCCCGTATTCATAACGCACTAAACCTTTTTATCGCGTTAAAAGCCTTGTCGCGACGAGAAAAGCACAATTTCATCAAAAACAAACAAAACAAGAAAAATGAATCTATTCAACAAGTCTGCAACACGTCCTTAAGAGTTACATGATTTCACCCAATGTCAATGTGTAATTTCTCCAGTTCTGATCATTTTTTAGGTTTGTTGGTAGCTTGGTCAATGCCAAAACACAGTGAGATCTTTTTATGGCTTTAAACGCGTTTTCTCCTCGAGAGAAACATGATTTCACTAAAAACGTTATAGTTTAAACATGCCTGTTGTACATGTGCGCAAACACACAGAGCCTTAAGATTGGGGTTTCACCCATGGGTTTTTTGGTGAGAAACCTTCTATTTCAAGGTTCTGTGCGTTTTCAGACAAGTACAATATGTATTTATAGTGTTTCTGATGAAATCCCTCCTTTTAATGCATTTTCTCACAGAAAATGAGTCTCTCCCCATGGGAACATGGCTTTTTTGAAAAAGCATATTCTCGTCGAGAAATCGTGTTTTAAGCAACAAAAACGACTCCCGGCCTTATTTAGTTCACATTTTTGCTTTTGGTAAGCTAGCCCGTATTCATAACGCACTAAACCTTTTTATCGCGTTAAACGCCTTTTCTCGACGAGAAAAGCACAATTTCATCAAAAACGAACAAAACAAGAAAAATGAATCTATTCAACAAGTCTACAACATGTCCTTAAGAGTTACACGATTTCACACAATGTCAATGTGTAATTTCTCCAGTTCTGATCATTTTTTAGGTTGTTGGTAGCCATGTCCAATGTAAAAACACAGTGAAATCTTTTTATGGCTTTAAACGCGTTTTCTCCTCGAGAGAAACATGATTTCACTAAAAACGTTATAGTTTAAACATGCCTGTTGTACATGTGTGCAAACACTCAGAGCCTTAAGATAGGGGTTTCACCAATGTGTTTTTTGGTGAGAAACCTTCTATTTCAAGGTTCTGTGCGTTTTCAGACAAGTACAATATGTATTTATAGTGTTTCTGATGAAATCCCTCCTTTTAATGCATTTTCTCACAGAAAACGAGTCTCTCGCCATGGGAACATGGCTTTTTTGAAAAAGCATATTCTCGTCGAGAAATCGTGTTTTAAGCAACAAAAACGACTCCCGGACTTATTTAGTTCACATTTTTGCTTTTGGTAAGCTAGCCCGTATTCATAACGCACTAAACCTTTTTATCGCGTTAAACGCCTTTTCTCGACGACAAAAGCACAATTTCATCAAAAACGAACAAAACAAGAAAAATGAATCTATTCAACAAGTCTGCAACACGTCCTTAAGAGTTACATGATTTCACCCAATGTCAATATGTAATTTCTCCAGTTCTGATCATTTTTTAGGTTGTTGGTAGCTTGGTCCAATGTCAAAACACAGTGAAATCTTTTTATGGCTTTAAACGCGTTTTCTCCTCGAGAGAAACATGATTTCACTAAAAACGTTATAGTTTAAACGTGCCTGTTGTACATGTGTGCAAACACTCAGAGCCTTAAGATAGGGGTTTCACCAATGTGTTTTTTGGTGAGAAACCTTCTATTTCAAGGTTCTGTGCGTTGTCAGACAAGTACAATATGTATTTATCGTGTTTCTGATGAAATCCCTCCTTTTAATGCATTTTCTCACAGAAAACGAGTCTCTCGCCATGGGAACATGGCTTTTTTGAAAAAGCATATTCTCGTCGAGAAATCGTGTTTTAAGCAACAAAAACGACTCCCGGACTTATTTAGTTCACATTTTTGCTTTTGGTAAGCTAGCCCGTATTCATAACGCACTAAACCTTTTTATCGCGTTAAACGCCTTTTCTCGACGACAAAAGCACAATTTCATCAAAAACGAACAAAACAAGAAAAATGAATCTATTCAACAAGTCTGCAACACGTCCTTAAGAGTTACATGATTTCACCCAATGTCAATATGTAATTTCTCCAGTTCTGATGATTTTTTAGGTTGTTGGTAGCTTGGTCCAATGTCAAAACACAGTGAAATCTTTTTATGGCTTTAAACGCGTTTTCTCCTCGAGAGAAACATGATTTCACTAAAAACGTTATAGTTTAAACGTGCCTGTTGTACATGTGTGCAAACACTCAGAGCCTTAAGATAGGGGTTTCACCAATGTGTTTTTTGGTGAGAAACCTTCTATTTCAAGGTTCTGTGCGTTTTCAGACAAGTACAATATGTATTTATCGTGTTTCTGATGAAATCCCTCCTTTTAATGCATTTTCTCACAGAAAACGAGTCTCTCGCCATGGGAACATGGCTTTTTTGAAAAAGCATATTCTCGTCGAGAAATCGTGTTTTAAGCAACAAAAACGACTCCCGGCCTTATTTAGTTCACATTTGTACTTTTGGTAAGCTAGCCCGTATTCATAACGCACTAAACCTTTTTATCGCGTTAAACGCCTTTTCTCGACGACAAAAGCACAATTTCATCAAAAACGAACAAAACAAGAAAAATGAATCTATTCAACAAGTCTACAACACGTCCTTAAGAGTTACACGATTTCAGCCAATGTCAATGTGTAATTTCTCCAGTTCTGATCATTTTTTAGGTTGTTGGTAGCTTGGTCCAATGTCAAAACACAGTGAAATCTTTTTATGGCTTTAAACGCGTTTTCTCCTCGAGAGAAACATGATTTCACTAAAAACGTTATAGTTTAAACGTGCCTGTTGTACATGTGTGCAAACACTCAGAGCCTTAAGATAGGGGTTTCACCAATGTGTTTTTTGGTGAGAAACCTTCTATTTCAAGGTTCTGTGCGTTGTCAGACAAGTACAATATGTATTTATCGTGTTTCTGATGAAATCCCTCCTTTTAATGCATTTTCTCACAGAAAACGAGTCTCTCGCCATGGGAACATGGCTTTTTTGAAAAAGCATATTCTCGTCGAGAAATCGTGTTTTAAGCAACAAAAAAAACTCCCGGCCTTATTTAGTTCACATTTGTACTTTTGGTAAGCTAGCCCGTATTCATAACGCACTAAACCTTTTTATCGCGTTAAACGCCTTTTCTCGACGACAAAAGCACAATTTCATCAAAAACGAACAAAACAAGAAAAATGAATCTATTCAACAAGTCTACAACACGTCCTTAAGAGTTACACGATTTCACCCAATGTCAATGTGTAATTTCTCCAGTTCTGATCATTTTTTAGGTTGTTGGTAGCTTGGTCCAATGTCAAAACACAGTGAAATCTTTTTATGGCTTTAAACGCGTTTTCTCCTCGAGAGAAACATGATTTCACTAAAAACGTTATAGTTTAAACGTGCCTGTTGTACATGTGTGCAAACACTCAGAGCCTTAAGATAGGGGTTTCACCAATGTGTTTTTTGGTGAGAAACCTTCTATTTCAAGGTTCTGTGCGTTGTCAGACAAGTACAATATGTATTTATCGTGTTTCTGATGAAATCCCTCCTTTTAATGCATTTTCTCACAGAAAACGAGTCTCTCGCCATGGGAACATGGCTTTTTTGAAAAAGCATATTCTCGTCGAGAAATCGTGTTTTAAGCAACAAAAACGACTCCCGGCCTTATTTAGTTCACATTTTTGCTTTTGGTAAGCTAGCCCGTATTCATAACGCACTAAACCTTTTTATCGCGTTAAACGCCTTTTCTCGACGAGAAAAGCACAATTTCATCAAAAACAAACAAAAAAAGAAAAATGAATCTATTCAACAAGTCTGCAACACGTCCTTAAGAGTTACATGATTTCACCCAATGTCAATGTGTAATTTCTCCAGTTCTGATCATTTTTTAGGTTTGCTGGTAGCTTGGTCAATGCCAAAACACAGTGAGATCTTTTTATGGCTTTAAACGCGTTTTCTCCTCGAGAGAAACATGATTTCACTAAAAACGTTATAGTTTAACCATGCCTGTTGTACATGTGTGCAAACACTCAGAGCCTTAAGATAGGGTTTTCACCAATGTGTTTTTTGGTGCGAAACCTTCTATTTCAAGGTTCTGTGTGTTTTCAGACAAGTACAATATGTATTTATAGTGTTTCTGATGAAATCCCTCCTTTTAATGCATTTTCTCACAGAAAACGAGTCTCTCGCCATGGGAACATGGCTTTTTTGAAAAAGCATATTTTGGTCGAGAAATCGTGTTTTAAGCAATAAAAACGACTCCCGGCCTTAATTAGTTCACATTTGTACTTTTGGTAAGCTAGCCCGTATTCATAACGCACTAAACCTTTTGTCGCGTTAAACGCCTTTTCTCGACGAGAAAAGCAATTTCATCAAAAACAAACAAAACAAGAAAAATGAATCTATTCAACAAGTCTGCAACACGTCCTTAAGAGTTACATGATTTCACCCAATGTCAATGTGTAATTTCTCTAGTTCTGATCATTTTTTAGGTTGTTGGTAGCTTGGTCAATGCCAAAACACAGTGAGATCTTTTTATGGCTTTAAACGCGTTTTCTCCTCGAGAGAAACATGATTTCACTAAAAACGTTATAGTTTAAACATGCCTGTTTGTACATGTGTGCAAACACTCAGAGCCTTAAGATAGCGGTTTCACCAATGTGTTTTTTGGTGAGAAACCTTCTATTTCAAGGTTCTGTGCGTTTTCAGACAAGTATAATATGTATTTATGGTGTTTCTGATGAAATCCCTCCTTTTAATGCATTTTCTCACAGAAAACGAGTCTCTCGCCATGGGAACATGGCTTTTTTGAAAAAGCATATTCTGGTCGAGAAATCGTGTTTTAAGCAATAAAAACGACTCCCGGCCTTATTTAGTTCACATTTGTAATTTTGGTGAGCTAGCCCGTATTCATAACGCACTAAACCTTTTTATCGCGTTAAACGCCTTTTCTCGACGAGAAAAGCACAATTTCATCAAAAACAAACAAAACAAGAAAAATGAATCTATTCAACAAGTCTGCAAGACGTCCTTAAGAGTTACATGATTTCACCCAATGTCAATGTGTAATTTCTCCAGTTCTGATCATTTTTTAGGTTTGTTGGTAGCTTGGTCAATGCCAAAACACAGTGAGATCTTTTTATGGCTTTAAACGCGTTTTCTCCTCGAGAGAAACATGATTTCACTAAAAACGTTATAGTTTAAACATGCCTGTTTGTACATGTGTGCAAACACTCAGAGCCTTAAGATAGGGGTTTCACCAATGTGTTTTTTGGTGAGAAACCTTCTATTTCAAGGTTCTGTGCGTTTTCAGACAAGTACAATATGTATTTATAGTGTTTCTGATGAAATCCCTCCTTTTAATGCATTTTCTCACAGAAAACGAGTCTCTCGCCATGGGAACATGGCTTTTTTGAAAAAGCATATTCTGGTCGAGAAATCGTGTTTTAAGCAATAAAAACGACTCCCGGCCTTATTTAGTTCACATTTGTACTTTTGGTAAGCTAGCCCGTATTCATAACGCACTAAACCTTTTTATCGCGTTAAAAGCCTTGTCGCGACGAGAAAAGCACAATTTCATCAAAAACAAACAAAACAAGAAAAATGAATCTATTCAACAAGTCTGCAAGACGTCCTTAAGAGTTACATGATTTCACCCAATGTCAATGTGTAATTTCTCCAGTTCTGATCATTTTTTAGGTTTGTTGGTAGCTTGGTCAATGCCAAAACACAGTGAGATCTTTTTATGGCTTTAAACGCGTTTTCTCCTCGAGAGAAACATGATTTCACTAAAAACGTTATAGTTTAAACATGCCTGTTTGTACATGTGTGCAAACACTCAGAGCCTTAAGATAGGGGTTTCACCAATGTGTTTTTTGGTGAGAAACCTTCTATTTCAAGGTTCTGTGCGTTTTCAGACAAGTACAATATGTATTTATAGTGTTTCTGATGAAATCCCTCCTTTTAATGCATTTTCTCACAGAAAACGAGTCTCTCGCCATGGGAACATGGCTTTTTTGAAAAAGCATATTCTGGTCGAGAAATCGTGTTTTAAGCAATAAAAACGACTCCCGGCCTTATTTAGTTCACATTTGTACTTTTGGTAAGCTAGCCCGTATTCATAACGCACTAAACCTTTTTATCGCGTTAAAAGCCTTGTCGCGACGAGAAAAGCACAATTTCATCAAAAACAAACAAAACAAGAAAAATGAATCTATTCAACAAGTCTGCAACACGTCCTTAAGAGTTACATGATTTCACCCAATGTCAATGTGTAATTTCTCCAGTTCTGATCATTTTTTAGGTTTGTTGGTAGCTTGGTCAATGCCAAAACACAGTGAGATCTTTTTATGGCTTTAAACGCGTTTTCTCCTCGAGAGAAACATGATTTCACTAAAAACGTTATAGTTTAAACATGCCTGTTGTACATGTGCGCAAACACACAGAGCCTTAAGATTGGGGTTTCACCCATGGGTTTTTTGGTGAGAAACCTTCTATTTCAAGGTTCTGTGCGTTTTCAGACAAGTACAATATGTATTTATAGTGTTTCTGATGAAATCCCTCCTTTTAATGCATTTTCTCACAGAAAATGAGTCTCTCCCCATGGGAACATGGCTTTTTTGAAAAAGCATATTCTCGTCGAGAAATCGTGTTTTAAGCAACAAAAACGACTCCCGGCCTTATTTAGTTCACATTTTTGCTTTTGGTAAGCTAGCCCGTATTCATAACGCACTAAACCTTTTTATCGCGTTAAACGCCTTTTCTCGACGAGAAAAGCACAATTTCATCAAAAACGAACAAAACAAGAAAAATGAATCTATTCAACAAGTCTACAACATGTCCTTAAGAGTTACACGATTTCACACAATGTCAATGTGTAATTTCTCCAGTTCTGATCATTTTTTAGGTTGTTGGTAGCCATGTCCAATGTAAAAACACAGTGAAATCTTTTTATGGCTTTAAACGCGTTTTCTCCTCGAGAGAAACATGATTTCACTAAAAACGTTATAGTTTAAACATGCCTGTTGTACATGTGTGCAAACACTCAGAGCCTTAAGATAGGGGTTTCACCAATGTGTTTTTTGGTGAGAAACCTTCTATTTCAAGGTTCTGTGCGTTTTCAGACAAGTACAATATGTATTTATAGTGTTTCTGATGAAATCCCTCCTTTTAATGCATTTTCTCACAGAAAACGAGTCTCTCGCCATGGGAACATGGCTTTTTTGAAAAAGCATATTCTCGTCGAGAAATCTTGTTTTAAGCAACAAAAACGACTCCCGGCCTTATTTAGTTCACATTTGTACTTTTGGTAAGCTAGCCCGTATTCATAACGCACTAAACCTTTTTATCGCGTTAAACGCCTGTTCTCGACGAGAAAAGCACAATTTCATCAAAAACGAACAAAACAAGAAAAATGAATCTATTCAACAAGTCTACAACACGTCCTTAAGAGTTACACGATTTCACCCAATGTCAATGTGTAATTTCTCCAGTTCTGATCATTTTTTAGGTTGTTGGTAGCTTTATCCAATGTCAAAACACATTGAAATCTTTTTATGGCTTTAAACGCGTTTTCTCCTCGAGAGAAACATGATTTCACTAAGAACGTTATAGTTTAAACATGCCTGTTGTACATGTGCGCAAACACTCAGAGCCTTAAGATAGGGGTTTCACCAATGTGTTTTTTGGTGAGAAACCTTCTATTTCAAGGTTCTGTGCGTTTTCCGACAAGTACAATATGTATTTATAGTGTTTCTGATGAAATCCCTCCTTTTAATGCATTTTCTCACAGAAAACGAGTCTCTCGCCATGGGAACATGGCTTTTTTGAAAAAGCATATTCTCGTCGAGAAATCGTGTTTTAAGCAACAAAAACGACTCCCGGCCTTATTTAGTTCACATTTTTGCTTTTGGTAAGCTAGCCCGTATTCATAACGCACTAAACCTTTTTATCGCGTTAAACGCCTTTTCTCGACGACAAAAGCACAATTTCATCAAAAACGAACAAAACAAGAAAAATGAATCTATTCAACAAGTCTACAACACGTCCTTAAGAGTTACACGATTTCACCCAATGTCAATGTGTAAGTTCTCCAGTTCTGATCATTTTTTAGGTTGTTGGTAGCTTGGTCCAATGTCAAAACACATTGAAATCTTTTTATGGCTTTAAACGCGTTTTCTCCTCGAGAGAAACATGATTTCACTAAAAACGTTATAGTTTAAACATGCCTGTTGTACATATGCGCAAACACACAGAGCCTTAAGATTGGGGTTTCACCCATGGGTTTTTTGGTGAGAAACCTTCTATTTCAAGGTTCTGTGCGTTTTCAGACAAGTACAATATGTATTTATAGTGTTTCTGATGAAATCCCTCCTTTTAATGCATTTTCTCACAGAAAACGAGTCTCTCGCCATGGGAACATGGCTTTTTTGAAAAAGCATATTCTCGTCGAGAAATCGTGTTTTAAGCAACAAAAACGACTCCCGGCCTTATTTAGTTCACATTTGTACTTTTGGTAAGCTAGCCCGTATTCATAACGCACTAAACCTTTTTATCGCGTTAAACGCCTTTTCTCGACGACAAAAGCACAATTTCATCAAAAACGAACAAAACAAGAAAAATGAATCTATTCAACAAGTCTGCAACACGTCCTTAAGAGTTACACGATTTCACCCAATGTCAATGTGTAATTTCTCCAGTTCTGATCATTTTTTAGGTTGTTGGTAGCTTGGTCCAATGTCAAAACACAGTGAAATCTTTTTATGGCTTTAAACGCGTTTTCTCCTCGAGAGAAACATGATTTCACTAAAAACGTTATAGTTTAAACATGCCTGTTGTACATGTGTGCAAACACTCAGAGCCTTAAGATAGGGGTTTCACCAATGTGTTTTTTGGTGAGAAACCTTCTATTTCAAGGTTCTGTGCGTTTTCAGACAAGTACAATATGTATTTATAGTGTTTCTGATGAAATCCCTCCTTTTAATGCATTTTCTCACAGAAAACGAGTCTCTCGCCATGGGAACATGGCTTTTTTGAAAAAGCATATTCTGGTCGAGAAATCGTGTTTTAAGCAACAAAAACGACTCCCGGCCTTATTTAGTTCACATTTGTAATTTTGGTGAGCTAGCCCGTATTCATAACGCACTAAACCTTTTTATCGCGTTAAACGCCTTTTCTCGACGAGAAAAGCACAATTTCATCAAAAACAAACAAAACAAGAAAAATGAATCTATTCAACAAGTCTGCAAGACGTCCTTAAGAGTTACATGATTTCACCCAATGTCAATGTGTAATTTCTCCAGTTCTGATCATTTTTTAGGTTTGTTGGTAGCTTGGTCAATGCCAAAACACAGTGAGATCTTTTTATGGCTTTAAACGCGTTTTCTCCTCGAGAGAAACATGATTTCACTAAAAACGTTATAGTTTAAACATGCCTGTTTGTACATGTGTGCAAACACTCAGAGCCTTAAGATAGGGGTTTCACCAATGTGTTTTTTGGTGAGAAACCTTCTATTTCAAGGTTCTGTGCGTTTTCAGACAAGTACAATATGTATTTATAGTGTTTCTGATGAAATCCCTCCTTTTAATGCATTTTCTCACAGAAAACGAGTCTCTCGCCATGGGAACATGGCTTTTTTGAAAAAGCATATTCTGGTCGAGAAATCGTGTTTTAAGCAATAAAAACGACTCCCGGCCTTATTTAGTTCACATTTGTACTTTTGGTAAGCTAGCCCGTATTCATAACGCACTAAACCTTTTTATCGCGTTAAAAGCCTTGTCGCGACGAGAAAAGCACAATTTCATCAAAAACAAACAAAACAAGAAAAATGAATCTATTCAACAAGTCTGCAACACGTCCTTAAGAGTTACATGATTTCACCCAATGTCAATGTGTAATTTCTCCAGTTCTGATCATTTTTTAGGTTTGTTGGTAGCTTGGTCAATGCCAAAACACAGTGAGATCTTTTTATGGCTTTAAACGCGTTTTCTCCTCGAGAGAAACATGATTTCACTAAAAACGTTATAGTTTAAACATGCCTGTTGTACATGTGCGCAAACACACAGAGCCTTAAGATTGGGGTTTCACCCATGGGTTTTTTGGTGAGAAACCTTCTATTTCAAGGTTCTGTGCGTTTTCAGACAAGTACAATATGTATTTATAGTGTTTCTG
Source organism: Lampris incognitus (assembly GCF_029633865.1). Lineage (NCBI taxonomy): Eukaryota > Metazoa > Chordata > Actinopteri > Lampriformes > Lampridae > Lampris > Lampris incognitus. Next base: position 49,399 of record NW_026611462.1, read on the forward strand.
ATGAAATCCCTCCTTTTAATGCATTTTCTCACAGAAAATGAGTCTCTCCCCATGGGAACATGGCTTTTTTGAAAAAGCATATTCTCGTCGAGAAATCGTGTTTTAAGCAACAAAAACGACTCCCGGCCTTATTTAGTTCACATTTTTGCTTTTGGTAAGCTAGCCCGTATTCATAACGCACTAAACCTTTTTATCGCGTTAAACGCCTTTTCTCGACGACAAAAGCACAATTTCATCAAAAACAAACAAAACAAGAAAAATGAATCTATTCAACAAGTCTGCAAGACGTCCTTAAGAGTTACATGATTTCACCCAATGTCAATGTGTAATTTCTCCAGTTCTGATCATTTTTTAGGTTTGTTGGTAGCTTGGTCAATGCCAAAACACAGTGAGATCTTTTTATGGCTTTAAACGCGTTTTCTCCTCGAGAGAAACATGATTTCACTAAAAACGTTATAGTTTAAACATGCCTGTTTGTACATGTGTGCAAACACTCAGAGCCTTAAGATAGGGGTTTCACCAATGTGTTTTTTGGTGAGAAACCTTCTATTTCAAGGTTCTGTGCGTTTTCAGACAAGTACAATATGTATTTATAGTGTTTCTGATGAAATCCCTCCTTTTAATGCATTTTCTCACAGAAAATGAGTCTCTCCCCATGGGAACATGGCTTTTTTGAAAAAGCATATTCTCGTCGAGAAATCGTGTTTTAAGCAACAAAAACGACTCCCGGCCTTATTTAGTTCACATTTTTGCTTTTGGTAAGCTAGCCCGTATTCATAACGCACTAAACCTTTTTATCGCGTTAAACGCCTTTTCTCGACGACAAAAGCACAATTTCATCAAAAACGAACAAAACAAGAAAAATGAATCTATTCAACAAGTCTACAACATGTCCTTAAGAGTTACACGATTTCACACAATGTCAATGTGTAATTTCTCCAGTTCTGATCATTTTTTAGGTTGTTGGTAGCCATGTCCAATGTAAAAACACAGTGAAATCTTTTTATGGCTTTAAACGCGTTTTCTCCTCGAGAGAAACATGATTTCACTAAAAACGTTATAGTTTAAACATGCCTGTTGTACATGTGTGCAAACACTCAGAGCCTTAAGATAGGGGTTTCACCAATGTGTTTTTTGGTGAGAAACCTTCTATTTCAAGGTTCTGTGCGTTTTCAGACAAGTACAATATGTATTTATAGTGTTTCTGATGAAATCCCTCCTTTTAATGCATTTTCTCACAGAAAACGAGTCTCTCGCCATGGGAACATGGCTTTTTTGAAAAAGCATATTCTCGTCGAGAAATCTTGTTTTAAGCAACAAAAACGACTCCCGGCCTTATTTAGTTCACATTTGTACTTTTGGTAAGCTAGCCCGTATTCATAACGCACTAAACCTTTTTATCGCGTTAAACGCCTTTTCTCGACGAGAAAAGCACAATTTCATCAAAAACGAACAAAACAAGAAAAATGAATCTATTCAACAAGTCTACAACACGTCCTTAAGAGTTACACGATTTCACCCAATGTCAATGTGTAATTTCTCCAGTTCTGATCATTTTTTAGGTTGTTGGTAGCTTGATCCAATGTCAAAACACATTGAAATCTTTTTATGGCTTTAAACGCGTTTTCTCCTCGAGAGAAACATGATTTCACTAAGAACGTTATAGTTTAAACATGCCTGTTGTACATGTGCGCAAACACTCAGAGCCTTAAGATAGGGGTTTCACCAATGTGTTTTTTGGTGAGAAACCTTCTATTTCAAGGTTCTGTGCGTTTTCCGACAAGTACAATATGTATTTATAGTGTTTCTGATGAAATCCCTCCTTTTAATGCATTTTCTCACAGAAAACGAGTCTCTCGCCATGGGAACATGGCTTTTTTGAAAAAGCATATTCTCGTCGAGAAATCGTGTTTTAAGCAACAAAAACGACTCCCGGCCTTATTTAGTTCACATTTTTGCTTTTGGTAAGCTAGCCCGTATTCATAACGCACTAAACCTTTTTATCGCGTTAAACGCCTTTTCTCGACGACAAAAGCACAATTTCATCAAAAACGAACAAAACAAGAAAAATGAATCTATTCAACAAGTCTACAACACGTCCTTAAGAGTTACACGATTTCACCCAATGTCAATGTGTAAGTTCTCCAGTTCTGATCATTTTTTAGGTTGTTGGTAGCTTGGTCCAATGTCAAAACACATTGAAATCTTTTTATGGCTTTAAACGCGTTTTCTCCTCGAGAGAAACATGATTTCACTAAAAACGTTATAGTTTAAACATGCCTGTTGTACATATGCGCAAACACACAGAGCCTTAAGATTGGGGTTTCACCCATGGGTTTTTTGGTGAGAAACCTTCTATTTCAAGGTTCTGTGCGTTTTCAGACAAGTACAATATGTATTTATAGTGTTTCTGATGAAATCCCTCCTTTTAATGCATTTTCTCACAGAAAACGAGTCTCTCGCCATGGGAACATGGCTTTTTTGAAAAAGCATATTCTCGTCGAGAAATCGTGTTTTAAGCAACAAAAACGACTCCCGGCCTTATTTAGTTCACATTTGTACTTTTGGTAAGCTAGCCCGTATTCATAACGCACTAAACCTTTTTATCGCGTTAAACGCCTTTTCTCGACGACAAAAGCACAATTTCATCAAAAACGAACAAAACAAGAAAAATGAATCTATTCAACAAGTCTGCAACACGTCCTTAAGAGTTACACGATTTCACCCAATGTCAATGTGTAATTTCTCCAGTTCTGATCATTTTTTAGGTTGTTGGTAGCTTGGTCCAATGTCAAAACACAGTGAAATCTTTTTATGGCTTTAAACGCGTTTTCTCCTCGAGAGAAACATGATTTCACTAAAAACGTTATAGTTTAAACATGCCTGTTGTACATGTGTGCAAACACTCAGAGCCTTAAGATAGGGGTTTCACCAATGTGTTTTTTGGTGAGAAACCTTCTATTTCAAGGTTCTGTGCGTTTTCAGACAAGTACAATATGTATTTATAGTGTTTCTGATGAAATCCCTCCTTTTAATGCATTTTCTCACAGAAAACGAGTCTCTCGCCATGGGAACATGGCTTTTTTGAAAAAGCATATTCTGGTCGAGAAATCGTGTTTTAAGCAACAAAAAAGACTCCCGGCCTTATTTAGTTCACATTTGTACTTTTGGTAAGCTAGCCCGTATTCATAACGCACAAAACCTTTTTATCGCGTTAAACGCCTTTTCTCGACGACAAAAGCACAATTTCATCAAAAACAAACAAAACAAGAAAAATGAATCTATTCAACAAGTCTACAACACGTCCTTAAGAGTTACACGATTTCACCCAATGTCAATGTGTAATTTCTCCAGTTCTGATCATTTTTTAGGTTGTTGGTAGCTTGGTCCAATGTCAAAACACAGTGAAATCTTTTTATGGCTTTAAACGCGTTTTCTCCTCGAGAGAAACATGATTTCACTAAAAACGTTATAGTTTAAACGTGCCTGTTGTACATGTGTGCAAACACTCAGAGCCTTAAGATAGGGGTTTCACCAATGTGTTTTTTGGTGAGAAACCTTCTATTTCAAGGTTCTGTGCGTTGTCAGACAAGTACAATATGTATTTATCGTGTTTCTGATGAAATCCCTCCTTTTAATGCATTTTCTCACAGAAAACGAGTCTCTCGCCATGGGAACATGGCTTTTTTGAAAAAGCATATTCTCGTCGAGAAATCGTGTTTTAAGCAACAAAAACGACTCCCGGCCTTATTTAGTTCACATTTTTGCTTTTGGTAAGCTAGCCCGTATTCATAACGCACTAAACCTTTTAATCGCGTTAAACGCCTTTTCTCGACGACAAAAGCACAATTTCATCAAAAACGAACAAAACAAGAAAAATGAATCTATTCAACAAGTCTACAACACGTCCTTAAGAGTTACACGATTTCACCCAATGTCAATGTGTAAGTTCTCCAGTTCTGATCATTTTTTAGGTTGTTGGTAGCTTGGTCCAATGTCAAAACACAGTGAAATCTTTTTATGGCTTTAAACGCGTTTTCTCCTCGAGAGAAACATGATTTCACTAAAAACGTTATAGTTTAAACGTGCCTGTTGTACATGTGTGCAAACACTCAGAGCCTTAAGATAGGGGTTTCACCAATGTGTTTTTTGGTGAGAAACCTTCTATTTCAAGGTTCTGTGCGTTGTCAGACAAGTACAATATGTATTTATCGTGTTTCTGATGAAATCCCTCCTTTTAATGCATTTTCTCACAGAAAACGAGTCTCTCGCCATGGGAACATGGCTTTTTTGAAAAAGCATATTCTCGTCGAGAAATCGTGTTTTAATCAACAAAAACGACTCCCGGCCTTATTTAGTTCACATTTTTGCTTTTGGTAAGCTAGCCCGTATTCATAACGCACTAAACCTTTTTATCGCGTTAAACGCCTTTTCTCGACGACAAAAGCACAATTTCATCAAAAACGAACAAAACAAGAAAAATGAATCTATTCAACAAGTCTACAAGACGTCCTTAAGAGTTACACGATTTCACCCAATGTCAATGTGTAAGTTCTCCAGTTCTGATCATTTTTTAGGTTGTTGGTAGCTTGGTCCAATGTCAAAACACAGTGAAATCTTTTTATGGCTTTAAACGCGTTTTCTCCTCGAGAGAAACATGATTTTACTAAAAACGTTATAGTTTAAACATGCCTGTTGTACATGTGCGCAAACACACAGAGCCTTAAGATTGGGGTTTAACCCATGGGTTTTTTGGTGAGAAACCTTCTATTTCAAGGTTCTGTGCGTTTTCAGACAAGTACAATATGTATTTATAGTGTTTCTGATGAAATCCCTCCTTTTAATGCATTTTCTCACAGAAAACGAGTCTCTCGCCATGGGAACATGGCTTTTTTGAAAAAGCATATTCTGGTCGAGAAATCGTGTTTTAAGCAACAAAAACGACTCCCGGCCTTATTTAGTTCACATTTGTACTTTTGGTAAGCTAGCCCGTATTCATAACGCACTAAACCTTTTTATCGCGTTAAACGCCTGTTCTCGACGAGAAAAGCACAATTTCATCAAAAACAAACAAAACAAGAAAAATGAATCTATTCAACAAGTCTACAACACGTCCTTAAGAGTTACACGATTTCACCCAATGTCAATGTGTAATTTCTCCAGTTCTGATCATTTTTTAGGTTGTTGGTAGCTTGATCCAATGTCAAAACACAGTGAAATCTTTTTATGGCTTTAAACGCGTTTTCTCCTCGAGAGAAACATGATTTCACTAAGAACGTTATAGTTTAAACATGCCTGTTGTACATGTGCGCAAACACACAGAGCCTTAAGATTGGGGTTTCACCAATGTGTTTTTTGGTGAGAAACCTTCTATTTCAAGGTTCTGTGCGTTTTCCGACAAGTACAATATGTATTTATAGTGTTTCTGATGAAATCCCTCCTTTTAATGCATTTTCTCACAGAAAACGAGTCTCTCGCCATGGGAACATGGCTTTTTTGAAAAAGCATATTCTCGTCGAGAAATCGTGTTTTAAGCAACAAAAACGACTCCCGGCCTTATTTAGTTCACATTTTTGCTTTTGGTAAGCTAGCCCGTATTCATAACGCACTAAACCTTTTTATCGCGTTAAACGCCTTTTCTCGACGACAAAAGCACAATTTCATCAAAAACGAACAAAACAAGAAAAATGAATCTATTCAACAAGTCTACAACACGTCCTTAAGAGTTACACGATTTCACCCAATGTCAATGTGTAAGTTCTCCAGTTCTGATCATTTTTTAGGTTGTTGGTAGGCTTGGTCCAATGTCAAAACACAGTGAAATCTTTTTATGGCTTTAAACGCGTTTTCTCCTCGAGAGAAACATGATTTCACTAAAAACGTTATAGTTTAAACATGCCTGTTGTACATGTGCGCAAACACTCAGAGCCTTAAGATTGGGGTTTCACCCATGGGTTTTTTGGTGAGAAACCTTCTATTTCAAGGTTCTGTGCGTTTTCAGACAAGTACAATATGTATTTATAGTGTTTCTGATGAAATCCCTCCTTTTAATGCATTTTCTCACAGAAAACGAGTCTCTCGCCATGGGAACATGGCTTTTTTGAAAAAGCATATTCTCGTCGAGAAATCGTGTTTTAAGCAACAAAAACGACTCCCGGCCTTATTTAGTTCACATTTTTGCTTTTGGTAAGCTAGCCCGTATTCATAACGCACTAAACCTTTTTATCGCGTTAAACGCCTTTTCTCGACGACAAAAGCACAATTTCATCAAAAACGAACAAAACAAGAAAAATGAATCTATTCAACAAGTCTACAACACGTCCTTAAGAGTTACACGATTTCACCCAATGTCAATGTGTAAGTTCTCCAGTTCTGATCATTTTTTAGGTTGTTGGTAGGCTTGGTCCAATGTCAAAACACAGTGAAATCTTTTTATGGCTTTAAACGCGTTTTCTCCTCGAGAGAAACATGATTTCACTAAAAACGTTATAGTTTAAACATGCCTGTTGTACATGTGCGCAAACACACAGAGCCTTAAGATTGGGGTTTCACCCATGGGTTTTTTGGTGAGAAACCTTCTATTTCAAGGTTCTGTGCGTTTTCAGACAAGTACAATATGTATTTATAGTGTTTCTGATGAAATCCCTCCTTTTAATGCATTTTCTCACAGAAAACGAGTGTCTCCCCATGGGAACATGGCTTTTTTGAAAAAGCATATTCTCGTCGAGAAATCGTGTTTTAAGCAACAAAAACGACTCCCGGCCTTATTTAGTTCACATTTGTACTTTTGGTAAGCTAGCCCGTATTCATAACGCACTAAACCTTTTTATCGCGTTAAACGCCTTTTCTCGACGACAAAAGCACAATTTCATCAAAAACGAACAAAACAAGAAAAATGAATCTATTCAACAAGTCTACAACACGTCCTTAAGAGTTACACGATTTCACCCAATGTCAATGTGTAATTTCTCCAGTTCTGATCATTTTTTAGGTTGTTGGTAGCTTGGTCCAATGTCAAAACACAGTGAAATCTTTTTTTGGCTTTAAACGCGTTTTCTCCTCGAGAGAAACATGATTTCACTAAAAACGTTATAGTTTAAACATGCCTGTTTGTACATGTGCGCAAACACACAGAGCCTTAAGATTGGGGTTTCACCCATGGGTTTTTTGGTGAGAAACCTTCTATTTCAAGGTTCTGTGCGTTTTCAGACAAGTACAATATGTATTTATAGTGTTTCTGATGAAATCCCTCCTTTTAATGCATTTTCTCACAGAAAACGAGTCTCTCGCCATGGGAACATGGCTTTTTTGAAAAAGCATATTCTGGTCGAGAAATCGTGTTTTAAGCAACAAAAACGACTCCCGGCCTTATTTAGTTCACATTTGTACTTTTGGTAAGCTAGCCCGTATTCATAACGCACTAAACCTTTTTATCGCGTTAAACGCCTGTTCTCGACGAGAAAAGCACAATTTCATCAAAAACAAACAAAACAAGAAAAATGAATCTATTCAACAAGTCTACAACACGTCCTTAACAGTTACACGATTTCACCCAATGTCAATGTGTAATTTCTCCAGTTCTGATCATTTTTTAGGTTGTTGGTAGCTTGATCCAATGTCAAAACACAGTGAAATCTTTTTATGGCTTTAAACGCGTTTTCTCCTCGAGAGAAACATGATTTCACTAAGAACGTTATAGTTTAAACATGCCTGTTGTACATGTGCGCAAACACACAGAGCCTTAAGATTGGGGTTTCACCAATGTGTTTTTTGGTGAGAAACCTTCTATTTCAAGGTTCTGTGCGTTTTCCGACAAGTACAATATGTATTTATAGTGTTTCTGATGAAATCCCTCCTTTTAATGCATTTTCTCACAGAAAACGAGTCTCTCGCCATGGGAACATGGCTTTTTTGAAAAAGCATATTCTGGTCGAGAAATCGTGTTTTAAGCAACAAAAACGACTCCCGGCCTTATTTAGTTCACATTTGTACTTTTGGTAAGCTAGCCCGTATTCATAACGCACTAAACCTTTTTATCGCGTTAAACGCCTGTTCTCGACGAGAAAAGCACAATTTCATCAAAAACAAACAAAACAAGAAAAATGAATCTATTCAACAAGTCTACAACACGTCCTTAAGAGTTACACGATTTCACCCAATGTCAATGTGTAATTTCTCCAGTTCTGATCATTTTTTAGGTTGTTGGTAGCTTGATCCAATGTCAAAACACAGTGAAATCTTTTTATGGCTTTAAACGCGTTTTCTCCTCGAGAGAAACATGATTTCACTAAGAACGTTATAGTTTAAACATGCCTGTTGTACATGTGCGCAAACACACAGAGCCTTAAGATTGGGGTTTCACCAATGTGTTTTTTGGTGAGAAACCTTCTATTTCAAGGTTCTGTGCGTTTTCCGACAAGTACAATATGTATTTATAGTGTTTCTGATGAAATCCCTCCTTTTAATGCATTTTCTCACAGAAAACGAGTCTCTCGCCATGGGAACATGGCTTTTTTGAAAAAGCATATTCTCGTCGAGAAATCGTGTTTTAAGCAACAAAAACGACTCCCGGCCTTATTTAGTTCACATTTTTGCTTTTGGTAAGCTAGCCCGTATTCATAACGCACTAAACCTTTTTATCGCGTTAAACGCCTTTTCTCGACGACAAAAGCACAATGTCATCAAAAACGAACAAAACAAGAAAAATGAATCTATTCAACAAGTCTACAACACGTCCTTAAGAGTTACACGATTTCACCCAATGTCAATGTGTAAGTTCTCCAGTTCTGATCATTTTTTAGGTTGTTGGTAGCTTGGTCCAATGTCAAAACACAGTGAAATCTTTTTATGGCTTTAAACGCGTTTTCTCCTCGAGAGAAACATGATTTCATTAAAAACGTTATAGTTTAAACATGCCTGTTGTACATGTGCGCAAACACTCAGAGCCTTAAGATTGGGGTTTCACCCATGGGTTTTTTGGTGAGAAACCTTCTATTTCAAGGTTCTGTGCGTTTTCAGACAAGTACAATATGTATTTATAGTGTTTCTGATGAAATCCCTCCTTTTAATGCATTTTCTCACAGAAAACGAGTCTCTCGCCATGGGAACATGGCTTTTTTGAAAAAGCATATTCTCGTCGAGAAATCGTGTTTTAAGCAACAAAAACGACTCCCGGCCTTATTTAGTTCACATTTTTGCTTTTGGTAAGCTAGCCCGTATTCATAACGCACTAAACCTTTTTATCGCGTTAAACGCCTTTTCTCGACGACAAAAGCACAATTTCATCAAAAACGAACAAAACAAGAAAAATGAATCTATTCAACAAGTCTACAACACGTCCTTAAGAGTTACACGATTTCACCCAATGTCAATGTGTAAGTTCTCCAGTTCTGATCATTTTTTAGGTTGTTGGTAGGCTTGGTCCAATGTCAAAACACAGTGAAATCTTTTTATGGCTTTAAACGCGTTTTCTCCTCGAGAGAAACATGATTTCACTAAAAACGTTATAGTTTAAACATGCCTGTTGTACATGTGCGCAAACACACAGAGCCTTAAGATTGGGGTTTCACCCATGGGTTTTTTGGTGAGAAACCTTCTATTTCAAGGTTCTGTGCGTTTTCAGACAAGTACAATATGTATTTATAGTGTTTCTGATGAAATCCCTCCTTTTAATGCATTTTCTCACAGAAAACGAGTGTCTCCCCATGGGAACATGGCTTTTTTGAAAAAGCATATTCTCGTCGAGAAATCGTGTTTTAAGCAACAAAAACGACTCCCGGCCTTATTTAGTTCACATTTGTACTTTTGGTAAGCTAGCCCGTATTCATAACGCACTAAACCTTTTTATCGCGTTAAACGCCTTTTCTCGACGACAAAAGCACAATTTCATCAAAAACGAACAAAACAAGAAAAATGAATCTATTCAACAAGTCTACAACACGTCCTTAAGAGTTACACGATTTCACCCAATGTCAATGTGTAATTTCTCCAGTTCTGATCATTTTTTAGGTTGTTGGTAGCTTGGTCCAATGTCAAAACACAGTGAAATCTTTTTTTGGCTTTAAACGCGTTTTCTCCTCGAGAGAAACATGATTTCACTAAAAACGTTATAGTTTAAACATGCCTGTTTGTACATGTGCGCAAACACACAGAGCCTTAAGATTGGGGTTTCACCCATGGGTTTTTTGGTGAGAAACCTTCTATTTCAAGGTTCTGTGCGTTTTCAGACAAGTACAATATGTATTTATAGTGTTTCTGATGAAATCCCTCCTTTTAATGCATTTTCTCACAGAAAACGAGTCTCTCGCCATGGGAACATGGCTTTTTTGAAAAAGCATATTCTGGTCGAGAAATCGTGTTTTAAGCAACAAAAACGACTCCCGGCCTTATTTAGTTCACATTTGTACTTTTGGTAAGCTAGCCCGTATTCATAACGCACTAAACCTTTTTATCGCGTTAAACGCCTGTTCTCGACGAGAAAAGCACAATTTCATCAAAAACAAACAAAACAAGAAAAATGAATCTATTCAACAAGTCTACAACACGTCCTTAAGAGTTACACGATTTCACCCAATGTCAATGTGTAATTTCTCCAGTTCTGATCATTTTTTAGGTTGTTGGTAGCTTGATCCAATGTCAAAACACAGTGAAATCTTTTTATGGCTTTAAACGCGTTTTCTCCTCGAGAGAAACATGATTTCACTAAGAACGTTATAGTTTAAACATGCCTGTTGTACATGTGCGCAAACACACAGAGCCTTAAGATTGGGGTTTCACCAATGTGTTTTTTGGTGAGAAACCTTCTATTTCAAGGTTCTGTGCGTTTTCCGACAAGTACAATATGTATTTATAGTGTTTCTGATGAAATCCCTCCTTTTAATGCATTTTCTCACAGAAAACGAGTCTCTCGCCATGGGAACATGGCTTTTTTGAAAAAGCATATTCTCGTCGAGAAATCGTGTTTTAAGCAACAAAAACGACTCCCGGCCTTATTTAGTTCACATTTTTGCTTTTGGTAAGCTAGCCCGTATTCATAACGCACTAAACCTTTTTATCGCGTTAAACGCCTTTTCTCGACGACAAAAGCACAATTTCATCAAAAACGAACAAAACAAGAAAAATGAATCTATTCAACAAGTCTACAACACGTCCTTAAGAGTTACACGATTTCACCCAATGTCAATGTGTAAGTTCTCCAGTTCTGATCATTTTTTAGGTTGTTGGTAGGCTTGGTCCAATGTCAAAACACAGTGAAATCTTTTTATGGCTTTAAACGCGTTTTCTCCTCGAGAGAAACATGATTTCACTAAAAACGTTATAGTTTAAACATGCCTGTTGTACATGTGCGCAAACACACAGAGCCTTAAGATTGGGGTTTCACCCATGGGTTTTTTGGTGAGAAACCTTCTATTTCAAGGTTCTGTGCGTTTTCAGACAAGTACAATATGTATTTATAGTGTTTCTGATGAAATCCCTCCTTTTAATGCATTTTCTCACAGAAAACGAGTCTCTCCCCATGGGAACATGGCTTTTTTGAAAAAGCATATTCTCGTCGAGAAATCGTGTTTTAAGCAACAAAAACGACTCCCGGCCTTATTTAGTTCACATTTTTGCTTTTGGTAAGCTAGCCCGTATTCATAACGCACTAAACCTTTTTATCGCGTTAAACGCCTGTTCTCGACGAGAAAAGCACAATTTCATCAAAAACAAACAAAACAAGAAAAATGAATCTATTCAACAAGTCTACAACACGTCCTTAAGAGTTACACGATTTCACCCAATGTCAATGTGTAATTTCTCCAGTTCTGATCATTTTTTAGGTTGTTGGTAGCTTGATCCAATGTCAAAACACAGTGAAATCTTTTTATGGCTTTAAACGCGTTTTCTCCTCGAGAGAAACATGATTTCACTAAGAACGTTATAGTTTAAACATGCCTGTTGTACATGTGTGCAAACACTCAGAGCCTTAAGATAGGGGTTTCACCAATGTGTTTTTTGGTGAGAAACCTTCTATTTCAAGGTTCTGTGCGTTTTCAGACAAGTACAATATGTATTTATAGTGTTTCTGATGAAATCCCTCCTTTTAATGCATTTTCTCACAGAAAACGAGTCTCTCGCCATGGGAACATGGCTTTTTTGAAAAAGCATATTCTCGTCGAGAAATCTTGTTTTAAGCAACAAAAACGACTCCCGGCCTTATTTAGTTCACATTTGTACTTTTGGTAAGCTAGCCCGTATTCATAACGCACTAAACCTTTTTATCGCGTTAAACGCCTGTTCTCGACGAGAAAAGCACAATTTCATCAAAAACGAACAAAACAAGAAAAATGAATCTATTCAACAAGTCTACAACACGTCCTTAAGAGTTACACGATTTCACCCAATGTCAATGTGTAATTTCTCCAGTTCTGATCATTTTTTAGGTTGTTGGTAGCTTGATCCAATGTCAAAACACATTGAAATCTTTTTATGGCTTTAAACGCGTTTTCTCCTCGAGAGAAACATGATTTCACTAAGAACGTTATAGTTTAAACATGCCTGTTGTACATGTGCGCAAACACACAGAGCCTTAAGATTGGGGTTTAACCCATGGGTTTTTTGGTGAGAAACCTTCTATTTCAAGGTTCTGTGCGTTTTCAGACAAGTACAATATGTATTTATAGTGTTTCTGATGAAATCCCTCCTTTTAATGCATTTTCTCACAGAAAACGAGTCTCTCGCCATGGGAACATGGCTTTTTTGAAAAAGCATATTCTGGTCGAGAAATCGTGTTTTAAGCAACAAAAACGACTCCCGGCCTTATTTAGTTCACATTTGTACTTTTGGTAAGCTAGCCCGTATTCATAACGCACTAAACCTTTTTATCGCGTTAAACGCCTGTTCTCGACGAGAAAAGCACAATTTCATCAAAAACGAACAAAACAAGAAAAATGAATCTATTCAACAAGTCTACAACACGTCCTTAAGAGTTACACGATTTCACCCAATGTCAATGTGTAATTTCTCCAGTTCTGATCATTTTTTAGGTTGTTGGTAGCTTGATCCAATGTCAAAACACAGTGAAATCTTTTTATGGCTTTAAACGCGTTTTCTCCTCGAGAGAAACATGATTTCACTAAGAACGTTATAGTTTAAACATGCCTGTTGTACATGTGCGCAAACACACAGAGCCTTAAGATTGGGGTTTCACCAATGTGTTTTTTGGTGAGAAACCTTCTATTTCAAGGTTCTGTGCGTTTTCCGACAAGTACAATATGTATTTATAGTGTTTCTGATGAAATCCCTCCTTTTAATGCATTTTCTCACAGAAAACGAGTCTCTCGCCATGGGAACATGGCTTTTTTGAAAAAGCATATTCTCGTCGAGAAATCGTGTTTTAAGCAACAAAAACGACTCCCGGCCTTATTTAGTTCACATTTTTGCTTTTGGTAAGCTAGCCCGTATTCATAACGCACTAAACCTTTTTATCGCGTTAAACGCCTTTTCTCGACGACAAAAGCACAATTTCATCAAAAACGAACAAAACAAGAAAAATGAATCTATTCAACTAGTCTACAACACGTCCTTAAGAGTTACACGATTTCACCCAATGTCAATGTGTAAGTTCTCCAGTTCTGATCATTTTTTAGGTTGTTGGTAGCTTGGTCCAATGTCAAAACACAGTGAAATCTTTTTATGGCTTTAAACGCGTTTTCTCCTCGAGAGAAACATGATTTCACTAAAAACGTTATAGTTTAAACATGCCTGTTGTACATGTGCGCAAACACTCAGAGCCTTAAGATTGGGGTTTCACCCATGGGTTTTTTGGTGAGAAACCTTCTATTTCAAGGTTCTGTGCGTTTTCAGACAAGTACAATATGTATTTATAGTGTTTCTGATGAAATCCCTCCTTTTAATGCATTTTCTCACAGAAAACGAGTCTCTCGCCATGGGAACATGGCTTTTTTGAAAAAGCATATTCTGGTCGAGAAATCGTGTTTTAAGCAACAAAAACGACTCCCGGCCTTATTTAGTTCACATTTTTGCTTTTGGTAAGCTAGCCCGTATTCATAACGCACTAAACCTTTTTATCGCGTTAAACGCCTTTTCTCGACGACAAAAGCACAATTTCATCAAAAACGAACAAAACAAGAAAAATGAATCTATTCAACAAGTCTACAACACGTCCTTAAGAGTTACACGATTTCACCCAATGTCAATGTGTAAGTTCTCCAGTTCTGATCATTTTTTAGGTTGTTGGTAGGCTTGGTCCAATGTCAAAACACAGTGAAATCTTTTTATGGCTTTAAACGCGTTTTCTCCTCGAGAGAAACATGATTTCACTAAAAACGTTATAGTTTAAACATGCCTGTTGTACATGTGCGCAAACACACAGAGCCTTAAGATTGGGGTTTCACCCATGGGTTTTTTGGTGAGAAACCTTCTATTTCAAGGTTCTGTGCGTTTTCAGACAAGTACAATATGTATTTATAGTGTTTCTGATGAAATCCCTCCTTTTAATGCATTTTCTCACAGAAAACGAGTCTCTCCCCATGGGAACATGGCTTTTTTGAAAAAGCATATTCTCGTCGAGAAATCGTGTTTTAAGCAACAAAAACGACTCCCGGCCTTATTTAGTTCACATTTGTACTTTTGGTAAGCTAGCCCGTATTCATAACGCACTAAACCTTTTTATCGCGTTAAACGCCTTTTCTCGACGACAAAAGCACAATTTCATCAAAAACGAACAAAACAAGAAAAATGAATCTATTCAACAAGTCTACAACACGTCCTTAAGAGTTACACGATTTCACCCAATGTCAATGTGTAAGTTCTCCAGTTCTGATCATTTTTTAGGTTGTTGGTAGCTTGGTCCAATGTCAAAACACAGTGAAATCTTTTTATGGCTTTAAACGCGTTTTCTCCTCGAGAGAAACATGATTTCACTAAAAACGTTATAGTTTAAACATGCCTGTTGTACATGTGCGCAAACACTCAGAGCCTTAAGATTGGGGTTTCACCCATGGGTTTTTTGGTGAGAAACCTTCTATTTCAAGGTTCTGTGCGTTTTCAGACAAGTACAATATGTATTTATAGTGTTTCTGATGAAATCCCTCCTTTTAATGCATTTTCTCACAGAAAACGAGTCTCTCGCCATGGGAACATGGCTTTTTTGAAAAAGCATATTCTCGTCGAGAAATCGTGTTTTAAGCAACAAAAACGACTCCCGGCCTTATTTAGTTCACATTTTTGCTTTTGGTAAGCTAGCCCGTATTCATAACGCACTAAACCTTTTTATCGCGTTAAACGCCTTTTCTCGACGACAAAAGCACAATTTCATCAAAAACGAACAAAACAAGAAAAATGAATCTATTCAACAAGTCTACAACACGTCCTTTTAAGAGTTACACGATTTCACCCAATGTCAATGTGTAAGTTCTCCAGTTCTGATCATTTTTTAGGTTGTTGGTAGGCTTGGTCCAATGTCAAAACACAGTGAAATCTTTTTATGGCTTTAAACGCGTTTTCTCCTCGAGAGAAACATGATTTCACTAAAAACGTTATAGTTTAAACATGCCTGTTGTACATGTGCGCAAACACTCAGAGCCTTAAGATTGGGGTTTCACCCATGGGTTTTTTGGTGAGAAACCTTCTATTTCAAGGTTCTGTGCGTTTTCAGACAAGTACAATATGTATGTATCGTGTTTCTGATGAAATCCCTCCTTTTAATGCATTTTCTCACAGAAAACGTGTCTCTCGCCATGGGAACATGGCTTTTTTGAAAAAGCATATTCTCGTCGAGAAATCGTGTTTTAAGCAACAAAAACGACTCCCGGCCTTATTTAGTTCACATTTGTACTTTTGGTAAGCTAGCCCGTATTCATAACGCACTAAACCTTTTTATCGCGTTAAACGCCTTGTCTCGACGACAAAAGCACAATTTCATCAAAAACGAACAAAACAAGAAAAATGAATCTATTCAACAAGTCTACAACACGTCCTTAAGAGTTACACGATTTCACCCAATGTCAATATGTAATTTCTCCAGTTCTGATCATTTTTTAGGTTGTTGGTAGCTTGGTCCAATGTCAAAACACAGTGAAATGTTTTTTTGGCTTTAAACGCGTTTTCTCCTCGAGAGAAACATGATTTCACTAAAAACGTTATAGTTTAAACATGCCTGTTTGTACATGTGCGCAAACACACAGAGCCTTAAGATTGGGGTTTCACCCATGGGTTTTTTGGTGAGAAACCTTCTATTTCAAGGTTCTGTGCGTTTTCAGACAAGTACAATATGTATTTATAGTGTTTCTGATGAAATCCCTCCTTTTAATGCATTTTCTCACAGAAAACGAGTCTCTCCCCATGGGAACATGGCTTTTTTGAAAAAGCATATTCTCGTCGAGAAATCGTGTTTTAAGCAACAAAAACGACTCCCGGCCTTATTTAGTTCACATTTGTACTTTTGGTAAGCTAGCCCGTATTCATAACGCACTAAACCTTTTTATCGCGTTAAACGCCTTTTCTCGACGACAAAAGCATAATTTCATCAAAAACGAACAAAACAAGAAAAATGAATCTATTCAACAAGTCTACAACACGTCCTTAAGAGTTACACGATTTCACCCAATGTCAATGTGTAATTTCTCCAGTTCTGATCATTTTTTAGGTTGTTGGTAGCTTGGTCCAATGTCAAAACACAGTGAAATCTTTTTACGGCTTTAAACGCGTTTTCTCCTCGAGAGAAACATGATTTCACTAAAAACGTTATAGTTTAAACATGCCTGTTGTACATGTGCGCAAACACACAGAGCCTTAAGATTGGGGTTTCACCCATGGGTTTTTTGGTGAGAAACCTTCTATTTCAAGGTTCTGTGCGTTTTCAGACAAGTACAATATGTATTTATAGTGTTTCTGATGAAATCCCTCCTTTTAATGCATTTTCTCACAGAAAACGAGTCTCTCCCCATGGGAACATGGCTTTTTTGAAAAAGCATATTCTCGTCGAGAAATCGTGTTTTAAGCAACAAAAACGACTCCCGGCCTTATTTAGTTCACATTTGTACTTTTGGTAAGCTAGCCCGTATTCATAACGCACTAAACCTTTTTATCGCGTTAAACGCCTTTTCTCGACGACAAAAGCACAATTTCATCAAAAACGAACAAAACAAGAAAAATGAATCTATTCAACAAGTCTACAACACGTCCTTAAGAGTTACACGATTTCACCCAATGTCAATGTGTAATTTCTCCAGTTCTGATCATTTTTTAGGTTGTTGGTAGCTTGGTCCAATGTCAAAACACAGTGAAATCTTTTTATGGCTTTAAACGCGTTTTCTCCTCGAGAGAAACATGATTTCACTAAGAACGTTATAGTTTAAACGTGCCTGTTGTACATGTGTGCAAACACTCAGAGCCTTAAGATAGGGGTTTCACCAATGTGTTTTTTGGTGAGAAACCTTCTATTTCAAGGTTCTGTGCGTTGTCAGACAAGTACAATATGTATTTATCGTGTTTCTGATGAAATCCCTCCTTTTAATGCATTTTCTCACAGAAAACGAGTCTCTCGCCATGGGAACATGGCTTTTTTGAAAAAGCATATTCTCGTCGAGAAATCGTGTTTTAAGCAACAAAAACGACTCCCGGCCTTATTTAGTTCACATTTTTGCTTTTGGTAAGCTAGCCCGTATTCATAACGCACTAAACCTTTTTATCGCGTTAAACGCCTTTTCTCGACGACAAAAGCACAATTTCATCAAAAACGAACAAAACAAGAAAAATGAATCTATTCAACAAGTCTACAACACGTCCTTTTAAGAGTTACACGATTTCACCCAATGTCAATGTGTAAGTTCTCCAGTTCTGATCATTTTTTAGGTTGTTGGTAGGCTTGGTCCAATGTCAAAACACAGTGAAATCTTTTTATGGCTTTAAACGCGTTTTCTCCTCGAGAGAAACATGATTTCACTAAAAACGTTATAG
This sequence comes from Lampris incognitus, assembly GCF_029633865.1. Lineage (NCBI taxonomy): Eukaryota > Metazoa > Chordata > Actinopteri > Lampriformes > Lampridae > Lampris > Lampris incognitus. Next base: position 67,360 of record NW_026611462.1, read on the forward strand.
TTTAAACATGCCTGTTGTACATGTGCGCAAACACTCAGAGCCTTAAGATTGGGGTTTCACCCATGGGTTTTTTGGTGAGAAACCTTCTATTTCAAGGTTCTGTGCGTTTTCAGACAAGTACAATATGTATGTATCGTGTTTCTGATGAAATCCCTCCTTTTAATGCATTTTCTCACAGAAAACGAGTCTCTCGCCATGGGAACATGGCTTTTTTGAAAAAGCATATTCTCGTCGAGAAATCGTGTTTTAAGCAACAAAAACGACTCCCGGCCTTATTTAGTTCACATTTGTACTTTTGGTAAGCTAGCCCGTATTCATAACGCACTAAACCTTTTTATCGCGTTAAACGCCTTTTCTCGACGACAAAAGCACAATTTCATCAAAAACGAACAAAACAAGAAAAATGAATCTATTCAACAAGTCTACAACACGTCCTTAAGAGTTACACGATTTCACCCAATGTCAATATGTAATTTCTCCAGTTCTGATCATTTTTTAGGTTGTTGGTAGCTTGGTCCAATGTCAAAACACAGTGAAATGTTTTTTTGGCTTTAAACGCGTTTTCTCCTCGAGAGAAACATGATTTCACTAAAAACGTTATAGTTTAAACATGCCTGTTTGTACATGTGCGCAAACACACAGAGCCTTAAGATTGGGGTTTCTCCCATGGGTTTTTTGGTGAGAAACCTTCTATTTCAAGGTTCTGTGCGTTTTCAGACAAGTACAATATGTATTTATAGTGTTTCTGATGAAATCCCTCCTTTTAATGCATTTTCTCACAGAAAACGAGTCTCTCCCCATGGGAACATGGCTTTTTTGAAAAAGCATATTCTCGTCGAGAAATCGTGTTTTAAGCAACAAAAACGACTCCCGGCCTTATTTAGTTCACATTTGTACTTTTGGTAAGCTAGCCCGTATTCATAACGCACTAAACCTTTTTATCGCGTTAAACGCCTTTTCTCGACGACAAAAGCATAATTTCATCAAAAACGAACAAAACAAGAAAAATGAATCTATTCAACAAGTCTACAACACGTCCTTAAGAGTTACACGATTTCACCCAATGTCAATGTGTAATTTCTCCAGTTCTGATCATTTTTTAGGTTGTTGGTAGCTTGGTCCAATGTCAAAACACAGTGAAATCTTTTTACGGCTTTAAACGCGTTTTCTCCTCGAGAGAAACATGATTTCACTAAAAACGTTATAGTTTAAACATGCCTGTTGTACATGTGCGCAAACACACAGAGCCTTAAGATTGGGGTTTCACCCATGGGTTTTTTGGTGAGAAACCTTCTATTTCAAGGTTCTGTGCGTTTTCAGACAAGTACAATATGTATTTATAGTGTTTCTGATGAAATCCCTCCTTTTAATGCATTTTCTCACAGAAAACGAGTCTCTCCCCATGGGAACATGGCTTTTTTGAAAAAGCATATTCTCGTCGAGAAATCGTGTTTTAAGCAACAAAAACGACTCCCGGCCTTATTTAGTTCACATTTGTACTTTTGGTAAGCTAGCCCGTATTCATAACGCACTAAACCTTTTTATCGCGTTAAACGCCTTTTCTCGACGACAAAAGCACAATTTCATCAAAAACGAACAAAACAAGAAAAATGAATCTATTCAACAAGTCTACAACACGTCCTTAAGAGTTACACGATTTCACCCAATGTCAATGTGTAATTTCTCCAGTTCTGATCATTTTTTAGGTTGTTGGTAGCTTGGTCCAATGTCAAAACACAGTGAAATCTTTTTATGGCTTTAAACGCGTTTTCTCCTCGAGAGAAACATGATTTCACTAAGAACGTTATAGTTTAAACGTGCCTGTTGTACATGTGTGCAAACACTCAGAGCCTTAAGATAGGGGTTTCACCAATGTGTTTTTTGGTGAGAAACCTTCTATTTCAAGGTTCTGTGCGTTGTCAGACAAGTACAATATGTATTTATCGTGTTTCTGATGAAATCCCTCCTTTTAATGCATTTTCTCACAGAAAACGAGTCTCTCGCCATGGGAACATGGCTTTTTTGAAAAAGCATATTCTCGTCGAGAAATCGTGTTTTAAGCAACAAAAATGACTCCCGGACTTATTTAGTTCACATTTTTGCTTTTGGTAAGCTAGCCCGTATTCATAACGCACTAAACCTTTTTATCGCGTTAAACGCCTTTTCTCGACGACAAAAGCACAATTTCATCAAAAACGAACAAAACAAGAAAAATGAATCTATTCAACAAGTCTGCAACACGTCCTTAAGAGTTACATGATTTCACCCAATGTCAATATGTAATTTCTCCAGTTCTGATCATTTTTTAGGTTGTTGGTAGCTTGGTCCAATGTCAAAACACAGTGAAATCTTTTTATGGCTTTAAACGCGTTTTCTCCTCGAGAGAAACATGATTTCACTAAAAACGTTATAGTTTAAACGTGCCTGTTGTACATGTGTGCAAACACTCAGAGCCTTAAGATAGGGGTTTCACCAATGTGTTTTTTGGTGAGAAACCTTCTATTTCAAGGTTCTGTGCGTTGTCAGACAAGTACAATATGTATTTATCGTGTTTCTGATGAAATCCCTCCTTTTAATGCATTTTCTCACAGAAAACGAGTCTCTCGCCATGGGAACATGGCTTTTTTGAAAAAGCATATTCTCGTCGAGAAATCGTGTTTTAAGCAACAAAAACGACTCCCGGCCTTATTTAGTTCACATTTTTGCTTTTGGTAAGCTAGCCCGTATTCATAACGCACTAAACCTTTTTATCGCGTTAAACGCCTTTTCTCGACGACAAAAGCACAATTTCATCAAAAACGAACAAAACAAGAAAAATGAATCTATTCAACAAGTCTGCAACACGTCCTTAAGAGTTACATGATTTCACCCAATGTCAATATGTAATTTCTCCAGTTCTGATCATTTTTTAGGTTGTTGGTAGCTTGGTCCAATGTCAAAACACAGTGAAATCTTTTTATGGCTTTAAACGCGTTTTCTCCTCGAGAGAAACATGATTTCACTAAAAACGTTATAGTTTAAACGTGCCTGTTGTACATGTGTGCAAACACTCAGAGCCTTAAGATAGGGGTTTCACCAATGTGTTTTTTGGTGAGAAACCTTCTATTTCAAGGTTCTGTGCGTTTTCAGACAAGTACAATATGTATTTATCGTGTTTCTGATGAAATCCCTCCTTTTAATGCATTTTCTCACAGAAAACGAGTCTCTCGCCATGGGAACATGGCTTTTTTGAAAAAGCATATTCTCGTCGAGAAATCGTGTTTTAAGCAACAAAAACGACTCCCGGCCTTATTTAGTTCACATTTGTACTTTTGGTAAGCTAGCCCGTATTCATAACGCACTAAACCTTTTTATCGCGTTAAACGCCTTTTCTCGACGACAAAAGCACAATTTCATCAAAAACGAACAAAACAAGAAAAATGAATCTATTCAACAAGTCTACAACACGTCCTTAAGAGTTACACGATTTCACCCAATGTCAATGTGTAATTTCTCCAGTTCTGATCATTTTTTAGGTTGTTGGTAGCTTGGTCCAATGTCAAAACACAGTGAAATCTTTTTATGGCTTTAAACGCGTTTTCTCCTCGAGAGAAACATGATTTCACTAAAAACGTTATAGTTTAAACGTGCCTGTTGTACATGTGTGCAAACACTCAGAGCCTTAAGATAGGGGTTTCACCAATGTGTTTTTTGGTGAGAAACCTTCTATTTCAAGGTTCTGTGCGTTGTCAGACAAGTACAATATGTATTTATCGTGTTTCTGATGAAATCCCTCCTTTTAATGCATTTTCTCACAGAAAACGAGTCTCTCGCCATGGGAACATGGCTTTTTTGAAAAAGCATATTTTGGTCGAGAAATCGTGTTTTAAGCAATAAAAACGACTCCCGGCCTTAATTAGTTCACATTTGTACTTTTGGTAAGCTAGCCCGTATTCATAACGCACTAAACCTTTTGTCGCGTTAAACGCCTTTTCTCGACGAGAAAAGCAATTTCATCAAAAACAAACAAAACAAGAAAAATGAATCTATTCAACAAGTCTGCAACACGTCCTTAAGAGTTACATGATTTCACCCAATGTCAATGTGTAATTTCTCTAGTTCTGATCATTTTTTAGGTTGTTGGTAGCTTGGTCAATGCCAAAACACAGTGAGATCTTTTTATGGCTTTAAACGCGTTTTCTCCTCGAGAGAAACATGATTTCACTAAAAACGTTATAGTTTAAACATGCCTGTTTGTACATGTGTGCAAACACTCAGAGCCTTAAGATAGGGGTTTCACCAATGTGTTTTTTGGTGAGAAACCTTCTATTTCAAGGTTCTGTGCGTTTTCAGACAAGTATAATATGTATTTATGGTGTTTCTGATGAAATCCCTCCTTTTAATGCATTTTCTCACAGAAAACGAGTCTCTCGCCATGGGAACATGGCTTTTTTGAAAAAGCATATTCTGGTCGAGAAATCGTGTTTTAAGCAATAAAAACGACTCCCGGCCTTATTTAGTTCACATTTGTACTTTTGGTGAGCTAGCCCGTATTCATAACGCACTAAACCTTTTTATCGCGTTAAACGCCTTTTCTCGACGAGAAAAGCACAATTTCATCAAAAACAAACAAAACAAGAAAAATGAATCTATTCAACAAGTCTGCAAGACGTCCTTAAGAGTTACATGATTTCACCCAATGTCAATGTGTAATTTCTCCAGTTCTGATCATTTTTTAGGTTTGTTGGTAGCTTGGTCAATGCCAAAACACAGTGAGATCTTTTTATGGCTTTAAACGCGTTTTCTCCTCGAGAGAAACATGATTTCACTAAAAACGTTATAGTTTAAACATGCCTGTTTGTACATGTGTGCAAACACTCAGAGCCTTAAGATAGGGGTTTCACCAATGTGTTTTTTGGTGAGAAACCTTCTATTTCAAGGTTCTGTGCGTTTTCAGACAAGTACAATATGTATTTATAGTGTTTCTGATGAAATCCCTCCTTTTAATGCATTTTCTCACAGAAAACGAGTCTCTCGCCATGGGAACATGGCTTTTTTGAAAAAGCATATTCTGGTCGAGAAATCGTGTTTTAAGCAATAAAAACGACTCCCGGCCTTATTTAGTTCACATTTGTACTTTTGGTAAGCTAGCCCGTATTCATAACGCACTAAACCTTTTTATCGCGTTAAAAGCCTTGTCGCGACGAGAAAAGCACAATTTCATCAAAAACAAACAAAACAAGAAAAATGAATCTATTCAACAAGTCTGCAACACGTCCTTAAGAGTTACATGATTTCACCCAATGTCAATGTGTAATTTCTCCAGTTCTGATCATTTTTTAGGTTGTTGGTAGCCATGTCCAATGTAAAAACACAGTGAAATCTTTTTATGGCTTTAAACGCGTTTTCTCCTCGAGAGAAACATGATTTCACTAAAAACGTTATAGTTTAAACATGCCTGTTGTACATGTGTGCAAACACTCAGAGCCTTAAGATAGGGGTTTCACCAATGTGTTTTTTGGTGAGAAACCTTCTATTTCAAGGTTCTGTGCGTTTTCAGACAAGTACAATATGTATTTATAGTGTTTCTGATGAAATCCCTCCTTTTAATGCATTTTCTCACAGAAAACGAGTCTCTCGCCATGGGAACTCGGCTTTTTTGAAAAAGCATATTCTCGTCGAGAAATCTTGTTTTAAGCAACAAAAACGACTCCCGGCCCTATTTAGTTCACATTTGTACTTTTGGTAAGCTAGCCCGTATTCATAACGCACTAAACCTTTTTATCGCGTTAAACGCCTGTTCTCGACGAGAAAAGCACAATTTCATCAAAAACGAACAAAACAAGAAAAATGAATCTATTCAACAAGTCTACAACACGTCCTTAAGAGTTACACGATTTCACCCAATGTCAATGTGTAATTTCTCCAGTTCTGATCATTTTTTAGGTTGTTGGTAGCTTGATCCAATGTCAAAACACATTGAAATCTTTTTATGGCTTTAAACGCGTTTTCTCCTCGAGAGAAACATGATTTCACTAAGAACGTTATAGTTTAAACATGCCTGTTGTACATGTGCGCAAACACTCAGAGCCTTAAGATAGGGGTTTCACCAATGTGTTTTTTGGTGAGAAACCTTCTATTTCAAGGTTCTGTGCGTTTTCCGACAAGTACAATATGTATTTATAGTGTTTCTGATGAAATCCCTCCTTTTAATGCATTTTCTCACAGAAAACGAGTCTCTCGCCATGGGAACATGGCTTTTTTGAAAAAGCATATTCTCGTCGAGAAATCGTGTTTTAAGCAACAAAAACGACTCCCGGCCTTATTTAGTTCACATTTTTGCTTTTGGTAAGCTAGCCCGTATTCATAACGCACTAAACCTTTTTATCGCGTTAAACGCCTTTTCTCGACGACAAAAGCACAATTTCATCAAAAACGAACAAAACAAGAAAAATGAATCTATTCAACAAGTCTACAACACGTCCTTAAGAGTTACACGATTTCACCCAATGTCAATGTGTAAGTTCTCCAGTTCTGATCATTTTTTAGGTTGTTGGTAGCTTGGTCCAATGTCAAAACACATTGAAATCTTTTTATGGCTTTAAACGCGTTTTCTCCTCGAGAGAAACATGATTTCACTAAAAACGTTATAGTTTAAACATGCCTGTTGTACATATGCGCAAACACACAGAGCCTTAAGATTGGGGTTTCACCCATGGGTTTTTTGGTGAGAAACCTTCTATTTCAAGGTTCTGTGCGTTTTCAGACAAGTACAATATGTATTTATAGTGTTTCTGATGAAATCCCTCCTTTTAATGCATTTTCTCACAGAAAACGAGTCTCTCGCCATGGGAACATGGCTTTTTTGAAAAAGCATATTCTCGTCGAGAAATCGTGTTTTAAGCAACAAGAACGACTCCCGGCCTTATTTAGTTCACATTTGTACTTTTGGTAAGCTAGCCCGTATTCATAACGCACTAAACCTTTTTATCGCGTTAAACGCCTTTTCTCGACGACAAAAGCACAATTTCATCAAAAACGAACAAAACAAGAAAAATGAATCTATTCAACAAGTCTGCAACACGTCCTTAAGAGTTACACGATTTCACCCAATGTCAATGTGTAATTTCTCCAGTTCTGATCATTTTTTAGGTTGTTGGTAGCTTGGTCCAATGTCAAAACACAGTGAAATCTTTTTATGGCTTTAAACGCGTTTTCTCCTCGAGAGAAACATGATTTCACTAAAAACGTTATAGTTTAAACATGCCTGTTGTACATGTGTGCAAACACTCAGAGCCTTAAGATAGGGGTTTCACCAATGTGTTTTTTGGTGAGAAACCTTCTATTTCAAGGTTCTGTGCGTTTTCAGACAAGTACAATATGTATTTATAGTGTTTCTCATGAAATCCCTCCTTTTAATGCATTTTCTCACAGAAAACGAGTCTCTCGCCATGGGAACATGGCTTTTTTGAAAAAGCATATTCTGGTCGAGAAATCGTGTTTTAAGCAACAAAAACGACTCCCGGCCTTATTTAGTTCACATTTGTACTTTTGGTAAGCTAGCCCGTATTCATAACGCACAAAACCTTTTTATCGCGTTAAACGCCTTTTCTCGACGACAAAAGCACAATTTCATCAAAAACAAACAAAACAAGAAAAATGAATCTATTCAACAAGTCTACAACACGTCCTTAAGAGTTACATGATTTCACCCAATGTCAATGTGTAATTTCTCCAGTTCTGATCATTTTTTAGGTTGTTGGTAGCTTGGTCCAATGTCAAAACACAGTGAAATCTTTTTATGGCTTTAAACGCGTTTTCTCCTCGAGAGAAACATGATTTCACTAAAAACGTTATAGTTTAAACGTGCCTGTTGTACATGTGTGCAAACACTCAGAGCCTTAAGATAGGGGTTTCACCAATGTGTTTTTTGGTGAGAAACCTTCTATTTCAAGGTTCTGTGCGTTGTCAGACAAGTACAATATGTATTTATCGTGTTTCTGATGAAATCCCTCCTTTTAATGCATTTTCTCACAGAAAACGAGTCTCTCGCCATGGGAACATGGCTTTTTTGAAAAAGCATATTCTCGTCGAGAAATCGTGTTTTAAGCAACAAAAACGACTCCCGGCCTTATTTAGTTCACATTTTTGCTTTTGGTAAGCTAGCCCGTATTCATAACGCACTAAACCTTTTTATCGCGTTAAACGCCTTTTCTCGACGACAAAAGCACAATTTCATCAAAAACGAACAAAACAAGACAAATGAATCTATTCAACAAGTCTACAACACGTCCTTAAGAGTTACACGATTTCACCCAATGTCAATGTGTAAGTTCTCCAGTTCTGATCATTTTTTAGGTTGTTGGTAGCTTGGTCCAATGTCAAAACACAGTGAAATCTTTTTACGGCTTTAAACGCGTTTTCTCCTCGAGAGAAACATGATTTCACTAAAAACGTTATAGTTTAAACATGCCTGTTGTACATGTGTGCAAACACTCAGAGCCTTAAGATTGGGGATTCACCAATGTGTTTTTTGATGAGAAACCTTCTATTTCAAGGTTCTGTGCGTTTTCAGACAAGTACAATATGTATTTATCGTGTTTCTGATGAAATCCCTCCTTTTAATGCATTTTCTCACAGAAAACGAGTCTCTCGCCATGGGAACATGGCTTTTTTGAAAAAGCATATTCTCGTCGAGAAATCGTGTTTTAAGCAACAAAAACGACTCCCGGCCTTATTTAGTTCACATTTTTGCTTTTGGTAAGCTAGCCCGTATTCATAACGCACTAAACCTTTTTATCGCGTTAAACGCCTTTTCTCGACGACAAAAGCACAATTTCATCAAAAACGAACAAAACAAGAAAAATGAATCTATTCAACAAGTCTACAACACGTCCTTAAGAGTTACACGATTTCACCCAATGTCAATGTGTAATTTCTCCAGTTCTGATCATTTTTTAGGTTGTTGGTAGCTTGGTCCAATGTCAAAACACAGTGAAATATTTTTATGGCTTTAAACGCGTTTTCTCCTCGAGAGAAACATGATTTCACTAAAAACGTTATAGTTTAAACATGCCTGTTGTACATGTGCGCAAACACACAGAGCCTTAAGATTGGGGTTTCACCCATGGGTTTTTTGGTGAGAAACCTTCTATTTCAAGGTTCTGTGCGTTTTCAGACAAGTACAATATGTATTTATAGTGTTTCTGATGAAATCCCTCCTTTTAATGCATTTTCTCACAGAAAACGAGTCTCTCCCCATGGGAACATGGCTTTTTTGAAAAAGCATATTCTCGTCGAGAAATCGTGTTTTAAGCAACAAAAACGACTCCCGGCCTTATTTAGTTCACATTTGTACTTTTGGTAAGCTAGCCCGTATTCATAACGCACTAAACCTTTTTATCGCGTTAAACGCCTTTTCTCGACGACAAAAGCACAATTTCATCAAAAACGAACAAAACAAGAAAAATGAATCTATTCAACAAGTCTACAACACGTCCTTAAGAGTTACACGATTTCACCCAATGTCAATGTGTAATTTCTCCAGTTCTGATCATTTTTTAGGTTGTTGGTAGCTTGGTCCAATGTCAAAACACAGTGAAATCTTTTTATGGCTTTAAACGCGTTTTCTCCTCGAGAGAAACATGATTTCACTAAAAACGTTATAGTTTAAACATGCCTGTTGTACATGTGCGCAAACACACAGAGCCTTAAGATTGGGGTTTCACCCATGGGTTTTTTGGTGAGAAACCTTCTATTTCAAGGTTCTGTGCGTTTTCAGACAAGTACAATATGTATTTATAGTGTTTCTGATGAAATCCCTCCTTTTAATGCATTTTCTCACAGAAAACGAGTCTCTCCCCATGGGAACATGGCTTTTTTGAAAAAGCATATTCTCGTCGAGAAATCGTGTTTTAAGCAACAAAAACGACTCCCGGCCTTATTTAGTTCACATTTGTACTTTTGGTAAGCTAGCCCGTATTCATAACGTACTAAACCTTTTTATCGCGTTAAACGCCTTTTCTCGACGACAAAAGCACAATTTCATCAAAAACGAACAAAACAAGAAAAATGAATCTATTCAACAAGTCTACAACACGTCCTTAAGAGTTACACGATTTCACCCAATGTCAATGTGTAATTTCTCCAGTTCTGATCATTTTTTAGGTTGTTGGTAGCTTGGTCCAATGTCAAAACACAGTGAAATCTTTTTACGGCTTTAAACGCGTTTTCTCCTCGAGAGAAACATGATTTCACTAAAAACGTTATAGTTTAAACATGCCTGTTGTACATGTGTGCAAACACTCAGAGCCTTAAGATTGGGGTTTCACCAATGTGTTTTTTGATGAGAAACCTTCTATTTCAAGGTTCTGTGCGTTTTCAGACAAGTACAATATGTATTTATCGTGTTTCTGATGAAATCCCTCCTTTTAATGCATTTTCTAACAGAAAACGAGTCTCTCGCCATGGGAACATGGCTTTTTTGAAAAAGCATATTCTCGTCGAGAAATCGTGTTTTAAGCAACAAAAACGACTCCCGGCCTTATTTAGTTCACATTTTTGCTTTTGGTAAGCCAGCCCGTATTCATAACGCACTAAACCTTTTTATCGCGTTAAACGCCTTTTCTCGACGACAAAAGCACAATTTCATCAAAAACGAACAAAACAAGACAAATTAATCTATTCAACAAGTCTACAACACGTCCTTAAGAGTTACACGATTTCACCCAATGTCAATGTGTAATTTCTCCAGTTCTGATCATTTTTTAGGTTGTTGGTAGCTTGGTCCAATGTCAAAACACAGTGAAATCTTTTTATGGCTTTAAACGCGTTTTCTCCTCGAGAGAAACATGATTTCACTAAAAACGTTATAGTTTAAACATGCCTGTTGTACATGTGCTTAAACACACAGAGCCTTAAGATTGGGGTTTCACCCATGGGTTTTTTGGTGAGAAACCTTCTATTTCAAGGTTCTGTGCGTTTTCAGACAAGTACAATATGTATTTATCGTGTTTCTGATGAAATCCCTCCTTTTAATGCATTTTCTCACAGAAAACGGGTCTCTCGCCATGGGAACATGGCTTTTTTGAAAAAGCATATTCTCGTCGAGAAATCGTGTTTTAAGCAACAAAAACGACTCCCGGCCTTATTTAGTTCACATTTTTGCTTTTGGTAAGCCAGCCCGTATTCATAACGCACTAAACCTTTTTATCGCGTTAAACGCCTTTTCTCGACGACAAAAGCACAATTTCATCAAAAACGAACAAAATAAGAAAAATGAATCTATTCAACAAGTCTACAACACGTCCTTAAGAGTTACACGATTTCACCCAATGTCAATTTGTAAGTTCTCCAGTTCTGATCATTTTTTAGGTTGTTGGTAGCTTGGTCCAATGTCAAAACACAGTGAAATCTTTTTATGGCTTTAAACGCGTTTTCTCCTCGAGAGAAACATGATTTCACTAAAAACGTTATAGTTTAAACATGCCTGTTGTACATGTGCGCAAACACACAGAGCCTTAAGATTGGGGTTTCACCCATGGGTTTTTTGGTGAGAAACCTTCTATTTCAAGGTTCTGTGCGTTTTCAGACAAGTACAATATGTATTTATCGTGTTTCTGATGAAATCCCTCCTTTTAATGCATTTTCTCACAGAAAACGGGTCTCTCGCCATGGGAACATGGCTTTTTTGAAAAAGCATATTCTCGTCGAGAAATCGTGTTTTAAGCAACAAAAACGACTCCCGGCCTTATTTAGTTCACATTTGTACTTTTGGTAAGCTAGCCCGTATTCATAACGCACTAAACCTTTTTATCGCGTTAAACGCCTTTTCTCGACGACAAAAGCACAATTTCATCAAAAACGAACAAAACAAGACAAATGAATCTATTCAACAAGTCTACAACACGTCCTTAAGAGTTACACGATTTCACCCAATGTCAATGTGTAATTTCTCCAGTTCTGATCATTTTTTAGGTTGTTGGTAGCTTGGTCCAATGTCAAAACACAGTGAAATCTTTTTATGGCTTTAAACGCGTTTTCTCCTCGAGAGAAACATGATTTCACTAAAAACGTTATAGTTTAAACATGCCTGTTGTACATGTGCGCAAACACACAGAGCCTTAAGATTGGGGTTTCACCCATGGGTTTTTTGGTGAGAAACCTTCTATTTCAAGGTTCTGTGCGTTTTCAGACAAGTACAATATGTATTTATCGTGTTTCTGATGAAATCCCTCCTTTTAATGCATTTTCTCACAGAAAACGGGTCTCTCGCCATGGGAACATGGCTTTTTTGAAAAAGCATATTCTCGTCGAGAAATCGTGTTTTAAGCAACAAAAACGACTCCCGGCCTTATTTAGTTCACATTTGTACTTTTGGTAAGCTAGCCCGTATTCATAACGCACTAAACCTTTTTATCGCGTTAAACGCCTTTTCTCGACGACAAAAGCACAATTTCATCAAAATCGAACAAAACAAGACAAATGAATCTATTCAACAAGTCTACAACACGTCCTTAAGAGTTACACGATTTCACCCAATGTCAATGTGTAATTTCTCCAGTTCTGATCATTTTTTAGGTTGTTGGTAGCTTGGTCCAATGTCAAAACACAGTGAAATCTTTTTATGGCTTTAAACGCGTTTTCTCCTCGAGAGAAACATGATTTCACTAAAAACGTTATAGTTTAAACGTGCCTGTTGTACATATGTGCAAACACTCAGAGCCTTAAGATTGGGGTTTCACCAATGTGTTTTTTGGTGAGAAACCTTCTATTTCAAGGTTCTGTGCGTTGTCAGACAAGTACAATATGTATTTATCTTGTTTCTGATGAAATCCCTCCTTTTAATGCATTTTCTCACAGAAAACGAGTCTCTCGCCATGGGAACATGGCTTTTTTGAAAAAGCATATTCTCGTCGAGAAATCGTGTTTTAAGCAACAAAAACGACTCCCGGCCTTATTTAGTTCACATTTTTGCTTTTGGTAAGCCAGCCCGTATTCATAACGCACTAAACCTTTTTATCGCGTTAAACGCCTTTTCTCGACGACAAAAGCACAATTTCATCAAAAACGAACAAAACAAGAAAAATGAATCTATTCAACAAGTCTACAACACGTCCTTAAGAGTTACACGATTTCACCCAATGTCAATGTGTAAGTTCTCCAGTTCTGATCATTTTTTAGGTTGTTGGTAGCTTGGTCCAATGTCAAAACACAGTGAAATCTTTTTATGGCTTTAAACGCGTTTTCTCCTCGAGAGAAACATGATTTCACTAAAAACGTTATAGTTTAAACATGCCTGTTTGTACATGTGCGCAAACACACAGAGCCTTAAGATTGGGGTTTCACCCATGGGTTTTTTGGTGAGAAACCTTCTATTTCAAGGTTCTGTGCGTTTTCAGACAAGTACAATATGTATTTATCGTGTTTCTGATGAAATCCCTCCTTTTAATGCATTTTCTCACAGAAAACGAGTCTCTCGCCATGGGAACATGGCTTTTTTGAAAAAGCATATTCTGGTCGAGAAATCGTGTTTTAAGCAACAAAAACGACTCCCGGCCTTATTTAGTTCACATTTTTGCTTTTGGTAAGCTAGCCCGTATTCATAACGCACTAAACCTTTTTATCGCGTTAAACGCCTTTTCTCGACGACAAAAGCACAATTTCATCAAAAACGAACAAAACAAGAAAAATGAATCTATTCAACAAGTCTACAACACGTCCTTAAGAGTTACACGATTTCACCCAATGTCAATGTGTAATTTCTCCAGTTCTGATCATTTTTTAGGTTGTTGGTAGCTTGGTCCAATGTCAAAACACAGTGAAATATTTTTATGGCTTTAAACGCGTTTTCTCCTCGAGAGAAACATGATTTCACTAAAAACGTTATAGTTTAAACGTGCCTGTTGTACATATGTGCAAACACTCAGAGCCTTAAGATAGGGGTTTCACCAATGTGTTTTTTGGTGAGAAACCTTCTATTTCAAGGTTCTGTGCGTTGTCAGACAAGTACAATATGTATTTATCTTGTTTCTGATGAAATCCCTCCTTTTAATGCATTTTCTCACAGAAAACGAGTCTCTCGCCATGGGAACATGGCTTTTTTGAAAAAGCATATTCTCGTCGAGAAATCGTGTTTTAAGCAACAAAAACGACTCCCGGCCTTATTTAGTTCACATTTTTGCTTTTGGTAAGTCAGCCCGTATTCATAACGCACTAAACCTTTTTATCGCGTTAAACGCCTTTTCTCGACGACAAAAGCACAATTTCATCAAAAACGAACAAAACAAGAAAAATGAATCTATTCAACAAGTCTACAACACGTCCTTAAGAGTTACACGATTTCACCCAATGTCAATGTGTAAGTTCTCCAGTTCTGATCATTTTTTAGGTTGTTGGTAGCTTGGTCCAATGTCAAAACACAGTGAAATATTTTTATGGCTTCAAACGCGTTTTCTCCTCGAGAGAAACATGATTTCACTAAAAACGTTATAGTTTAAACATGCCTGTTGTACATGTGCGCAAACACACAGAGCCTTAAGATTGGGGTTTCACCCATGGGTTTTTTGGTGAGAAACCTTCTATTTCAAGGTTCTGTGCGTTTTCAGACAAGTACAATATGTATTTATAGTGTTTCTGATGAAATCCCTCCTTTTAATGCATTTTCTCACAGAAAACGAGTCTCTCCCCATGGGAACATGGCTTTTTTGAAAAAGCATATTCTCGTCGAGAAATCGTGTTTTAAGCAACAAAAACGACTCCCGGCCTTATTTAGTTCACATTTGTACTTTTGGTAAGCTAGCCCGTATTCATAACGCACTAAACCTTTTTATCGCGTTAAACGCCTTTAATCGACGACAAAAGCACAATTTCATCAAAAACGAACAAAACAAGAAAAATGAATCTATTCAACAAGTCTACAACACGTCCTTAAGAGTTACACGATTTCACCCAATGTCAATGTGTAATTTCTCCAGTTCTGATCATTTTTTAGGTTGTTGGTAGCTTGGTCCAATGTCAAAACACAGTGAAATCTTTTTATGGCTTTAAACGCGTTTTCTCCTCGAGAGAAACATGATTTCACTAAAAACGTTATAGTTTAAACGTGCCTGTTGTACATGTGTGCAAACACTCAGAGCCTTAAGATAGAGGTTTCACCAATGTGTTTTTTGGTGAGAAACCTTCTATTTCAAGGTTCTGTGCGTTGTCAGACAAGTACAATATGTATTTATCGTGTTTCTGATGAAATCCCTCCTTTTAATGCATTTTCTCACAGAAAACGAGTCTCTCGCCATGGGAACATGGCTTTTTTGAAAAAGCATATTCTCGTCGAGAAATCGTGTTTTAAGCAACAAAAACGACTCCCGGCCTTATTTAGTTCACATTTGTGCTTTTGGTAAGCTAGCCCGTATTCATAACGCACTAAACATTTTTATCGCGTTAAACGCCTTTTCTCGACGACAAAAGCACAATTTCATCAAAAACGAACAAAACAAGAAAAATGAATCTATTCAACAAGTCTACAACACGTCCTTAAGAGTTACACGATTTCACCCAATGTCAATGTGTAATTTCTCCAGTTCTGATCATTTTTTAGGTTGTTGGTAGCTTGGTCCAATGTCAAAACACAGTGAAATCTTTTTTTGGCTTTAAACGCGTTTTCTCCTCGAGAGAAACATGATTTCACTAAAAACGTTATAGTTTAAACGTGCCTGTTGTACATGTGTGCAAACACTCAGAGCCTTAAGATAGGGGTTTCACCAATGTGTTTTTTGGTGAGAAACCTTCTATTTCAAGGTTCTGTGCGTTGTCAGACAAGTACAATATGTATTTATCTTGTTTCTGATGAAATCCCTCCTTTTAATGCATTTTCTCACAGAAAACGAGTCTCTCCCCATGGGAACATGGCTTTTTTGAAAAAGCATATTCTCGTCGAGAAATCGTGTTTTAAGCAACAAAAACGACTCCCGGCCTTATTTAGTTCACATTTTTGCTTTTGGTAAGCTAGCCCGTATTCATAACGCACTAAACATTTTTATCGCGTTAAACGCCTTTTCTCGACGACAAAAGCACAATTTCATCAAAAACGAACAAAACAAGAAAAATGAATCTATTCAACAAGTCTACAACACGTCCTTAAGAGTTACACGATTTCACCCAATGTCAATGTGTAATTTCTCCAGTTCTGATCATTTTTTAGGTTGTTGGTAGCTTGGTCCAATGTCAAAACACAGTGAAATCTTTTTATGGCTTTAAACGCGTTTTCTCCTCGAGAGAAACATGATTTCACTAAAAACGTTATAGTTTAAACGTGCCTGTTGTACATGTGCGCAAACACACAGAGCCTTAAGATTGGGGATTCACCCATGGGTTTTTTGGTGAGAAACCTTCTATTTCAAGGTTCTGTGCGTTTTCAGACAAGTACAATATGTATTTATGGTGTTTCTGATGAAATCCCTCCTTTTAATGCATTTTCTCACAGAAAACGAGTCTCTCGCCATGGGAACATGGCTTTTTTGAAAAAGCATATTGTCGTCGAGAAATCGTGTTTTAAGCAACAAAAACGACTCCCGGCCTTATTTAGTTCACATTTGTACTTTTGGTAAGCTAGCCCGTATTCATAACGCACTAAACCTTTTTATCGCGTTAAACGCCTTTTCTCGACGACAAAAGCACAATTTCATCAAAAACGAACAAAACAAGAAAAATGAATCTATTCAACAAGTCTACAACACGTCCTTAAGAGTTACACGATTTCACCCAATGTCAATGTGTAAGTTCTCCAGTTCTGATCATTTTTTAGGTTGTTGGTAGCTTGGTCCAATGTCAAAACACAGTGAAATCTTTTTATGGCTTTAAACGCGTTTTCTTCTCGAGAGAAACATGATTTCACTAAAAACGTTATAGTTTAAACGTGCCTGTTGTACATGTGTGCAAACACTCAGAGCCTTAAGATAGGGGTTTCACCAATGTGTTTTTTGGTGAGAAACCTTCTATTTCAAGGTTCTGTGCGTTGTCAGACAAGTACAATATGTATTTATCGTGTTTCTGATGAAATCCCTCCTTTTAATGCATTTTCTCACAGAAAACGAGTCTCTCGCCATGGGAACATGGCTTTTTTGAAAAAGCATATTCTCGTCGAGAAATCGTGTTTTAAGCAACAAAAACGACTCCCGGCCTTATTTAGTTCACATTTTTGCTTTTGGTAAGCTAGCCCGTATTCATAACGCACTAAACCTTTTTATCGCGTTAAACGCCTGTTCTCGACGAGAAAAGCACAATTTCATCAAAAACGAACAAAACAAGAAAAATGAATCTATTCAACAAGTCTACAACACGTCCTTAAGAGTTACACGATTTCACCCAATGTCAATGTGTAAGTTCTCCAGTTCTGATCATTTTTTAGGTTGTTGGTAGGCTTGGTCCAATGTCAAAACACAGTGAAATCTTTTTATGGCTTTAAACGCGTTTTCTCCTCGAGAGAAACATGATTTCACTAAAAACGTTATAGTTTAAACATGCCTGTTGTACATGTGCGCAAACACACAGAGCCTTAAGATTGGGGTTTCACCCATGGGTTTTTTGGTGAGAAACCTTCTATTTCAAGGTTCTGTGCGTTTTCAGACAAGTACAATATGTATTTATAGTGTTTCTGATGAAATCCCTCCTTTTAATGCATTTTCTCACAGAAAATGAGTCTCTCCCCATGGGAACATGGCTTTTTTGAAAAAGCATATTCTCGTCGAGAAATCGTGTTTTAAGCAACAAAAACGACTCCCGGCCTTATTTAGTTCACATTTTTGCTTTTGGTAAGCTAGCCCGTATTCATAACGCACTAAACATTTTTATCGCGTTAAACGCCTTTTCTCGACGACAAAAGCACAATTTCATCAAAAACGAACAAAACAAGAAAAATGAATCTATTCAACAAGTCTACAACATGTCCTTAAGAGTTACACGATTTCACCCAATGTCAATGTGTAATTTCTCCAGTTCTGATCATTTTTTAGGTTGTTGGTAGCCATGTCCAATGTAAAAACACAGTGAAATCTTTTTATGGCTTTAAACGCGTTTTCTCCTCGAGAGAAACATGATTTCACTAAAAACGTTATAGTTTAAACATGCCTGTTGTACATGTGTGCAAACACTCAGAGCCTTAAGATAGGGGTTTCACCAATGTGTTTTTTGGTGAGAAACCTTCTATTTCAAGGTTCTGTGCGTTTTCAGACAAGTACAATATGTATTTATAGTGTTTCTGATGAAATCCCTCCTTTTAATGCATTTTCTCACAGAAAACGAGTCTCTCGCCATGGGAACATGGCTTTTTTGAAAAAGCATATTCTCGTCGAGAAATCGTGTTTTAAGCAACAAAAACGACTCCCGGCCTTATTTAGTTCACATTTGTACTTTTGGTAAGCTAGCCCGTATTCATAACGCACTAAACCTTTTTATCGCGTTAAACGCCTGTTCTCGACGAGAAAAGCACAATTTCATCAAAAACGAACAAAACAAGAAAAATGAATCTATTCAACAAGTCTACAACACGTCCTTAAGAGTTACACGATTTCACCCAATTTCAATGTGTAATTTCTCCAGTTCTGATCATTTTTTAGGTTGTTGGTAGCTTGATCCAATGTCAAAACACATTGAAATCTTTTTATGGCTTTAAACGCGTTTTCTCCTCGAGAGAAACATGATTTCACTAAGAACGTTATAGTTTAAACATGCCTGTTGTACATGTGCGCAAACACTCAGAGCCTTAAGATAGGGGTTTCACCAATGTGTTTTTTGGTGAGAAACCTTCTATTTCAAGGTTCTGTGCGTTTTCCGACAAGTACAATATGTATTTATAGTGTTTCTGATGAAATCCCTCCTTTTAATGCATTTTCTCACAGAAAACGAGTCTCTCGCCATGGGAACATGGCTTTTTTGAAAAAGCATATTCTCGTCGAGAAATCGTGTTTTAAGCAACAAAAACGACTCCCGGCCTTATTTAGTTCACATTTTTGCTTTTGGTAAGCTAGCCCGTATTCATAACGCACTAAACCTTTTTATCGCGTTAAATGCCTTTTCTCGACGACAAAAGCACAATTTCATCAAAAACGAACAAAACAAGAAAAATGAATCTATTCAACAAGTCTACAACACGTCCTTAAGAGTTACACGATTTCACCCAATGTCAATGTGTAAGTTCTCCAGTTCTGATCATTTTTTAGGTTGTTGGTAGCTTGGTCCAATGTCAAAACACATTGAGATCTTTTTATGGCTTTAAACGCGTTTTCTCCTCGAGAGAAACATGATTTCACTAAAAACGTTATAGTTTAAACATGCCTGTTGTACATATGCGCAAACACACAGAGCCTTAAGATTGGGGTTTCACCCATGGGTTTTTTGGTGAGAAACCTTCTATTTCAAGGTTCTGTGCGTTTTCAGACAAGTACAATATGTATTTATAGTGTTTCTGATGAAATCCCTCCTTTTAATGCATTTTCTCACAGAAAACGAGTCTCTCGCCATGGGAACATGGCTTTTTTGAAAAAGCATATTCTCGTCGAGAAATCGTGTTTTAAGCAACAAAAACGACTCCCGGCCTTATTTAGTTCACATTTTTGCTTTTGGTAAGTCAGCCCGTATTCATAACGCACTAAACCTTTTTATCGCGTTAAACGCCTTTTCTCGACGACAAAAGCACAATTTCATCAAAAACGAACAAAACAAGAAAAATGAATCTATTCAACAAGTCTACAACACGTCCTTAAGAGTTACACGATTTCACCCAATGTCAATGTGTAAGTTCTCCAGTTCTGATCATTTTTTAGGTTGTTGGTAGCTTGGTCCAATGTCAAAACACAGTGAAATATTTTTATGGCTTCAAACGCGTTTTCTCCTCGAGAGAAACATGATTTCACTAAAAACGTTATAGTTTAAACATGCCTGTTGTACATGTGCGCAAACACACAGAGCCTTAAGATTGGGGTTTCACCCATGGGTTTTTTGGTGAGAAACCTTCTATTTCAAGGTTCTGTGCGTTTTCAGACAAGTACAATATGTATTTATAGTGTTTCTGATGAAATCCCTCCTTTTAATGCATTTTCTCACAGAAAACGAGTCTCTCCCCATGGGAACATGGCTTTTTTGAAAAAGCATATTCTCGTCGAGAAATCGTGTTTTAAGCAACAAAAACGACTCCCGGCCTTATTTAGTTCACATTTGTACTTTTGGTAAGCTAGCCCGTATTCATAACGCACTAAACCTTTTTATCGCGTTAAACGCCTTTAATCGACGACAAAAGCACAATTTCATCAAAAACGAACAAAACAAGAAAAATGAATCTATTCAACAAGTCTACAACACGTCCTTAAGAGTTACACGATTTCACCCAATGTCAATGTGTAATTTCTCCAGTTCTGATCATTTTTTAGGTTGTTGGTAGCTTGGTCCAATGTCAAAACACAGTGAAATCTTTTTATGGCTTTAAACGCGTTTTCTCCTCGAGAGAAACATGATTTCACTAAAAACGTTATAGTTTAAACGTGCCTGTTGTACATGTGTGCAAACACTCAGAGCCTTAAGATAGAGGTTTCACCAATGTGTTTTTTGGTGAGAAACCTTCTATTTCAAGGTTCTGTGCGTTGTCAGACAAGTACAATATGTATTTATCGTGTTTCTGATGAAATCCCTCCTTTTAATGCATTTTCTCACAGAAAACGAGTCTCTCGCCATGGGAACATGGCTTTTTTGAAAAAGCATATTCTCGTCGAGAAATCGTGTTTTAAGCAACAAAAACGACTCCCGGCCTTATTTAGTTCACATTTGTGCTTTTGGTAAGCTAGCCCGTATTCATAACGCACTAAACATTTTTATCGCGTTAAACGCCTTTTCTCGACGACAAAAGCACAATTTCATCAAAAACGAACAAAACAAGAAAAATGAATCTATTCAACAAGTCTACAACACGTCCTTAAGAGTTACACGATTTCACCCAATGTCAATGTGTAATTTCTCCAGTTCTGATCATTTTTTAGGTTGTTGGTAGCTTGGTCCAATGTCAAAACACAGTGAAATCTTTTTTTGGCTTTAAACGCGTTTTCTCCTCGAGAGAAACATGATTTCACTAAAAACGTTATAGTTTAAACGTGCCTGTTGTACATGTGTGCAAACACTCAGAGCCTTAAGATAGGGGTTTCACCAATGTGTTTTTTGGTGAGAAACCTTCTATTTCAAGGTTCTGTGCGTTTTCCGACAAGTACAATATGTATTTATCGTGTTTCTGATGAAATCCCTCCTTTTAATGCATTTTCTCACAGAAAACGAGTCTCTCGCCATGGGAACATGGCTTTTTTGAAAAAGCATATTCTCGTCGAGAAATCGTGTTTTAAGCAACAAAAACGACTCCCGGCCTTATTTAGTTCACATTTGTGCTTTTGGTAAGCTAGCCCGTATTCATAACGCACTAAACATTTTTATCGCGTTAAACGCCTTTTCTCGACGACAAAAGCACAATTTCATCAAAAACGAACAAAACAAGAAAAATGAATCTATTCAACAAGTCTACAACACGTCCTTAAGAGTTACACGATTTCACCCAATGTCAATGTGTAATTTCTCCAGTTCTGATCATTTTTTAGGTTGTTGGTAGCTTGGTCCAATGTCAAAACACAGTGAAATATTTTTATGGCTTTAAACGCGTTTTCTCCTCGAGAGAAACATGATTTCACTAAAAACGTTATAGTTTAAACATGCCTGTTGTACATGTGCGCAAACACACAGAGCCTTAAGATTGGGGATTCACCCATGGGTTTTTTGGTGAGAAACCTTCTATTTCAAGGTTCTGTGCGTTTTCAGACAAGTA
Source organism: Lampris incognitus (assembly GCF_029633865.1). Taxonomy (NCBI): domain Eukaryota; kingdom Metazoa; phylum Chordata; class Actinopteri; order Lampriformes; family Lampridae; genus Lampris; species Lampris incognitus. The sequence goes on from NW_026611462.1 coordinate 89,189, forward strand.
CAATATGTATTTATGGTGTTTCTGATGAAATCCCTCCTTTTAATGCATTTTCTCACAGAAAACGAGTCTCTCGCCATGGGAACATGGCTTTTTTGAAAAAGCATATTCTCGTCGAGAAATCGTGTTTTAAGCAACAAAAACGACTCCCGGCCTTATTTAGTTCACATTTGTACTTTTGGTAAGCTAGCCCGTATTCATAACGCACTAAACCTTTTTATCGCGTTAAACGCCTTTTCTCGACGACAAAAGCACAATTTCATCAAAAACGAACAAAACAAGAAAAATGAATCTATTCAACAAGTCTACAACACGTCCTTAAGAGTTACACGATTTCACCCAATGTCAATGTGTAAGTTCTCCAGTTCTGATCATTTTTTAGGTTGTTGGTAGCTTGGTCCAATGTCAAAACACAGTGAAATCTTTTTATGGCTTTAAACGCGTTTTCTTCTCGAGAGAAACATGATTTCACTAAAAACGTTATAGTTTAAACGTGCCTGTTGTACATGTGTGCAAACACTCAGAGCCTTAAGATAGGGGTTTCACCAATGTGTTTTTTGGTGAGAAACCTTCTATTTCAAGGTTCTGTGCGTTGTCAGACAAGTACAATATGTATTTATCGTGTTTCTGATGAAATCCCTCCTTTTAATGCATTTTCTCACAGAAAACGAGTCTCTCGCCATGGGAACATGGCTTTTTTGAAAAAGCATATTCTCGTCGAGAAATCGTGTTTTAAGCAACAAAAACGACTCCCGGCCTTATTTAGTTCACATTTTTGCTTTTGGTAAGCTAGCCCGTATTCATAACGCACTAAACCTTTTTATCGCGTTAAACGCCTGTTCTCGACGAGAAAAGCACAATTTCATCAAAAACGAACAAAACAAGAAAAATGAATCTATTCAACAAGTCTACAACACGTCCTTAAGAGTTACACGATTTCACCCAATGTCAATGTGTAAGTTCTCCAGTTCTGATCATTTTTTAGGTTGTTGGTAGGCTTGGTCCAATGTCAAAACACAGTGAAATCTTTTTATGGCTTTAAACGCGTTTTCTCCTCGAGAGAAACATGATTTCACTAAAAACGTTATAGTTTAAACATGCCTGTTGTACATGTGCGCAAACACACAGAGCCTTAAGATTGGGGTTTCACCCATGGGTTTTTTGGTGAGAAACCTTCTATTTCAAGGTTCTGTGCGTTTTCAGACAAGTACAATATGTATTTATAGTGTTTCTGATGAAATCCCTCCTTTTAATGCATTTTCTCACAGAAAATGAGTCTCTCCCCATGGGAACATGGCTTTTTTGAAAAAGCATATTCTCGTCGAGAAATCGTGTTTTAAGCAACAAAAACGACTCCCGGCCTTATTTAGTTCACATTTTTGCTTTTGGTAAGCTAGCCCGTATTCATAACGCACTAAACATTTTTATCGCGTTAAACGCCTTTTCTCGACGACAAAAGCACAATTTCATCAAAAACGAACAAAACAAGAAAAATGAATCTATTCAACAAGTCTACAACATGTCCTTAAGAGTTACACGATTTCACCCAATGTCAATGTGTAATTTCTCCAGTTCTGATCATTTTTTAGGTTGTTGGTAGCCATGTCCAATGTAAAAACACAGTGAAATCTTTTTATGGCTTTAAACGCGTTTTCTCCTCGAGAGAAACATGATTTCACTAAAAACGTTATAGTTTAAACATGCCTGTTGTACATGTGTGCAAACACTCAGAGCCTTAAGATAGGGGTTTCACCAATGTGTTTTTTGGTGAGAAACCTTCTATTTCAAGGTTCTGTGCGTTTTCAGACAAGTACAATATGTATTTATAGTGTTTCTGATGAAATCCCTCCTTTTAATGCATTTTCTCACAGAAAACGAGTCTCTCGCCATGGGAACATGGCTTTTTTGAAAAAGCATATTCTCGTCGAGAAATCTTGTTTTAAGCAACAAAAACGACTCCCGGCCTTATTTAGTTCACATTTGTACTTTTGGTAAGCTAGCCCGTATTCATAACGCACTAAACCTTTTTATCGCGTTAAACGCCTGTTCTCGACGAGAAAAGCACAATTTCATCAAAAACGAACAAAACAAGAAAAATGAATCTATTCAACAAGTCTACAACACGTCCTTAAGAGTTACACGATTTCACCCAATGTCAATGTGTAATTTCTCCAGTTCTGATCATTTTTTAGGTTGTTGGTAGCTTGATCCAATGTCAAAACACATTGAAATCTTTTTATGGCTTTAAACGCGTTTTCTCCTCGAGAGAAACATGATTTCACTAAGAACGTTATAGTTTAAACATGCCTGTTGTACATGTGCGCAAACACTCAGAGCCTTAAGATAGGGGTTTCACCAATGTGTTTTTTGGTGAGAAACCTTCTATTTCAAGGTTCTGTGCGTTTTCCGACAAGTACAATATGTATTTATAGTGTTTCTGATGAAATCCCTCCTTTTAATGCATTTTCTCACAGAAAACGAGTCTCTCGCCATGGGAACATGGCTTTTTTGAAAAAGCATATTCTCGTCGAGAAATCGTGTTTTAAGCAACAAAAACGACTCCCGGCCTTATTTAGTTCACATTTTTGCTTTTGGTAAGCTAGCCCGTATTCATAACGCACTAAACCTTTTTATCGCGTTAAATGCCTTTTCTCGACGACAAAAGCACAATTTCATCAAAAACGAACAAAACAAGAAAAATGAATCTATTCAACAAGTCTACAACACGTCCTTAAGAGTTACACGATTTCACCCAATGTCAATGTGTAAGTTCTCCAGTTCTGATCATTTTTTAGGTTGTTGGTAGCTTGGTCCAATGTCAAAACACATTGAGATCTTTTTATGGCTTTAAACGCGTTTTCTCCTCGAGAGAAACATGATTTCACTAAAAACGTTATAGTTTAAACATGCCTGTTGTACATATGCGCAAACACACAGAGCCTTAAGATTGGGGTTTCACCCATGGGTTTTTTGGTGAGAAACCTTCTATTTCAAGGTTCTGTGCGTTTTCAGACAAGTACAATATGTATTTATAGTGTTTCTGATGAAATCCCTCCTTTTAATGCATTTTCTCACAGAAAACGAGTCTCTCCCCATGGGAACATGGCTTTTTTGAAAAAGCATATTCTCGTCGAGAAATCGTGTTTTAAGCAACAAAAACGACTCCCGGCCTTATTTAGTTCACATTTGTACTTTCGGTAAGCTAGCCCGTATTCATAACGCACTAAACCTTTTTATCGCGTTAAACGCCTTTTCTCGACGACAAAAGCACGATTTCATCAAAAACGAACAAAACAAGAAAAATGAATCTATTCAACAAGTCTACAACACGTCCTTAAGAGTTACACGATTTCACCCAATGTCAATGTGTAATTTCTCCAGTTCTGATCATTTTTTAGGTTGTTGGTAGCTTGGTCCAATGTCAAAACACAGTGAAATCTTTTTATGGCTTTAAACGCGTTTTCTCCTCGAGAGAAACATGATTTCACTAAAAACGTTATAGTTTAAACATGCCTGTTGTACATGTGTGCAAACACTCAGAGCCTTAAGATAGGGGTTTCACCAATGTGTTTTTTGGTGAGAAACCTTCTATTTCAAGGTTCTGTGCGTTTTCAGACAAGTACAATATGTATTTATAGTGTTTCTGATGAAATCCCTCCTTTTAATGCATTTTCTCACAGAAAACGAGTCTCTCGCCATGGGAACATGGCTTTTTTGAAAAAGCATATTCTCGTCGAGAAATCGTGTTTTAAGCAACAAAAACGACTCCCGGCCTTATTTAGTTCACATTTGTACTTTTGGTAAGCTAGCCCGTATTCATAACGCACAAAACCTTTTTATCGCGTTAAACGCCTTTTCTCGACGACAAAAGCACAATTTCATCAAAAACAAACAAAACAAGAAAAATGAATCTATTCAACAAGTCTACAACACGTCCTTAAGAGTTACATGATTTCACCCAATGTCAATGTGTAATTTCTCCAGTTCTGATCATTTTTTAGGTTGTTGGTAGCTTGGTCCAATGTCAAAACACAGTGAAATCTTTTTATGGCTTTAAACGCGTTTTCTCCTCGAGAGAAACATGATTTCACTAAAAAAGTTATAGTTTAAACGTGCCTGTTGTACATGTGTGCAAACACTCAGAGCCTTAAGATAGGGGTTTCACCAATGTGTTTTTTGGTGAGAAACCTTCTATTTCAAGGTTCTGTGCGTTGTCAGACAAGTACAATATGTATTTATCGTGTTTCTGATGAAATCCCTCCTTTTAATGCATTTTCTCACAGAAAACGAGTCTCTCGCCATGGGAACATGGCTTTTTTGAAAAAGCATATTCTCGTCGAGAAATCGTGTTTTAAGCAACAAAAACGACTCCCGGCCTTATTTAGTTCACATTTTTGCTTTTGGTAAGCTAGCCCGTATTCATAACGCACTAAACCTTTTAATCGCGTTAAACGCCTTTTCTCGACGACAAAAGCACAATTTCATCAAAAACGAACAAAACAAGAAAAATGAATCTATTCAACAAGTCTACAACACGCCCTTAAGAGTTACACGATTTCACCCAATGTCAATGTGTAAGTTCTCCAGTTCTGATCATTTTTTAGGTTGTTGGTAGCTTGGTCCAATGTCAAAACACAGTGAAATCTTTTTATGGCTTTAAACGCGTTTTCTCCTCGAGAGAAACATGATTTCACTAAAAACGTTATAGTTTAAACATGCCTGTTGTACATGTGCGCAAACACACAGAGCCTTAAGATTGGGGTTTCACCCATGGGTTTTTTGGTGAGAAACCTTCTATTTCAAGGTTCTGTGCGTTTTCAGACAAGTACAATATGTATTTATAGTGTTTCTGATGAAATCCCTCCTTTTAATGCATTTTCTCACAGAAAATGAGTCTCTCCCCATGGGAACATGGCTTTTTTGAAAAAGCATATTCTCGTCGAGAAATCGTGTTTTAAGCAACAAAAACGACTCCCGGCCTTATTTAGTTCACATTTTTGCTTTTGGTAAGCTAGCCCGTATTCATAACGCACTAAACATTTTTATCGCGTTAAACGCCTTTTCTCGACGAGAAAAGCACAATTTCATCAAAAACGAACAAAACAAGAAAAATGAATCTATTCAACAAGTCTACAACACGTCCTTAAGAGTTACATGATTTCACCCAATGTCAATGTGTAATTTCTCCAGTTCTGATCATTTTTTAGGTTGTTGGTAGCTTGGTCCAATGTCAAAACACAGTGAAATCTTTTTATGGCTTTAAACGCGTTTTCTCCTCGAGAGAAACATGATTTCACTAAAAAAGTTATAGTTTAAACGTGCCTGTTGTACATGTGTGCAAACACTCAGAGCCTTAAGATAGGGGTTTCACCAATGTGTTTTTTGGTGAGAAACCTTCTATTTCAAGGTTCTGTGCGTTGTCAGACAAGTACAATATGTATTTATCGTGTTTCTGATGAAATCCCTCCTTTTAATGCATTTTCTCACAGAAAACGAGTCTCTCGCCATGGGAACATGGCTTTTTTGAAAAAGCATATTCTCGTCGAGAAATCGTGTTTTAAGCAACAAAAACGACTCCCGGCCTTATTTAGTTCACATTTTTGCTTTTGGTAAGCTAGCCCGTATTCATAACGCACTAAACCTTTTAATCGCGTTAAACGCCTTTTCTCGACGACAAAAGCACAATTTCATCAAAAACGAACAAAACAAGAAAAATGAATCTATTCAACAAGTCTACAACACGTCCTTAAGAGTTACACGATTTCACCCAATGTCAATGTGTAATTTCTCCAGTTCTGATCATTTTTTAGGTTGTTGGTAGCTTGATCCAATGTCAAAACACATTGAAATCTTTTTATGGCTTTAAACGCGTTTTCTCCTCGAGAGAAACATGATTTCACTAAGAACGTTATAGTTTAAACATGCCTGTTGTACATGTGCGCAAACACTCAGAGCCTTAAGATAGGGGTTTCACCAATGTGTTTTTTGGTGAGAAACCTTCTATTTCAAGGTTCTGTGCGTTTTCCGACAAGTACAATATGTATTTATAGTGTTTCTGATGAAATCCCTCCTTTTAATGCATTTTCTCACAGAAAACGAGTCTCTCGCCATGGGAACATGGCTTTTTTGAAAAAGCATATTCTCGTCGAGAAATCGTGTTTTAAGCAACAAAAACGACTCCCGGCCTTATTTAGTTCACATTTTTGCTTTTGGTAAGCTAGCCCGTATTCATAACGCACTAAACCTTTTTATCGCGTTAAATGCCTTTTCTCGACGACAAAAGCACAATTTCATCAAAAACGAACAAAACAAGAAAAATGAATCTATTCAACAAGTCTACAACACGTCCTTAAGAGTTACACGATTTCACCCAATGTCAATGTGTAAGTTCTCCAGTTCTGATCATTTTTTAGGTTGTTGGTAGCTTGGTCCAATGTCAAAACACAGTGAAATCTTTTTATGGCTTTAAACGCGTTTTCTCCTCGAGAGAAACATGATTTCACTAAAAACGTTATAGTTTAAACATGCCTGTTGTACATGTGTGCAAACACTCAGAGCCTTAAGATAGGGGTTTCACCAATGTGTTTTTTGGTGAGAAACCTTCTATTTCAAGGTTCTGTGCGTTTTCAGACAAGTACAATATGTATTTATAGTGTTTCTGATGAAATCCCTCCTTTTAATGCATTTTCTCACAGAAAACGAGTCTCTCGCCATGGGAACATGGCTTTTTTGAAAAAGCATATTCTCGTCGAGAAATCGTGTTTTAAGCAACAAAAACGACTCCCGGCCTTATTTAGTTCACATTTGTACTTTCGGTAAGCTAGCCCGTATTCATAACGCACAAAACCTTTTTATCGCGTTAAACGCCTTTTCTCGACGACAAAAGCACAATTTCATCAAAAACAAACAAAACAAGAAAAATGAATCTATTCAACAAGTCTACAACACGTCCTTAAGAGTTACATGATTTCACCCAATGTCAATGTGTAATTTCTCCAGTTCTGATCATTTTTTAGGTTGTTGGTAGCTTGGTCCAATGTCAAAACACAGTGAAATCTTTTTATGGCTTTAAACGCGTTTTCTCCTCGAGAGAAACATGATTTCACTAAAAAAGTTATAGTTTAAACGTGCCTGTTGTACATGTGTGCAAACACTCAGAGCCTTAAGATAGGGGTTTCACCAATGTGTTTTTTGGTGAGAAACCTTCTATTTCAAGGTTCTGTGCGTTGTCAGACAAGTACAATATGTATTTATCGTGTTTCTGATGAAATCCCTCCTTTTAATGCATTTTCTCACAGAAAACGAGTCTCTCGCCATGGGAACATGGCTTTTTTGAAAAAGCATATTCTCGTCGAGAAATCGTGTTTTAAGCAACAAAAACGACTCCCGGCCTTATTTAGTTCACATTTTTGCTTTTGGTAAGCTAGCCCGTATTCATAACGCACTAAACCTTTTAATCGCGTTAAACGCCTTTTCTCGACGACAAAAGCACAATTTCATCAAAAACGAACAAAACAAGAAAAATGAATCTATTCAACAAGTCTACAACACGCCCTTAAGAGTTACACGATTTCACCCAATGTCAATGTGTAAGTTCTCCAGTTCTGATCATTTTTTAGGTTGTTGGTAGCTTGGTCCAATGTCAAAACACAGTGAAATCTTTTTATGGCTTTAAACGCGTTTTCTCCTCGAGAGAAACATGATTTCACTAAAAACGTTATAGTTTAAACGTGCCTGTTGTACATGTGTGCAAACACTCAGAGCCTTAAGATAGGGGTTTCACCAATGTGTTTTTTGGTGAGAAACCTTCTATTTCAAGGTTCTGTGCGTTGTCAGACAAGTACAATATGTATTTATCGTGTTTCTGATGAAATCCCTCCTTTTAATGCATTTTCTCACAGAAAACGAGTCTCTCGCCATGGGAACATGGCTTTTTTGAAAAAGCATATTCTCGTCGAGAAATCGTGTTTTAAGCAACAAAAACGACTCCCGGCCTTATTTAGTTCACATTTTTGCTTTTGGTAAGCTAGCCCGTATTCATAACGCACTAAACCTTTTTATCGCGTTAAACGCCTTTTCTCGACGACAAAAGCACAATTTCATCAAAAACGAACAAAACAAGAAAAATGAATCTATTCAACAAGTCTACAACACGTCCTTAAGAGTTACACGATTTCACCCAATGTCAATGTGTAAGTTCTCCAGTTCTGATCATTTTTTAGGTTGTTGGTAGCTTGGTCCAATGTCAAAACACAGTGAAATCTTTTTATGGCTTTAAACGCGTTTTCTCCTCGAGAGAAACATGATTTCACTAAAAACGTTATAGTTTAAACATGCCTGTTGTACATGTGCGCAAACACACAGAACCTTAAGATTGGGGTTTAACCCATGGGTTTTTTGGTGAGAAACCTTCTATTTCAAGGTTCTGTGCGTTTTCAGACAAGTACAATATGTATTTATAGTGTTTCTGATGAAATCCCTCCTTTTAATGCATTTTCTCACAGAAAACGAGTCTCTCGCCATGGGAACATGGCTTTTTTGAAAAAGCATATTCTCGTCGAGAAATCGTGTTTTAAGCAACAAAAACGACTCCCGGCCTTATTTAGTTCACATTTGTACTTTTGGTAAGCTAGCCCGTATTCATAACGCACTAAACCTTTTTATCGCGTTAAACGCCTGTTCTCGACGAGAAAAGCACAATTTCATCAAAAACGAACAAAACAAGAAAAATGAATCTATTCAACAAGTCTACAACACGTCCTTAAGAGTTACACGATTTCACCCAATGTCAATGTGTAATTTCTCCAGTTCTGATCATTTTTTAGGTTGTTGGTAGCTTGGTCCAATGTCAAAACACAGTGAAATCTTTTTATGGCTTTAAACGCGTTTTCTCCTCGAGAGAAACATGATTTCACTAAGAACGTTATAGTTTAAACATGCCTGTTGTACATGTGCGCAAACACACAGAGCCTTAAGATTGGGGTTTCACCAATGTGTTTTTTGGTGAGAAACCTTCTATTTCAAGGTTCTGTGCGTTTTCCGACAAGTACAATATGTATTTATAGTGTTTCTGATGAAATCCCTCCTTTTAATGCATTTTCTCACAGAAAACGAGTCTCTCGCCATGGGAACATGGCTTTTTTGAAAAAGCATATTCTGGTCGAGAAATCGTGTTTTAAGCAACAAAAACGACTCCCGGCCTTATTTAGTTCACATTTTTGCTTTTGGTAAGCTAGCCCGTATTCATAACGCACTAAACCTTTTTATCGCGTTAAACGCCTTTTCTCGACGACAAAAGCACAATTTCATCAAAAACGAACAAAACAAGAAAAATGAATCTATTCAACAAGTCTACAACACGTCCTTAAGAGTTACACGATTTCACCCAATGTCAATGTGTAAGTTCTCCAGTTCTGATCATTTTTTAGGTTGTTGGTAGCTTGGTCCAATGTCAAAACACAGTGAAATCTTTTTATGGCTTTAAACGCGTTTTCTCCTCGAGAGAAACATGATTTCACTAAAAACGTTATAGTTTAAACATGCCTGTTGTACATGTGCGCAAACACTCAGAGCCTTAAGATTGGGGTTTCACCCATGGGTTTTTTGGTGAGAAACCTTCTATTTCAAGGTTCTGTGCGTTTTCAGACAAGTACAATATGTATTTATAGTGTTTCTGATGAAATCCCTCCTTTTAATGCATTTTCTCACAGAAAACGAGTCTCTCGCCATGGGAACATGGCTTTTTTGAAAAAGCATATTCTGGTCGAGAAATCGTGTTTTAAGCAACAAAAACGACTCCCGGCCTTATTTAGTTCACATTTTTGCTTTTGGTAAGCTAGCCCGTATTCATAACGCACTAAACCTTTTTATCGCGTTAAACGCCTTTTCTCGACGACAAAAGCACAATTTCATCAAAAACGAACAAAACAAGAAAAATGAATCTATTCAACAAGTCTACAACACGTCCTTAAGAGTTACACGATTTCACCCAATGTCAATGTGTAAGTTCTCCAGTTCTGATCATTTTTTAGGTTGTTGGTAGGCTTGGTCCAATGTCAAAACACAGTGAAATCTTTTTATGGCTTTAAACGCGTTTTCTCCTCGAGAGAAACATGATTTCACTAAAAACGTTATAGTTTAAACATGCCTGTTGTACATGTGCGCAAACACACAGAGCCTTAAGATTGGGGTTTCACCCATGGGTTTTTTGGTGAGAAACCTTCTATTTCAAGGTTCTGTGCGTTTTCAGACAAGTACAATATGTATTTATAGTGTTTCTGATGAAATCCCTCCTTTTAATGCATTTTCTCACAGAAAACGAGTCTCTCCCCATGGGAACATGGCTTTTTTGAAAAAGCATATTCTCGTCGAGAAATCGTGTTTTAAGCAACAAAAACGACTCCCGGCCTTATTTAGTTCACATTTGTACTTTTGGTAAGCTAGCCCGTATTCATAACGCACTAAACCTTTTTATCGCGTTAAACGCCTTTTCTCGACGACAAAAGCACAATTTCATCAAAAACGAACAAAACAAGAAAAATGAATCTATTCAACAAGTCTACAACACGTCCTTAAGAGTTACACGATTTCACCCAATGTCAATGTGTAATTTCTCCAGTTCTGATCATTTTTTAGGTTGTTGGTAGCCATGTCCAATGTAAAAACACAGTGAAATCTTTTTATGGCTTTAAACGCGTTTTCTCCTCGAGAGAAACATGATTTCACTAAGAACGTTATAGTTTAAACATGCCTGTTGTACATGTGCGCAAACACTCAGAGCCTTAAGATAGGGGTTTCACCAATGTGTTTTTTGGTGAGAAACCTTCTATTTCAAGGTTCTGTGCGTTTTCCGACAAGTACAATATGTATTTATAGTGTTTCTGATGAAATCCCTCCTTTTAATGCATTTTCTCACAGAAAACGAGTCTCTCGCCATGGGAACATGGCTTTTTTGAAAAAGCATATTCTCGTCGAGAAATCGTGTTTTAAGCAACAAAAACGACTCCCGGCCTTATTTAGTTCACATTTTTGCTTTTGGTAAGCTAGCCCGTATTCATAACGCACTAAACCTTTTTATCGCGTTAAATGCCTTTTCTCGACGACAAAAGCACAATTTCATCAAAAACGAACAAAACAAGAAAAATGAATCTATTCAACAAGTCTACAACACGTCCTTAAGAGTTACACGATTTCACCCAATGTCAATGTGTAAGTTCTCCAGTTCTGATCATTTTTTAGGTTGTTGGTAGCTTGGTCCAATGTCAAAACACAGTGAAATCTTTTTATGGCTTTAAACGCGTTTTCTCCTCGAGAGAAACATGATTTCACTAAAAACGTTATAGTTTAAACATGCCTGTTGTACATGTGTGCAAACACTCAGAGCCTTAAGATAGGGGTTTCACCAATGTGTTTTTTGGTGAGAAACCTTCTATTTCAAGGTTCTGTGCGTTTTCAGACAAGTACAATATGTATTTATAGTGTTTCTGATGAAATCCCTCCTTTTAATGCATTTTCTCACAGAAAACGAGTCTCTCGCCATGGGAACATGGCTTTTTTGAAAAAGCATATTCTCGTCGAGAAATCGTGTTTTAAGCAACAAAAACGACTCCCGGCCTTATTTAGTTCACATTTGTACTTTCGGTAAGCTAGCCCGTATTCATAACGCACAAAACCTTTTTATCGCGTTAAACGCCTTTTCTCGACGACAAAAGCACAATTTCATCAAAAACAAACAAAACAAGAAAAATGAATCTATTCAACAAGTCTACAACACGTCCTTAAGAGTTACATGATTTCACCCAATGTCAATGTGTAATTTCTCCAGTTCTGATCATTTTTTAGGTTGTTGGTAGCTTGGTCCAATGTCAAAACACAGTGAAATCTTTTTATGGCTTTAAACGCGTTTTCTCCTCGAGAGAAACATGATTTCACTAAAAAAGTTATAGTTTAAACGTGCCTGTTGTACATGTGTGCAAACACTCAGAGCCTTAAGATAGGGGTTTCACCAATGTGTTTTTTGGTGAGAAACCTTCTATTTCAAGGTTCTGTGCGTTGTCAGACAAGTACAATATGTATTTATCGTGTTTCTGATGAAATCCCTCCTTTTAATGCATTTTCTCACAGAAAACGAGTCTCTCGCCATGGGAACATGGCTTTTTTGAAAAAGCATATTCTCGTCGAGAAATCGTGTTTTAAGCAACAAAAACGACTCCCGGCCTTATTTAGTTCACATTTTTGCTTTTGGTAAGCTAGCCCGTATTCATAACGCACTAAACCTTTTAATCGCGTTAAACGCCTTTTCTCGACGACAAAAGCACAATTTCATCAAAAACGAACAAAACAAGAAAAATGAATCTATTCAACAAGTCTACAACACGCCCTTAAGAGTTACACGATTTCACCCAATGTCAATGTGTAAGTTCTCCAGTTCTGATCATTTTTTAGGTTGTTGGTAGCTTGGTCCAATGTCAAAACACAGTGAAATCTTTTTATGGCTTTAAACGCGTTTTCTCCTCGAGAGAAACATGATTTCACTAAAAACGTTATAGTTTAAACGTGCCTGTTGTACATGTGTGCAAACACTCAGAGCCTTAAGATAGGGGTTTCACCAATGTGTTTTTTGGTGAGAAACCTTCTATTTCAAGGTTCTGTGCGTTGTCAGACAAGTACAATATGTATTTATCGTGTTTCTGATGAAATCCCTCCTTTTAATGCATTTTCTCACAGAAAACGAGTCTCTCGCCATGGGAACATGGCTTTTTTGAAAAAGCATATTCTCGTCGAGAAATCGTGTTTTAAGCAACAAAAACGACTCCCGGCCTTATTTAGTTCACATTTTTGCTTTTGGTAAGCTAGCCCGTATTCATAACGCACTAAACCTTTTTATCGCGTTAAACGCCTTTTCTCGACGACAAAAGCACAATTTCATCAAAAACGAACAAAACAAGAAAAATGAATCTATTCAACAAGTCTACAACACGTCCTTAAGAGTTACACGATTTCACCCAATGTCAATGTGTAAGTTCTCCAGTTCTGATCATTTTTTAGGTTGTTGGTAGCTTGGTCCAATGTCAAAACACAGTGAAATCTTTTTATGGCTTTAAACGCGTTTTCTCCTCGAGAGAAACATGATTTCACTAAAAACGTTATAGTTTAAACATGCCTGTTGTACATGTGCGCAAACACACAGAGCCTTAAGATTGGGGTTTAACCCATGGGTTTTTTGGTGAGAAACCTTCTATTTCAAGGTTCTGTGCGTTTTCAGACAAGTACAATATGTATTTATAGTGTTTCTGATGAAATCCCTCCTTTTAATGCATTTTCTCACAGAAAACGAGTCTCTCGCCATGGGAACATGGCTTTTTTGAAAAAGCATATTCTCGTCGAGAAATCGTGTTTTAAGCAACAAAAACGACTCCCGGCCTTATTTAGTTCACATTTGTACTTTTGGTAAGCTAGCCCGTATTCATAACGCACTAAACCTTTTTATCGCGTTAAACGCCTGTTCTCGACGAGAAAAGCACAATTTCATCAAAAACGAACAAAACAAGAAAAATGAATCTATTCAACAAGTCTACAACACGTCCTTAAGAGTTACACGATTTCACCCAATGTCAATGTGTAATTTCTCCAGTTCTGATCATTTTTTAGGTTGTTGGTAGCTTGGTCCAATGTCAAAACACAGTGAAATCTTTTTATGGCTTTAAACGCGTTTTCTCCTCGAGAGAAACATGATTTCACTAAGAACGTTATAGTTTAAACATGCCTGTTGTACATGTGCGCAAACACACAGAGCCTTAAGATTGGGGTTTCACCAATGTGTTTTTTGGTGAGAAACCTTCTATTTCAAGGTTCTGTGCGTTTTCCGACAAGTACAATATGTATTTATAGTGTTTCTGATGAAATCCCTCCTTTTAATGCATTTTCTCACAGAAAACGAGTCTCTCGCCATGGGAACATGGCTTTTTTGAAAAAGCATATTCTGGTCGAGAAATCGTGTTTTAAGCAACAAAAACGACTCCCGGCCTTATTTAGTTCACATTTTTGCTTTTGGTAAGCTAGCCCGTATTCATAACGCACTAAACCTTTTTATCGCGTTAAACGCCTTTTCTCGACGACAAAAGCACAATTTCATCAAAAACGAACAAAACAAGAAAAATGAATCTATTCAACAAGTCTACAACACGTCCTTAAGAGTTACACGATTTCACCCAATGTCAATGTGTAAGTTCTCCAGTTCTGATCATTTTTTAGGTTGTTGGTAGCTTGGTCCAATGTCAAAACACAGTGAAATCTTTTTATGGCTTTAAACGCGTTTTCTCCTCGAGAGAAACATGATTTCACTAAAAACGTTATAGTTTAAACATGCCTGTTGTACATGTGCGCAAACACTCAGAGCCTTAAGATTGGGGTTTCACCCATGGGTTTTTTGGTGAGAAACCTTCTATTTCAAGGTTCTGTGCGTTTTCAGACAAGTACAATATGTATTTATAGTGTTTCTGATGAAATCCCTCCTTTTAATGCATTTTCTCACAGAAAACGAGTCTCTCGCCATGGGAACATGGCTTTTTTGAAAAAGCATATTCTGGTCGAGAAATCGTGTTTTAAGCAACAAAAACGACTCCCGGCCTTATTTAGTTCACATTTTTGCTTTTGGTAAGCTAGCCCGTATTCATAACGCACTAAACCTTTTTATCGCGTTAAACGCCTTTTCTCGACGACAAAAGCACAATTTCATCAAAAACGAACAAAACAAGAAAAATGAATCTATTCAACAAGTCTACAACACGTCCTTAAGAGTTACACGATTTCACCCAATGTCAATGTGTAAGTTCTCCAGTTCTGATCATTTTTTAGGTTGTTGGTAGGCTTGGTCCAATGTCAAAACACAGTGAAATCTTTTTATGGCTTTAAACGCGTTTTCTCCTCGAGAGAAACATGATTTCACTAAAAACGTTATAGTTTAAACATGCCTGTTGTACATGTGCGCAAACACACAGAGCCTTAAGATTGGGGTTTCACCCATGGGTTTTTTGGTGAGAAACCTTCTATTTCAAGGTTCTGTGCGTTTTCAGACAAGTACAATATGTATTTATAGTGTTTCTGATGAAATCCCTCCTTTTAATGCATTTTCTCACAGAAAACGAGTCTCTCCCCATGGGAACATGGCTTTTTTGAAAAAGCATATTCTCGTCGAGAAATCGTGTTTTAAGCAACAAAAACGACTCCCGGCCTTATTTAGTTCACATTTGTACTTTTGGTAAGCTAGCCCGTATTCATAACGCACTAAACCTTTTTATCGCGTTAAACGCCTTTTCTCGACGACAAAAGCACAATTTCATCAAAAACGAACAAAACAAGAAAAATGAATCTATTCAACAAGTCTACAACACGTCCTTAAGAGTTACACGATTTCACCCAATGTCAATGTGTAATTTCTCCAGTTCTGATCATTTTTTAGGTTGTTGGTAGCCATGTCCAATGTAAAAACACAGTGAAATCTTTTTATGGCTTTAAACGCGTTTTCTCCTCGAGAGAAACATGATTTCACTAAAAACGTTATAGTTTAAACATGCCTGTTGTACATGTGTGCAAACACTCAGAGCCTTAAGATAGGGGTTTCACCAATGTGTTTTTTGGTGAGAAACCTTCTATTTCAAGGTTCTGTGCGTTTTCAGACAAGTACAATATGTATTTATAGTGTTTCTGATGAAATCCCTCCTTTTAATGCATTTTCTCACAGAAAACGAGTCTCTCGCCATGGGAACATGGCTTTTTTGAAAAAGCATATTCTCGTCGAGAAATCTTGTTTTAAGCAACAAAAACGACTCCCGGCCTTATTTAGTTCACATTTGTACTTTTGGTAAGCTAGCCCGTATTCATAACGCACTAAACCTTTTTATCGCGTTAAACGCCTGTTCTCGACGAGAAAAGCACAATTTCATCAAAAACGAACAAAACAAGAAAAATGAATCTATTCAACAAGTCTACAACACGTCCTTAAGAGTTACACGATTTCACCCAATGTCAATGTGTAATTTCTCCAGTTCTGATCATTTTTTAGGTTGTTGGTAGCTTGATCCAATGTCAAAACACATTGAAATCTTTTTATGGCTTTAAACGCGTTTTCTCCTCGAGAGAAACATGATTTCACTAAGAACGTTATAGTTTAAACATGCCTGTTGTACATGTGCGCAAACACTCAGAGCCTTAAGATTGGGGTTTCACCCATGGGTTTTTTGGTGAGAAACCTTCTATTTCAAGGTTCTGTGCGTTTTCAGACAAGTACAATATGTATTTATAGTGTTTCTGATGAAATCCCTCCTTTTAATGCATTTTCTCACAGAAAACGAGTCTCTCGCCATGGGAACATGGCTTTTTTGAAAAAGCATATTCTGGTCGAGAAATCGTGTTTTAAGCAACAAAAACGACTCCCGGCCTTATTTAGTTCACATTTTTGCTTTTGGTAAGCTAGCCCGTATTCATAACGCACTAAACCTTTTTATCGCGTTAAACGCCTTTTCTCGACGACAAAAGCACAATTTCATCAAAAACGAACAAAACAAGAAAAATGAATCTATTCAACAAGTCTACAACACGTCCTTAAGAGTTACACGATTTCACCCAATGTCAATGTGTAAGTTCTCCAGTTCTGATCATTTTTTAGGTTGTTGGTAGGCTTGGTCCAATGTCAAAACACAGTGAAATCTTTTTATGGCTTTAAACGCGTTTTCTCCTCGAGAGAAACATGATTTCACTAAAAACGTTATAGTTTAAACATGCCTGTTGTACATGTGCGCAAACACACAGAGCCTTAAGATTGGGGTTTCACCCATGGGTTTTTTGGTGAGAAACCTTCTATTTCAAGGTTCTGTGCGTTTTCAGACAAGTACAATATGTATTTATAGTGTTTCTGATGAAATCCCTCCTTTTAATGCATTTTCTCACAGAAAACGAGTCTCTCCCCATGGGAACATGGCTTTTTTGAAAAAGCATATTCTCGTCGAGAAATCGTGTTTTAAGCAACAAAAACGACTCCCGGCCTTATTTAGTTCACATTTGTACTTTTGGTAAGCTAGCCCGTATTCATAACGCACTAAACCTTTTTATCGCGTTAAACGCCTTTTCTCGACGACAAAAGCACAATTTCATCAAAAACGAACAAAACAAGAAAAATGAATCTATTCAACAAGTCTACAACACGTCCTTAAGAGTTACACGATTTCACCCAATGTCAATGTGTAATTTCTCCAGTTCTGATCATTTTTTAGGTTGTTGGTAGCCATGTCCAATGTAAAAACACAGTGAAATCTTTTTATGGCTTTAAACGCGTTTTCTCCTCGAGAGAAACATGATTTCACTAAAAACGTTATAGTTTAAACATGCCTGTTGTACATGTGTGCAAACACTCAGAGCCTTAAGATAGGGGTTTCACCAATGTGTTTTTTGGTGAGAAACCTTCTATTTCAAGGTTCTGTGCGTTTTCAGACAAGTACAATATGTATTTATAGTGTTTCTGATGAAATCCCTCCTTTTAATGCATTTTCTCACAGAAAACGAGTCTCTCGCCATGGGAACATGGCTTTTTTGAAAAAGCATATTCTCGTCGAGAAATCTTGTTTTAAGCAACAAAAACGACTCCCGGCCTTATTTAGTTCACATTTGTACTTTTGGTAAGCTAGCCCGTATTCATAACGCACTAAACCTTTTTATCGCGTTAAACGCCTGTTCTCGACGAGAAAAGCACAATTTCATCAAAAACGAACAAAACAAGAAAAATGAATCTATTCAACAAGTCTACAACACGTCCTTAAGAGTTACACGATTTCACCCAATGTCAATGTGTAATTTCTCCAGTTCTGATCATTTTTTAGGTTGTTGGTAGCTTGATCCAATGTCAAAACACATTGAAATCTTTTTATGGCTTTAAACGCGTTTTCTCCTCGAGAGAAACATGATTTCACTAAGAACGTTATAGTTTAAACATGCCTGTTGTACATGTGCGCAAACACTCAGAGCCTTAAGATAGGGGTTTCACCAATGTGTTTTTTGGTGAGAAACCTTCTATTTCAAGGTTCTGTGCGTTTTCCGACAAGTACAATATGTATTTATAGTGTTTCTGATGAAATCCCTCCTTTTAATGCATTTTCTCACAGAAAACGAGTCTCTCGCCATGGGAACATGGCTTTTTTGAAAAAGCATATTCTCGTCGAGAAATCGTGTTTTAAGCAACAAAAACGACTCCCGGCCTTATTTAGTTCACATTTTTGCTTTTGGTAAGCTAGCCCGTATTCATAACGCACTAAACCTTTTTATCGCGTTAAACGCCTTTTCTCGACGACAAAAGCACAATTTCATCAAAAACGAACAAAACAAGAAAAATGAATCTATTCAACAAGTCTACAACACGTCCTTAAGAGTTACACGATTTCACCCAATGTCAATGTGTAAGTTCTCCAGTTCTGATCATTTTTTAGGTTGTTGGTAGCTTGGTCCAATGTCAAAACACAGTGAAATCTTTTTATGGCTTTAAACGCGTTTTCTCCTCGAGAGAAACATGATTTCACTAAAAACGTTATAGTTTAAACATGCCTGTTGTACATGTGCGCAAACACACAGAGCCTTAAGATTGGGGTTTAACCCATGGGTTTTTTGGTGAGAAACCTTCTATTTCAAGGTTCTGTGCGTTTTCAGACAAGTACAATATGTATTTATAGTGTTTCTGATGAAATCCCTCCTTTTAATGCATTTTCTCACAGAAAACGAGTCTCTCGCCATGGGAACATGGCTTTTTTGAAAAAGCATATTCTCGTCGAGAAATCGTGTTTTAAGCAACAAAAACGACTCCCGGCCTTATTTAGTTCACATTTGTACTTTTGGTAAGCTAGCCCGTATTCATAACGCACTAAACCTTTTTATCGCGTTAAACGCCTGTTCTCGACGAGAAAAGCACAATTTCATCAAAAACGAACAAAACAAGAAAAATGAATCTATTCAACAAGTCTACAACACGTCCTTAAGAGTTACACGATTTCACCCAATGTCAATGTGTAAGTTCTCCAGTTCTGATCATTTTTTAGGTTGTTGGTAGCTTGGTCCAATGTCAAAACACAGTGAAATCTTTTTATGGCTTTAAACGCGTTTTCTCCTCGAGAGAAACATGATTTCACTAAGAACGTTATAGTTTAAACATGCCTGTTGTACATGTGCGCAAACACACAGAGCCTTAAGATTGGGGTTTCACCAATGTGTTTTTTGGTGAGAAACCTTCTATTTCAAGGTTCTGTGCGTTTTCCGACAAGTACAATATGTATTTATAGTGTTTCTGATGAAATCCCTCCTTTTAATGCATTTTCTCACAGAAAACGAGTCTCTCGCCATGGGAACATGGCTTTTTTGAAAAAGCATATTCTCGTCGAGAAATCGTGTTTTAAGCAACAAAAACGACTCCCGGCCTTATTTAGTTCACATTTTTGCTTTTGGTAAGCTAGCCCGTATTCATAACGCACTAAACCTTTTTATCGCGTTAAACGCCTTTTCTCGACGACAAAAGCACAATTTCATCAAAAACGAACAAAACAAGAAAAATGAATCTATTCAACAAGTCTACAACACGTCCTTAAGAGTTACACGATTTCACCCAATGTCAATGTGTAAGTTCTCCAGTTCTGATCATTTTTTAGGTTGTTGGTAGCTTGGTCCAATGTCAAAACACAGTGAAATCTTTTTATGGCTTTAAACGCGTTTTCTCCTCGAGAGAAACATGATTTCACTAAAAACGTTATAGTTTAAACATGCCTGTTGTACATGTGCGCAAACACTCAGAGCCTTAAGATTGGGGTTTCACCCATGGGTTTTTTGGTGAGAAACCTTCTATTTCAAGGTTCTGTGCGTTTTCAGACAAGTACAATATGTATTTATAGTGTTTCTGATGAAATCCCTCCTTTTAATGCATTTTCTCACAGAAAACGAGTCTCTCGCCATGGGAACATGGCTTTTTTGAAAAAGCATATTCTGGTCGAGAAATCGTGTTTTAAGCAACAAAAACGACTCCCGGCCTTATTTAGTTCACATTTGTACTTTTGGTAAGCTAGCCCGTATTCATAACGCACTAAACCTTTTTATCGCGTTAAACGCCTTTTCTCGACGACAAAAGCACAATTTCATCAAAAACGAACAAAACAAGAAAAATGAATCTATTCAACAAGTCTACAACACGTCCTTAAGAGTTACACGATTTCACCCAATGTCAATGTGTAAGTTCTCCAGTTCTGATCATTTTTTAGGTTGTTGGTAGGCTTGGTCCAATGTCAAAACACAGTGAAATCTTTTTATGGCTTTAAACGCGTTTTCTCCTCGAGAGAAACATGATTTCACTAAAAACGTTATAGTTTAAACATGCCTGTTGTACATGTGCGCAAACACACAGAGCCTTAAGATTGGGGTTTCACCCATGGGTTTTTTGGTGAGAAACCTTCTATTTCAAGGTTCTGTGCGTTTTCAGACAAGTACAATATGTATTTATAGTGTTTCTGATGAAATCCCTCCTTTTAATGCATTTTCTCACAGAAAACGAGTCTCTCCCCATGGGAACATGGCTTTTTTGAAAAAGCATATTCTCGTCGAGAAATCGTGTTTTAAGCAACAAAAACGACTCCCGGCCTTATTTAGTTCACATTTGTACTTTTGGTAAGCTAGCCCGTATTCATAACGCACTAAACCTTTTTATCGCGTTAAACGCCTTTTCTCGACGACAAAAGCACAATTTCATCAAAAACGAACAAAACAAGAAAAATGAATCTATTCAACAAGTCTACAACACGTCCTTAAGAGTTACACGATTTCACCCAATGTCAATGTGTAAGTTCTCCAGTTCTGATCATTTTTTAGGTTGTTGGTAGCTTGGTCCAATGTCAAAACACAGTGAAATCTTTTTATGGCTTTAAACGCGTTTTCTCCTCGAGAGAAACATGATTTCACTAAAAACGTTATAGTTTAAACATGCCTGTTGTACATGTGCGCAAACACTCAGAGCCTTAAGATTGGGGTTTCACCCATGGGTTTTTTGGTGAGAAACCTTCTATTTCAAGGTTCTGTGCGTTTTCAGACAAGTACAATATGTATTTATAGTGTTTCTGATGAAATCCCTCCTTTTAATGCATTTTCTCACAGAAAACGAGTCTCTCGCCATGGGAACATGGCTTTTTTGAAAAAGCATATTCTGGTCGAGAAATCGTGTTTTAAGCAACAAAAACGACTCCCGGCCTTATTTAGTTCACATTTTTGCTTTTGGTAAGCTAGCCCGTATTCATAACGCACTAAACCTTTTTATCGCGTTAAACGCCTTTTCTCGACGACAAAAGCACAATTTCATCAAAAACGAACAAAACAAGAAAAATGAATCTATTCAACAAGTCTACAACACGTCCTTAAGAGTTACACGATTTCACCCAATGTCAATGTGTAAGTTCTCCAGTTCTGATCATTTTTTAGGTTGTTGGTAGCTTGGTCCAATGTCAAAACACAGTGAAATCTTTTTATGGCTTTAAACGCGTTTTCTCCTCGAGAGAAACATGATTTCACTAAAAACGTTATAGTTTAAACATGCCTGTTGTACATGTGCGCAAACACACAGAGCCTTAAGATTGGGGTTTAACCCATGGGTTTTTTGGTGAGAAACCTTCTATTTCAAGGTTCTGTGCGTTTTCAGACAAGTACAATATGTATTTATAGTGTTTCTGATGAAATCCCTCCTTTTAATGCATTTTCTCACAGAAAACGAGTCTCTCGCCATGGGAACATGGCTTTTTTGAAAAAGCATATTCTCGTCGAGAAATCGTGTTTTAAGCAACAAAAACGACTCCCGGCCTTATTTAGTTCACATTTTTGCTTTTGGTAAGCTAGCCCGTATTCATAACGCACTAAACCTTTTTATCGCGTTAAACGCCTTTTCTCGACGACAAAAGCACAATTTCATCAAAAACGAACAAAACAAGAAAAATGAATCTATTCAACAAGTCTACAACACGTCCTTAAGAGTTACACGATTTCACCCAATGTCAATGTGTAAGTTCTCCAGTTCTGATCATTTTTTAGGTTGTTGGTAGCTTGGTCCAATGTCAAAACACAGTGAAATCTTTTTATGGCTTTAAACGCGTTTTCTCCTCGAGAGAAACATGATTTCACTAAAAACGTTATAGTTTAAACATGCCTGTTGTACATGTGCGCAAACACACAGAGCCTTAAGATTGGGGTTTAACCCATGGGTTTTTTGGTGAGAAACCTTCTATTTCAAGGTTCTGTGCGTTTTCAGACAAGTACAATATGTATTTATAGTGTTTCTGATGAAATCCCTCCTTTTAATGCATTTTCTCACAGAAAACGAGTCTCTCGCCATGGGAACATGGCTTTTTTGAAAAAGCATATTCTCGTCGAGAAATCGTGTTTTAAGCAACAAAAACGACTCCCGGCCTTATTTAGTTCACATTTGTACTTTTGGTAAGCTAGCCCGTATTCATAACGCACTAAACCTTTTTATCGCGTTAAACGCCTGTTCTCGACGAGAAAAGCACAATTTCATCAAAAACGAACAAAACAAGAAAAATGAATCTATTCAACAAGTCTACAACACGTCCTTAAGAGTTACACGATTTCACCCAATGTCAATGTGTAATTTCTCCAGTTCTGATCATTTTTTAGGTTGTTGGTAGCCATGTCCAATGTAAAAACACAGTGAAATATTTTTATGGCTTTAAACGCGTTTTCTCCTCGAGAGAAACATGATTTCACTAAAAACGTTATAGTTTAAACATGCCTGTTGTACATGTGTGCAAACACTCAGAGCCTTAAGATAGGGGTTTCACCAATGTGTTTTTTGGTGAGAAACCTTCTATTTCAAGGTTCTGTGCGTTTTCAGACAAGTACAATATGTATTTATAGTGTTTCTGATGAAATCCCTCCTTTTAATGCATTTTCTCACAGAAAACGAGTCTCTCGCCATGGGAACATGGCTTTTTTGAAAAAGCATATTCTCGTCGAGAAATCTTGTTTTAAGCAACAAAAACGACTCCCGGCCTTATTTAGTTCACATTTGTACTTTTGGTAAGCTAGCCCGTATTCATAACGCACTAAACCTTTTTATCGCGTTAAACGCCTGTTCTCGACGACAAAAGCACAATTTCATCAAAAACGAACAAAACAAGAAAAATGAATCTATTCAACAAGTCTACAACACGTCCTTAAGAGTTACACGATTTCACCCAATGTCAATGCGTAATTTCTCCAGTTCTGATCATTTTTTAGGTTGTTGGTAGCTTGATCCAATGTCAAAACACATTGAAATCTTTTTATGGCTTTAAACGCGTTTTCTCCTCGAGAGAAACATGATTTCACTAAGAACGTTATAGTTTAAACATGCCTGTTGTACATGTGCGCAAACACTCAGAGCCTTAAGATAGGGGTTTCACCAATGTGTTTTTTGGTGAGAAACCTTCTATTTCAAGGTTCTGTGCGTTTTCCGACAAGTACAATATGTATTTATAGTGTTTCTGATGAAATCCCTCCTTTTAATGCATTTTCTCACAGAAAACGAGTCTCTCGCCATGGGAACATGGCTTTTTTGAAAAAGCATATTCTCGTCGAGAAATCGTGTTTTAAGCAACAAAAACGACTCCCGGCCTTATTTAGTTCACATTTTTGCTTTTGGTAAGCTAGCCCGTATTCATAACGCACTAAACCTTTTTATCGCGTTAAATGCCTTTTCTCGACGACAAAAGCACAATTTCATCAAAAACGAACAAAACAAGAAAAATGAATCTATTCAACAAGTCTACAACACGTCCTTAAGAGTTACACGATTTCACCCAATGTCAATGTGTAAGTTCTCCAGTTCTGATCATTTTTTAGGTTGTTGGTAGCTTGGTCCAATGTCAAAACACATTGAGATCTTTTTATGGCTTTAAACGCGTTTTCTCCTCGAGAGAAACATGATTTCACTAAAAACGTTATAGTTTAAACATGCCTGTTGTACATATGCGCAAACACACAGAGCCTTAAGATTGGGGTTTCACCCATGGGTTTTTTGGTGAGAAACCTTCTATTTCAAGGTTCTGTGCGTTTTCAGACAAGTACAATATGTATTTATAGTGTTTCTGATGAAATCCCTCCTTTTAATGCATTTTCTCACAGAAAACGAGTCTCTCCCCATGGGAACATGGCTTTTTTGAAAAAGCATATTCTCGTCGAGAAATCGTGTTTTAAGCAACAAAAACGACTCCCGGCCTTATTTAGTTCACATTTGTACTTTCGGTAAGCTAGCCCGTATTCATAACGCACTAAACCTTTTTATCGCGTTAAACGCCTTTTCTCGACGACAAAAGCACGATTTCATCAAAAACGAACAAAACAAGAAAAATGAATCTATTCAACAAGTCTACAACACGTCCTTAAGAGTTACACGATTTCACCCAATGTCAATGTGTAATTTCTCCAGTTCTGATCATTTTTTAGGTTGTTGGTAGCTTGGTCCAATGTCAAAACACAGTGAAATCTTTTTATGGCTTTAAACGCGTTTTCTCCTCGAGAGAAACATGATTTCACTAAAAACGTTATAGTTTAAACATGCCTGTTGTACATGTGTGCAAACACTCAGAGCCTTAAGATAGGGGTTTCACCAATGTGTTTTTTGGTGAGAAACCTTCTATTTCAAGGTTCTGTGCGTTTTCAGACAAGTACAATATGTATTTATAGTGTTTCTGATGAAATCCCTCCTTTTAATGCATTTTCTCACAGAAAACGAGTCTCTCGCCATGGGAACATGGCTTTTTTGAAAAAGCATATTCTCGTCGAGAAATCGTGTTTTAAGCAACAAAAACGACTCCCGGCCTTATTTAGTTCACATTTGTACTTTTGGTAAGCTAGCCCGTATTCATAACGCACAAAACCTTTTTATCGCGTTAAACGCCTTTTCTCGACGACAAAAGCACAATTTCATCAAAAACAAACAAAACAAGAAAAATGAATCTATTCAACAAGTCTACAACACGTCCTTAAGAGTTACACGATTTCACCCAATGTCAATGTGTAATTTCTCCAGTTCTGATCATTTTTTAGGTTGTTGGTAGCTTGGTCCAATGTCAAAACACAGTGAAATCTTTTTATGGCTTTAAACGCGTTTTCTCCTCGAGAGAAACATGATTTCACTAAAAACGTTATAGTTTAAACATGCCTGTTGTACATGTGCGCAAACACTCAGAGCCTTAAGATTGGGGTTTCACCCATGGGTTTTTTGGTGAGAAACCTTCTATTTCAAGGTTCTGTGCGTTTTCAGACAAGTACAATATGTATTTATAGTGTTTCTGATGAAATCCCTCCTTTTAATGCATTTTCTCACAGAAAACGAGTCTCTCGCCATGGGAACATGGCTTTTTTGAAAAAGCATATTCTGGTCGAGAAATCGTGTTTTAAGCAACAAAAACGACTCCCGGCCTTATTTAGTTCACATTTTTGCTTTTGGTAAGCTAGCCCGTATTCATAACGCACTAAACCTTTTTATCGCGTTAAACGCCTTTTCTCGACGACAAAAGCACAATTTCATCAAAAACGAACAAAACAAGAAAAATGAATCTATTCAACAAGTCTACAACACGTCCTTAAGAGTTACACGATTTCACCCAATGTCAATGTGTAAGTTCTCCAGTTCTGATCATTTTTTAGGTTGTTGGTAGGCTTGGTCCAATGTCAAAACACAGTGAAATCTTTTTATGGCTTTAAACGCGTTTTCTCCTCGAGAGAAACATGATTTCACTAAAAACGTTATAGTTTAAACATGCCTGTTGTACATGTGCGCAAACACACAGAGCCTTAAGATAGGGGTTTCACCAATGTGTTTTTTGGTGAGAAACCTTCTATTTCAAGGTTCTGTGCGTTTTCCGACAAGTACAATATGTATTTATAGTGTTTCTGATGAAATCCCTCCTTTTAATGCATTTTCTCACAGAAAACGAGTCTCTCGCCATGGGAACATGGCTTTTTTGAAAAAGCATATTCTCGTCGAGAAATCGTGTTTTAAGCAACAAAAACGACTCCCGGCCTTATTTAGTTCACATTTTTGCTTTTGGTAAGCTAGCCCGTATTCATAACGCACTAAACCTTTTTATCGCGTTAAACGCCTTTTCTCGACGACAAAAGCACAATTTCATCAAAAACGAACAAAACAAGAAAAATGAATCTATTCAACAAGTCTACAACACGTCCTTAAGAGTTACACGATTTCACCCAATGTCAATGTGTAAGTTCTCCAGTTCTGATCATTTTTTAGGTTGTTGGTAGCTTGGTCCAATGTCAAAACACATTGAGATCTTTTTATGGCTTTAAACGCGTTTTCTCCTCGAGAGAAACATGATTTCACTAAAAACGTTATAGTTTAAACATGCCTGTTGTACATATGCGCAAACACACAGAGCCTTAAGATTGGGGTTTCACCCATGGGTTTTTTGGTGAGAAACCTTCTATTTCAAGGTTCTGTGCGTTTTCAGACAAGTACAATATGTATTTATAGTGTTTCTGATGAAATCCCTCCTTTTAATGCATTTTCTCACAGAAAACGAGTCTCTCCCCATGGGAACATGGCTTTTTTGAAAAAGCATATTCTCGTCGAGAAATCGTGTTTTAAGCAACAAAAACGACTCCCGGCCTTATTTAGTTCACATTTGTACTTTCGGTAAGCTAGCCCGTATTCATAACGCACTAAACCTTTTTATCGCGTTAAACGCCTTTTCTCGACGACAAAAGCACGATTTCATCAAAAACGAACAAAACAAGAAAAATGAATCTATTCAACAAGTCTACAACACGTCCTTAAGAGTTACACGATTTCACCCAATGTCAATGTGTAATTTCTCCAGTTCTGATCATTTTTTAGGTTGTTGGTAGCTTGGTCCAATGTCAAAACACAGTGAAATCTTTTTATGGCTTTAAACGCGTTTTCTCCTCGAGAGAAACATGATTTCACTAAAAACGTTATAGTTTAAACATGCCTGTTGTACATGTGTGCAAACACTCAGAGCCTTAAGATAGGGGTTTCACCAATGTGTTTTTTGGTGAGAAACCTTCTATTTCAAGGTTCTGTGCGTTTTCAGACAAGTACAATATGTATTTATAGTGTTTCTGATGAAATCCCTCCTTTTAATGCATTTTCTCACAGAAAACGAGTCTCTCGCCATGGGAACATGGCTTTTTTGAAAAAGCATATTCTCGTCGAGAAATCGTGTTTTAAGCAACAAAAACGACTCCCGGCCTTATTTAGTTCACATTTGTACTTTTGGTAAGCTAGCCCGTATTCATAACGCACAAAACCTTTTTATCGCGTTAAACGCCTTTTCTCGACGACAAAAGCACAATTTCATCAAAAACAAACAAAACAAGAAAAATGAATCTATTCAACAAGTCTACAACACGTCCTTAAGAGTTACACGATTTCACCCAATGTCAATGTGTAATTTCTCCAGTTCTGATCATTTTTTAGGTTGTTGGTAGCTTGGTCCAATGTCAAAACACAGTGAAATCTTTTTATGGCTTTAAACGCGTTTTCTCCTCGAGAGAAACATGATTTCACTAAAAACGTTATAGTTTAAACATGCCTGTTGTACATGTGCGCAAACACTCAGAGCCTTAAGATTGGGGTTTCACCCATGGGTTTTTTGGTGAGAAACCTTCTATTTCAAGGTTCTGTGCGTTTTCAGACAAGTACAATATGTATTTATAGTGTTTCTGATGAAATCCCTCCTTTTAATGCATTTTCTCACAGAAAACGAGTCTCTCGCCATGGGAACATGGCTTTTTTGAAAAAGCATATTCTGGTCGAGAAATCGTGTTTTAAGCAACAAAAACGACTCCCGGCCTTATTTAGTTCACATTTTTGCTTTTGGTAAGCTAGCCCGTATTCATAACGCACTAAACCTTTTTATCGCGTTAAACGCCTTTTCTCGACGACAAAAGCACAATTTCATCAAAAACGAACAAAACAAGAAAAATGAATCTATTCAACAAGTCTACAACACGTCCTTAAGAGTTACACGATTTCACCCAATGTCAATGTGTAAGTTCTCCAGTTCTGATCATTTTTTAGGTTGTTGGTAGGCTTGGTCCAATGTCAAAACACAGTGAAATCTTTTTATGTCTTTAAACGCGTTTTCTCCTCGAGAGAAACATGATTTCACTAAAAACGTTATAGTTTAAACATGCCTGTTGTACATGTGCGCAAACACACAGAGCCTTAAGATTGGGGTTTCACCCATGGGTTTTTTGGTGAGAAACCTTCTATTTCAAGGTTCTGTGCGTTTTCAGACAAGTACAATATGTATTTATAGTGTTTCTGATGAAATCCCTCCTTTTAATGCATTTTCTCACAGAAAACGAGTCTCTCCCCATGGGAACATGGCTTTTTTGAAAAAGCATATTCTCGTCGAGAAATCGTGTTTTAAGCAACAAAAACGACTCCCGGCCTTATTTAGTTCACATTTGTACTTTTGGTAAGCTAGCCCGTATTCATAACGCACTAAACCTTTTTATCGCGTTAAACGCCTTTTCTCGACGACAAAAGCACAATTTCATCAAAAACGAACAAAACAAGAAAAATGAATCTATTCAACAAGTCTACAACACGTCCTTAAGAGTTACACGATTTCACCCAATGTCAATGTGTAAGTTCTCCAGTTCTGATCATTTTTTAGGTTGTTGGTAGCTTGGTCCAATGTCAAAACACAGTGAAATCTTTTTATGGCTTTAAACGCGTTTTCTCCTCGAGAGAAACATGATTTCACTAAAAACGTTATAGTTTAAACATGCCTGTTGTACATGTGCGCAAACACTCAGAGCCTTAAGATTGGGGTTTCACCCATGGGTTTTTTGGTGAGAAACCTTCTATTTCAAGGTTCTGTGCGTTTTCAGACAAGTACAATATGTATTTATAGTGTTTCTGATGAAATCCCTCCTTTTAATGCATTTTCTCACAGAAAACGAGTCTCTCGCCATGGGAACATGGCTTTTTTGAAAAAGCATATTCTGGTCGAGAAATCGTGTTTTAAGCAACAAAAACGACTCCCGGCCTTATTTAGTTCACATTTTTGCTTTTGGTAAGCTAGCCCGTATTCATAACGCACTAAACCTTTTTATCGCGTTAAACGCCTTTTCTCGACGACAAAAGCACAATTTCATCAAAAACGAACAAAACAAGAAAAATGAATCTATTCAACAAGTCTACAACACGTCCTTAAGAGTTACACGATTTCACCCAATGTCAATGTGTAAGTTCTCCAGTTCTGATCATTTTTTAGGTTGTTGGTAGCTTGGTCCAATGTCAAAACACAGTGAAATCTTTTTATGGCTTTAAACGCGTTTTCTCCTCGAGAGAAACATGATTTCACTAAAAACGTTATAGTTTAAACATGCCTGTTGTACATGTGCGCAAACACACAGAGCCTTAAGATTGGGGTTTAACCCATGGGTTTTTTGGTGAGAAACCTTCTATTTCAAGGTTCTGTGCGTTTTCAGACAAGTACAATATGTATTTATAGTGTTTCTGATGAAATCCCTCCTTTTAATGCATTTTCTCACAGAAAACGAGTCTCTCGCCATGGGAACATGGCTTTTTTGAAAAAGCATATTCTCGTCGAGAAATCGTGTTTTAAGCAACAAAAACGACTCCCGGCCTTATTTAGTTCACATTTTTGCTTTTGGTAAGCTAGCCCGTATTCATAACGCACTAAACCTTTTTATCGCGTTAAACGCCTTTTCTCGACGACAAAAGCACAATTTCATCAAAAACGAACAAAACAAGAAAAATGAATCTATTCAACAAGTCTACAACACGTCCTTAAGAGTTACACGATTTCACCCAATGTCAATGTGTAAGTTCTCCAGTTCTGATCATTTTTTAGGTTGTTGGTAGCTTGGTCCAATGTCAAAACACAGTGAAATCTTTTTATGGCTTTAAACGCGTTTTCTCC
Organism: Lampris incognitus; assembly: GCF_029633865.1. NCBI lineage: Eukaryota > Metazoa > Chordata > Actinopteri > Lampriformes > Lampridae > Lampris > Lampris incognitus. The sequence goes on from NW_026611462.1 coordinate 119,191, forward strand.
TCGAGAGAAACATGATTTCACTAAAAACGTTATAGTTTAAACATGCCTGTTGTACATGTGCGCAAACACACAGAGCCTTAAGATTGGGGTTTAACCCATGGGTTTTTTGGTGAGAAACCTTCTATTTCAAGGTTCTGTGCGTTTTCAGACAAGTACAATATGTATTTATAGTGTTTCTGATGAAATCCCTCCTTTTAATGCATTTTCTCACAGAAAACGAGTCTCTCGCCATGGGAACATGGCTTTTTTGAAAAAGCATATTCTCGTCGAGAAATCGTGTTTTAAGCAACAAAAACGACTCCCGGCCTTATTTAGTTCACATTTGTACTTTTGGTAAGCTAGCCCGTATTCATAACGCACTAAACCTTTTTATCGCGTTAAACGCCTGTTCTCGACGAGAAAAGCACAATTTCATCAAAAACGAACAAAACAAGAAAAATGAATCTATTCAACAAGTCTACAACACGTCCTTAAGAGTTACACGATTTCACCCAATGTCAATGTGTAATTTCTCCAGTTCTGATCATTTTTTAGGTTGTTGGTAGCCATGTCCAATGTAAAAACACAGTGAAATCTTTTTATGGCTTTAAACGCGTTTTCTCCTCGAGAGAAACATGATTTCACTAAAAACGTTATAGTTTAAACATGCCTGTTGTACATGTGTGCAAACACTCAGAGCCTTAAGATAGGGGTTTCACCAATGTGTTTTTTGGTGAGAAACCTTCTATTTCAAGGTTCTGTGCGTTTTCAGACAAGTACAATATGTATTTATAGTGTTTCTGATGAAATCCCTCCTTTTAATGCATTTTCTCACAGAAAACGAGTCTCTCGCCATGGGAACATGGCTTTTTTGAAAAAGCATATTCTCGTCGAGAAATCGTGTTTTAAGCAACAAAAACGACTCCCGGCCTTATTTAGTTCACATTTGTACTTTTGGTAAGCTAGCCCGTATTCATAACGCACAAAACCTTTTTATCGCGTTAAACGCCTTTTCTCGACGACAAAAGCACAATTTCATCAAAAACAAACAAAACAAGAAAAATGAATCTATTCAACAAGTCTACAACACGTCCTTAAGAGTTACACGATTTCACCCAATGTCAATGTGTAATTTCTCCAGTTCTGATCATTTTTTAGGTTGTTGGTAGCTTGGTCCAATGTCAAAACACAGTGAAATCTTTTTATGGCTTTAAACGCGTTTTCTCCTCGAGAGAAACATGATTTCACTAAAAACGTTATAGTTTAAACATGCCTGTTGTACATGTGCGCAAACACTCAGAGCCTTAAGATTGGGGTTTCACCCATGGGTTTTTTGGTGAGAAACCTTCTATTTCAAGGTTCTGTGCGTTTTCAGACAAGTACAATATGTATTTATAGTGTTTCTGATGAAATCCCTCCTTTTAATGCATTTTCTCACAGAAAACGAGTCTCTCCCCATGGGAACATGGCTTTTTTGAAAAAGCATATTCTCGTCGAGAAATCGTGTTTTAAGCAACAAAAACGACTCCCGGCCTTATTTAGTTCACATTTGTACTTTCGGTAAGCTAGCCCGTATTCATAACGCACTAAACCTTTTTATCGCGTTAAACGCCTTTTCTCGACGACAAAAGCACGATTTCATCAAAAACGAACAAAACAAGAAAAATGAATCTATTCAACAAGTCTACAACACGTCCTTAAGAGTTACACGATTTCACCCAATGTCAATGTGTAATTTCTCCAGTTCTGATCATTTTTTAGGTTGTTGGTAGCTTGGTCCAATGTCAAAACACAGTGAAATCTTTTTATGGCTTTAAACGCGTTTTCTCCTCGAGAGAAACATGATTTCACTAAAAACGTTATAGTTTAAACATGCCTGTTGTACATGTGTGCAAACACTCAGAGCCTTAAGATAGGGGTTTCACCAATGTGTTTTTTGGTGAGAAACCTTCTATTTCAAGGTTCTGTGCGTTTTCAGACAAGTACAATATGTATTTATAGTGTTTCTGATGAAATCCCTCCTTTTAATGCATTTTCTCACAGAAAACGAGTCTCTCGCCATGGGAACATGGCTTTTTTGAAAAAGCATATTCTCGTCGAGAAATCGTGTTTTAAGCAACAAAAACGACTCCCGGCCTTATTTAGTTCACATTTGTACTTTTGGTAAGCTAGCCCGTATTCATAACGCACAAAACCTTTTTATCGCGTTAAACGCCTTTTCTCGACGACAAAAGCACAATTTCATCAAAAACAAACAAAACAAGAAAAATGAATCTATTCAACAAGTCTACAACACGTCCTTAAGAGTTACACGATTTCACCCAATGTCAATGTGTAAGTTCTCCAGTTCTGATCATTTTTTAGGTTGTTGGTAGCTTGGTCCAATGTCAAAACACAGTGAAATCTTTTTATGGCTTTAAACGCGTTTTCTCCTCGAGAGAAACATGATTTCACTAAAAACGTTATAGTTTAAACATGCCTGTTGTACATGTGCGCAAACACACAGAGCCTTAAGATTGGGGTTTAACCCATGGGTTTTTTGGTGAGAAACCTTCTATTTCAAGGTTCTGTGCGTTTTCAGACAAGTACAATATGTATTTATAGTGTTTCTGATGAAATCCCTCCTTTTAATGCATTTTCTCACAGAAAACGAGTCTCTCGCCATGGGAACATGGCTTTTTTGAAAAAGCATATTCTCGTCGAGAAATCGTGTTTTAAGCAACAAAAACGACTCCCGGCCTTATTTAGTTCACATTTGTACTTTTGGTAAGCTAGCCCGTATTCATAACGCACTAAACCTTTTTATCGCGTTAAACGCCTGTTCTCGACGAGAAAAGCACAATTTCATCAAAAACGAACAAAACAAGAAAAATGAATCTATTCAACAAGTCTACAACACGTCCTTAAGAGTTACACGATTTCACCCAATGTCAATGTGTAATTTCTCCAGTTCTGATCATTTTTTAGGTTGTTGGTAGCCATGTCCAATGTAAAAACACAGTGAAATCTTTTTATGGCTTTAAACGCGTTTTCTCCTCGAGAGAAACATGATTTCACTAAAAACGTTATAGTTTAAACATGCCTGTTGTACATGTGTGCAAACACTCAGAGCCTTAAGATAGGGGTTTCACCAATGTGTTTTTTGGTGAGAAACCTTCTATTTCAAGGTTCTGTGCGTTTTCAGACAAGTACAATATGTATTTATAGTGTTTCTGATGAAATCCCTCCTTTTAATGCATTTTCTCACAGAAAACGAGTCTCTCGCCATGGGAACATGGCTTTTTTGAAAAAGCATATTCTCGTCGAGAAATCGTGTTTTAAGCAACAAAAACGACTCCCGGCCTTATTTAGTTCACATTTGTACTTTTGGTAAGCTAGCCCGTATTCATAACGCACAAAACCTTTTTATCGCGTTAAACGCCTTTTCTCGACGACAAAAGCACAATTTCATCAAAAACAAACAAAACAAGAAAAATGAATCTATTCAACAAGTCTACAACACGTCCTTAAGAGTTACACGATTTCACCCAATGTCAATGTGTAATTTCTCCAGTTCTGATCATTTTTTAGGTTGTTGGTAGCTTGGTCCAATGTCAAAACACAGTGAAATCTTTTTATGGCTTTAAACGCGTTTTCTCCTCGAGAGAAACATGATTTCACTAAAAACGTTATAGTTTAAACATGCCTGTTGTACATGTGCGCAAACACTCAGAGCCTTAAGATTGGGGTTTCACCCATGGGTTTTTTGGTGAGAAACCTTCTATTTCAAGGTTCTGTGCGTTTTCAGACAAGTACAATATGTATTTATAGTGTTTCTGATGAAATCCCTCCTTTTAATGCATTTTCTCACAGAAAACGAGTCTCTCCCCATGGGAACATGGCTTTTTTGAAAAAGCATATTCTCGTCGAGAAATCGTGTTTTAAGCAACAAAAACGACTCCCGGCCTTATTTAGTTCACATTTGTACTTTCGGTAAGCTAGCCCGTATTCATAACGCACTAAACCTTTTTATCGCGTTAAACGCCTTTTCTCGACGACAAAAGCACGATTTCATCAAAAACGAACAAAACAAGAAAAATGAATCTATTCAACAAGTCTACAACACGTCCTTAAGAGTTACACGATTTCACCCAATGTCAATGTGTAATTTCTCCAGTTCTGATCATTTTTTAGGTTGTTGGTAGCTTGGTCCAATGTCAAAACACAGTGAAATCTTTTTATGGCTTTAAACGCGTTTTCTCCTCGAGAGAAACATGATTTCACTAAAAACGTTATAGTTTAAACATGCCTGTTGTACATGTGTGCAAACACTCAGAGCCTTAAGATAGGGGTTTCACCAATGTGTTTTTTGGTGAGAAACCTTCTATTTCAAGGTTCTGTGCGTTGTCAGACAAGTACAATATGTATTTATCGTGTTTCTGATGAAATCCCTCCTTTTAATGCATTTTCTCACAGAAAACGAGTCTCTCGCCATGGGAACATGGCTTTTTTGAAAAAGCATATTCTCGTCGAGAAATCGTGTTTTAAGCAACAAAAACGACTCCCGGCCTTATTTAGTTCACATTTGTACTTTTGGTAAGCTAGCCCGTATTCATAACGCACAAAACCTTTTTATCGCGTTAAACGCCTTTTCTCGACGACAAAAGCACAATTTCATCAAAAACAAACAAAACAAGAAAAATGAATCTATTCAACAAGTCTACAACACGTCCTTAAGAGTTACACGATTTCACCCAATGTCAATGTGTAATTTCTCCAGTTCTGATCATTTTTTAGGTTGTTGGTAGCTTGGTCCAATGTCAAAACACAGTGAAATCTTTTTATGGCTTTAAACGCGTTTTCTCCTCGAGAGAAACATGATTTCACTAAAAACGTTATAGTTTAAACATGCCTGTTGTACATGTGCGCAAACACTCAGAGCCTTAAGATTGGGGTTTCACCCATGGGTTTTTTGGTGAGAAACCTTCTATTTCAAGGTTCTGTGCGTTTTCAGACAAGTACAATATGTATTTATAGTGTTTCTGATGAAATCCCTCCTTTTAATGCATTTTCTCACAGAAAACGAGTCTCTCGCCATGGGAACATGGCTTTTTTGAAAAAGCATATTCTGGTCGAGAAATCGTGTTTTAAGCAACAAAAACGACTCCCGGCCTTATTTAGTTCACATTTTTGCTTTTGGTAAGCTAGCCCGTATTCATAACGCACTAAACCTTTTTATCGCGTTAAACGCCTTTTCTCGACGACAAAAGCACAATTTCATCAAAAACGAACAAAACAAGAAAAATGAATCTATTCAACAAGTCTACAACACGTCCTTAAGAGTTACACGATTTCACCCAATGTCAATGTGTAAGTTCTCCAGTTCTGATCATTTTTTAGGTTGTTGGTAGGCTTGGTCCAATGTCAAAACACAGTGAAATCTTTTTATGTCTTTAAACGCGTTTTCTCCTCGAGAGAAACATGATTTCACTAAAAACGTTATAGTTTAAACATGCCTGTTGTACATGTGCGCAAACACACAGAGCCTTAAGATTGGGGTTTCACCCATGGGTTTTTTGGTGAGAAACCTTCTATTTCAAGGTTCTGTGCGTTTTCAGACAAGTACAATATGTATTTATAGTGTTTCTGATGAAATCCCTCCTTTTAATGCATTTTCTCACAGAAAACGAGTCTCTCCCCATGGGAACATGGCTTTTTTGAAAAAGCATATTCTCGTCGAGAAATCGTGTTTTAAGCAACAAAAACGACTCCCGGCCTTATTTAGTTCACATTTGTACTTTTGGTAAGCTAGCCCGTATTCATAACGCACTAAACCTTTTTATCGCGTTAAACGCCTTTTCTCGACGACAAAAGCACAATTTCATCAAAAACGAACAAAACAAGAAAAATGAATCTATTCAACAAGTCTACAACACGTCCTTAAGAGTTACACGATTTCACCCAATGTCAATGTGTAAGTTCTCCAGTTCTGATCATTTTTTAGGTTGTTGGTAGCTTGGTCCAATGTCAAAACACAGTGAAATCTTTTTATGGCTTTAAACGCGTTTTCTCCTCGAGAGAAACATGATTTCACTAAAAACGTTATAGTTTAAACATGCCTGTTGTACATGTGCGCAAACACTCAGAGCCTTAAGATTGGGGTTTCACCCATGGGTTTTTTGGTGAGAAACCTTCTATTTCAAGGTTCTGTGCGTTTTCAGACAAGTACAATATGTATTTATAGTGTTTCTGATGAAATCCCTCCTTTTAATGCATTTTCTCACAGAAAACGAGTCTCTCGCCATGGGAACATGGCTTTTTTGAAAAAGCATATTCTGGTCGAGAAATCGTGTTTTAAGCAACAAAAACGACTCCCGGCCTTATTTAGTTCACATTTTTGCTTTTGGTAAGCTAGCCCGTATTCATAACGCACTAAACCTTTTTATCGCGTTAAACGCCTTTTCTCGACGACAAAAGCACAATTTCATCAAAAACGAACAAAACAAGAAAAATGAATCTATTCAACAAGTCTACAACACGTCCTTAAGAGTTACACGATTTCACCCAATGTCAATGTGTAAGTTCTCCAGTTCTGATCATTTTTTAGGTTGTTGGTAGCTTGGTCCAATGTCAAAACACAGTGAAATCTTTTTATGGCTTTAAACGCGTTTTCTCCTCGAGAGAAACATGATTTCACTAAAAACGTTATAGTTTAAACATGCCTGTTGTACATGTGCGCAAACACACAGAGCCTTAAGATTGGGGTTTAACCCATGGGTTTTTTGGTGAGAAACCTTCTATTTCAAGGTTCTGTGCGTTTTCAGACAAGTACAATATGTATTTATAGTGTTTCTGATGAAATCCCTCCTTTTAATGCATTTTCTCACAGAAAACGAGTCTCTCGCCATGGGAACATGGCTTTTTTGAAAAAGCATATTCTCGTCGAGAAATCGTGTTTTAAGCAACAAAAACGACTCCCGGCCTTATTTAGTTCACATTTTTGCTTTTGGTAAGCTAGCCCGTATTCATAACGCACTAAACCTTTTTATCGCGTTAAACGCCTTTTCTCGACGACAAAAGCACAATTTCATCAAAAACGAACAAAACAAGAAAAATGAATCTATTCAACAAGTCTACAACACGTCCTTAAGAGTTACACGATTTCACCCAATGTCAATGTGTAAGTTCTCCAGTTCTGATCATTTTTTAGGTTGTTGGTAGCTTGGTCCAATGTCAAAACACAGTGAAATCTTTTTATGGCTTTAAACGCGTTTTCTCCTCGAGAGAAACATGATTTCACTAAAAACGTTATAGTTTAAACATGCCTGTTGTACATGTGCGCAAACACACAGAGCCTTAAGATTGGGGTTTAACCCATGGGTTTTTTGGTGAGAAACCTTCTATTTCAAGGTTCTGTGCGTTTTCAGACAAGTACAATATGTATTTATAGTGTTTCTGATGAAATCCCTCCTTTTAATGCATTTTCTCACAGAAAACGAGTCTCTCGCCATGGGAACATGGCTTTTTTGAAAAAGCATATTCTCGTCGAGAAATCGTGTTTTAAGCAACAAAAACGACTCCCGGCCTTATTTAGTTCACATTTGTACTTTTGGTAAGCTAGCCCGTATTCATAACGCACTAAACCTTTTTATCGCGTTAAACGCCTGTTCTCGACGAGAAAAGCACAATTTCATCAAAAACGAACAAAACAAGAAAAATGAATCTATTCAACAAGTCTACAACACGTCCTTAAGAGTTACACGATTTCACCCAATGTCAATGTGTAATTTCTCCAGTTCTGATCATTTTTTAGGTTGTTGGTAGCCATGTCCAATGTAAAAACACAGTGAAATCTTTTTATGGCTTTAAACGCGTTTTCTCCTCGAGAGAAACATGATTTCACTAAAAACGTTATAGTTTAAACATGCCTGTTGTACATGTGTGCAAACACTCAGAGCCTTAAGATAGGGGTTTCACCAATGTGTTTTTTGGTGAGAAACCTTCTATTTCAAGGTTCTGTGCGTTTTCAGACAAGTACAATATGTATTTATAGTGTTTCTGATGAAATCCCTCCTTTTAATGCATTTTCTCACAGAAAACGAGTCTCTCGCCATGGGAACATGGCTTTTTTGAAAAAGCATATTCTCGTCGAGAAATCTTGTTTTAAGCAACAAAAACGACTCCCGGCCTTATTTAGTTCACATTTGTACTTTTGGTAAGCTAGCCCGTATTCATAACGCACTAAACCTTTTTATCGCGTTAAACGCCTGTTCTCGACGAGAAAAGCACAATTTCATCAAAAACGAACAAAACAAGAAAAATGAATCTATTCAACAAGTCTACAACACGTCCTTAAGAGTTACACGATTTCACCCAATGTCAATGTGTAATTTCTCCAGTTCTGATCATTTTTTAGGTTGTTGGTAGCTTGATCCAATGTCAAAACACATTGAAATCTTTTTATGGCTTTAAACGCGTTTTCTCCTCGAGAGAAACATGATTTCACTAAGAACGTTATAGTTTAAACATGCCTGTTGTACATGTGCGCAAACACTCAGAGCCTTAAGATAGGGGTTTCACCAATGTGTTTTTTGGTGAGAAACCTTCTATTTCAAGGTTCTGTGCGTTTTCCGACAAGTACAATATGTATTTATAGTGTTTCTGATGAAATCCCTCCTTTTAATGCATTTTCTCACAGAAAACGAGTCTCTCGCCATGGGAACATGGCTTTTTTGAAAAAGCATATTCTCGTCGAGAAATCGTGTTTTAAGCAACAAAAACGACTCCCGGCCTTATTTAGTTCACATTTTTGCTTTTGGTAAGCTAGCCCGTATTCATAACGCACTAAACCTTTTTATCGCGTTAAATGCCTTTTCTCGACGACAAAAGCACAATTTCATCAAAAACGAACAAAACAAGAAAAATGAATCTATTCAACAAGTCTACAACACGTCCTTAAGAGTTACACGATTTCACCCAATGTCAATGTGTAAGTTCTCCAGTTCTGATCATTTTTTAGGTTGTTGGTAGCTTGGTCCAATGTCAAAACACATTGAGATCTTTTTATGGCTTTAAACGCGTTTTCTCCTCGAGAGAAACATGATTTCACTAAAAACGTTATAGTTTAAACATGCCTGTTGTACATATGCGCAAACACACAGAGCCTTAAGATTGGGGTTTCACCCATGGGTTTTTTGGTGAGAAACCTTCTATTTCAAGGTTCTGTGCGTTTTCAGACAAGTACAATATGTATTTATAGTGTTTCTGATGAAATCCCTCCTTTTAATGCATTTTCTCACAGAAAACGAGTCTCTCCCCATGGGAACATGGCTTTTTTGAAAAAGCATATTCTCGTCGAGAAATCGTGTTTTAAGCAACAAAAACGACTCCCGGCCTTATTTAGTTCACATTTGTACTTTCGGTAAGCTAGCCCGTATTCATAACGCACTAAACCTTTTTATCGCGTTAAACGCCTTTTCTCGACGACAAAAGCACGATTTCATCAAAAACGAACAAAACAAGAAAAATGAATCTATTCAACAAGTCTACAACACGTCCTTAAGAGTTACACGATTTCACCCAATGTCAATGTGTAATTTCTCCAGTTCTGATCATTTTTTAGGTTGTTGGTAGCTTGGTCCAATGTCAAAACACAGTGAAATCTTTTTATGGCTTTAAACGCGTTTTCTCCTCGAGAGAAACATGATTTCACTAAAAACGTTATAGTTTAAACATGCCTGTTGTACATGTGTGCAAACACTCAGAGCCTTAAGATAGGGGTTTCACCAATGTGTTTTTTGGTGAGAAACCTTCTATTTCAAGGTTCTGTGCGTTTTCAGACAAGTACAATATGTATTTATAGTGTTTCTGATGAAATCCCTCCTTTTAATGCATTTTCTCACAGAAAACGAGTCTCTCGCCATGGGAACATGGCTTTTTTGAAAAAGCATATTCTCGTCGAGAAATCGTGTTTTAAGCAACAAAAACGACTCCCGGCCTTATTTAGTTCACATTTGTACTTTTGGTAAGCTAGCCCGTATTCATAACGCACAAAACCTTTTTATCGCGTTAAACGCCTTTTCTCGACGACAAAAGCACAATTTCATCAAAAACAAACAAAACAAGAAAAATGAATCTATTCAACAAGTCTACAACACGTCCTTAAGAGTTACACGATTTCACCCAATGTCAATGTGTAATTTCTCCAGTTCTGATCATTTTTTAGGTTGTTGGTAGCTTGGTCCAATGTCAAAACACAGTGAAATCGTTTTATGGCTTTAAACGCGTTTTCTCCTCGAGAGAAACATGATTTCACTAAAAAAGTTATAGTTTAAACGTGCCTGTTGTACATGTGTGCAAACACTCAGAGCCTTAAGATAGGGGTTTCACCAATGTGTTTTTTGGTGAGAAACCTTCTATTTCAAGGTTCTGTGCGTTGTCAGACAAGTACAATATGTATTTATCGTGTTTCTGATGAAATCCCTCCTTTTAATGCATTTTCTCACAGAAAACGAGTCTCTCGCCATGGGAACATGGCTTTTTTGAAAAAGCATATTCTCGTCGAGAAATCGTGTTTTAAGCAACAAAAACGACTCCCGGCCTTATTTAGTTCACATTTTTGCTTTTGGTAAGCTAGCCCGTATTCATAACGCACTAAACCTTTTTATCGCGTTAAACGCCTTTTCTCGACGACAAAAGCACAATTTCATCAAAAACGAACAAAACAAGAAAAATGAATCTATTCAACAAGTCTACAACACGTCCTTAAGAGTTACACGATTTCACCCAATGTCAATGTGTAAGTTCTCCAGTTCTGATCATTTTTTAGGTTGTTGGTAGCTTGGTCCAATGTCAAAACACAGTGAAATCTTTTTATGGCTTTAAACGCGTTTTCTCCTCGAGAGAAACATGATTTCACTAAAAACGTTATAGTTTAAACATGCCTGTTGTACATGTGCGCAAACACTCAGAGCCTTAAGATTGGGGTTTCACCCATGGGTTTTTTGGTGAGAAACCTTCTATTTCAAGGTTCTGTGCGTTTTCAGACAAGTACAATATGTATTTATAGTGTTTCTGATGAAATCCCTCCTTTTAATGCATTTTCTCACAGAAAACGAGTCTCTCGCCATGGGAACATGGCTTTTTTGAAAAAGCATATTCTCGTCGAGAAATCGTGTTTTAAGCAACAAAAACGACTCCCGGCCTTATTTAGTTCACATTTGTACTTTTGGTAAGCTAGCCCGTATTCATAACGCACTAAACCTTTTTATCGCGTTAAACGCCTTTTCTCGACGACAAAAGCACAATTTCATCAAAAACGAACAAAACAAGAAAAATGAATCTATTCAACAAGTCTACAACACGTCCTTAAGAGTTACACGATTTCACCCAATGTCAATGTGTAAGTTCTCCAGTTCTGATCATTTTTTAGGTTGTTGGTAGCTTGGTCCAATGTCAAAACACAGTGAAATCTTTTTATGGCTTTAAACGCGTTTTCTCCTCGAGAGAAACATGATTTCACTAAAAACGTTATAGTTTAAACATGCCTGTTGTACATGTGCGCAAACACTCAGAGCCTTAAGATTGGGGTTTCACCCATGGGTTTTTTGGTGAGAAACCTTCTATTTCAAGGTTCTGTGCGTTTTCAGACAAGTACAATATGTATTTATAGTGTTTCTGATGAAATCCCTCCTTTTAATGCATTTTCTCACAGAAAACGAGTCTCTCGCCATGGGAACATGGCTTTTTTGAAAAAGCATATTCTCGTCGAGAAATCGTGTTTTAAGCAACAAAAACGACTCCCGGCCTTATTTAGTTCACATTTTTGCTTTTGGTAAGCTAGCCCGTATTCATAACGCACTAAACCTTTTTATCGCGTTAAACGCCTTTTCTCGACGACAAAAGCACAATTTCATCAAAAACGAACAAAACAAGAAAAATGAATCTATTCAACAAGTCTACAACACGTCCTTAAGAGTTACACGATTTCACCCAATGTCAATGTGTAATTTCTCCAGTTCTGATCATTTTTTAGGTTGTTGGTAGCTTGATCCAATGTCAAAACACAGTGAAATCTTTTTATGTCTTTAAACGCGTTTTCTCCTCGAGAGAAACATGATTTCACTAAGAACGTTATAGTTTAAACATGCCTGTTGTACATGTGCGCAAACACACAGAGCCTTAAGATTGGGGTTTCACCAATGTGTTTTTTGGTGAGAAACCTTCTATTTCAAGGTTCTGTGCGTTTTCCGACAAGTACAATATGTATTTATAGTGTTTCTGATGAAATCCCTCCTTTTAATGCATTTTCTCACAGAAAACGAGTCTCTCGCCATGGGAACATGGCTTTTTTGAAAAAGCATATTCTCGTCGAGAAATCGTGTTTTAAGCAACAAAAACGACTCCCGGCCTTATTTAGTTCACATTTTTGCTTTTGGTAAGCTAGCCCGTATTCATAACGCACTAAACCTTTTTATCGCGTTAAACGCCTTTTCTCGACGACAAAAGCACAATTTCATCAAAAACGAACAAAACAAGAAAAATGAATCTATTCAACAAGTCTACAACACGTCCTTAAGAGTTACACGATTTCACCCAATGTCAATGTGTAAGTTCTCCAGTTCTGATCATTTTTTAGGTTGTTGGTAGCTTGGTCCAATGTCAAAACACAGTGAAATCTTTTTATGGCTTTAAACGCGTTTTCTCCTCGAGAGAAACATGATTTCACTAAAAACGTTACAGTTTAAACATGCCTGTTGTACATGTGCGCAAACACTCAGAGCCTTAAGATTGGGGTTTCACCCATGGGTTTTTTGGTGAGAAACCTTCTATTTCAAGGTTCTGTGCGTTTTCAGACAAGTACAATATGTATTTATAGTGTTTCTGATGAAATCCCTCCTTTTAATGCATTTTCTCACAGAAAACGAGTCTCTCGCCATGGGAACATGGCTTTTTTGAAAAAGCATATTCTGGTCGAGAAATCGTGTTTTAAGCAACAAAAACGACTCCCGGCCTTATTTAGTTCACATTTTTGCTTTTGGTAAGCTAGCCCGTATTCATAACGCACTAAACCTTTTTATCGCGTTAAACGCCTTTTCTCGACGACAAAAGCACAATTTCATCAAAAACGAACAAAACAAGAAAAATGAATCTATTCAACAAGTCTACAACACGTCCTTAAGAGTTACACGATTTCACCCAATGTCAATGTGTAAGTTCTCCAGTTCTGATCATTTTTTAGGTTGTTGGTAGGCTTGGTCCAATGTCAAAACACAGTGAAATCTTTTTATGGCTTTAAACGCGTTTTCTCCTCGAGAGAAACATGATTTCACTAAAAACGTTATAGTTTAAACATGCCTGTTGTACATGTGCGCAAACACACAGAGCCTTAAGATTGGGGTTTCACCCATGGGTTTTTTGGTGAGAAACCTTCTATTTCAAGGTTCTGTGCGTTTTCAGACAAGTACAATATGTATTTATAGTGTTTCTGATGAAATCCCTCCTTTTAATGCATTTTCTCACAGAAAACGAGTCTCTCCCCATGGGAACATGGCTTTTTTGAAAAAGCATATTCTCGTCGAGAAATCGTGTTTTAAGCAACAAAAACGACTCCCGGCCTTATTTAGTTCACATTTGTACTTTTGGTAAGCTAGCCCGTATTCATAACGCACTAAACCTTTTTATCGCGTTAAACGCCTTTTCTCGACGACAAAAGCACAATTTCATCAAAAACGAACAAAACAAGAAAAATGAATCTATTCAACAAGTCTACAACACGTCCTTAAGAGTTACACGATTTCACCCAATGTCAATGTGTAAGTTCTCCAGTTCTGATCATTTTTTAGGTTGTTGGTAGCTTGGTCCAATGTCAAAACACAGTGAAATCTTTTTATGGCTTTAAACGCGTTTTCTCCTCGAGAGAAACATGATTTCACTAAAAACGTTATAGTTTAAACATGCCTGTTGTACATGTGCGCAAACACTCAGAGCCTTAAGATTGGGGTTTCACCCATGGGTTTTTTGGTGAGAAACCTTCTATTTCAAGGTTCTGTGCGTTTTCAGACAAGTACAATATGTATTTATAGTGTTTCTGATGAAATCCCTCCTTTTAATGCATTTTCTCACAGAAAACGAGTCTCTCGCCATGGGAACATGGCTTTTTTGAAAAAGCATATTCTCGTCGAGAAATCGTGTTTTAAGCAACAAAAACGACTCCCGGCCTTATTTAGTTCACATTTTTGCTTTTGGTAAGCTAGCCCGTATTCATAACGCACTAAACCTTTTTATCGCGTTAAACGCCTTTTCTCGACGACAAAAGCACAATTTCATCAAAAACGAACAAAACAAGAAAAATGAATCTATTCAACAAGTCTACAACACGTCCTTTTAAGAGTTACACGATTTCACCCAATGTCAATGTGTAAGTTCTCCAGTTCTGATCATTTTTTAGGTTGTTGGTAGCTTGGTCCAATGTCAAAACACAGTGAAATGTTTTTATGGCTTTAAACGCGTTTTCTCCTCGAGAGAAACATGATTTCACTAAAAACGTTATAGTTTAAACATGCCTGTTGTACATGTGCGCAAACACTCAGAGCCTTAAGATTGGGGTTTCACCCATGGGTTTTTTGGTGAGAAACCTTCTATTTCAAGGTTCTGTGCGTTTTCCGACAAGTACAATATGTATGTATCGTGTTTCTGATGAAATCCCTCCTTTTAATGCATTTTCTCACAGAAAACGAGTCTCTCGCCATGGGAACATGGCTTTTTTGAAAAAGCATATTCTCGTCGAGAAATCGTGTTTTAAGCAACAAAAACGACTCCCGGCCTTATTTAGTTCACATTTGTACTTTTGGTAAGCTAGCCCGTATTCATAACGCACTAAACCTTTTTATCGCGTTAAACGCCTTTTCTCGACGACAAAAGCACAATTTCATCAAAAACGAACAAAACAAGAAAAATGAATCTATTCAACAAGTCTACAACACGTCCTTAAGAGTTACACGATTTCACCCAATGTCAATGTGTAATTTCTCCAGTTCTGATCATTTTTTAGGTTGTTGGTAGCTTGGTCCAATGTCAAAACACAGTGAAATCTTTTTTTGGCTTTAAACGCGTTTTTTCCTCGAGAGAAACATGATTTCACTAAAAACGTTATAGTTTAAACATGCCTGTTTGTACATGTGCGCAAACACACAGAGCCTTAAGATTGGGGTTTCACCCATGGGTTTTTTGGTGAGAAACCTTCTATTTCAAGGTTCTGTGCGTTTTCAGACAAGTACAATATGTATTTATAGTGTTTCTGATGAAATCCCTCCTTTTAATGCATTTTCTCACAGAAAACGAGTCTCTCCCCATGGGAACATGGCTTTTTTGAAAAAGCATATTCTCGTCGAGAAATCGTGTTTTAAGCAACAAAAACGACTCCCGGCCTTATTTAGTTCACATTTGTACTTTTGGTAAGCTAGCCCGTATTCATAACGCACTAAACCTTTTTATCGCGTTAAACGCCTTTTCTCGACGACAAAAGCACAATTTCATCAAAAACGAACAAAACAAGAAAAATGAATCTATTCAACAAGTCTACAACACGTCCTTAAGAGTTACACGATTTCACCCAATGTCAATGTGTAATTTCTCCAGTTCTGATCATTTTTTAGGTTGTTGGTAGCTTGGTCCAATGTCAAAACACAGTGAAATCTTTTTATGGCTTTAAACGCGTTTTCTCCTCGAGAGAAACATGATTTCACTAAAAACGTTATAGTTTAAACGTGCCTGTTGTACATGTGTGCAAACAGTCAGAGCCTTAAGATAGGGGTTTCACCAATGTGTTTTTTGGTGAGAAACCTTCTATTTCAAGGTTCTGTGCGTTGTCAGACAAGTACAATATGTATTTATCGTGTTTCTGATGAAATCCCTCCTTTTAATGCATTTTCTCACCGAAAACGAGTCTCTCGCCATGGGAACATGGCTTTTTTGAAAAAGCATATTCTCGTCGAGAAATCGTGTTTTAAGCAACAAAAACGACTCCCGGCCTTATTTAGTTCACATTTGTACTTTTGGTAAGCTGCCCGTATTCATAACGCACTAAACCTTTTTATCGCGTTAAACGCCTTTTCTCGACGACAAAAGCACAATTTCATCAAAAACGAACAAAACAAGAAAAATGAATCTATTCAACAAGTCTACAACACGTCCTTAAGAGTTACACGATTTCACCCAATGTCAATGTGTAATTTCTCCAGTTCTGATCATTTTTTAGGTTGTTGGTAGCTTGGTCCAATGTCAAAACACAGTGAAATCTTTTTATGGCTTTAAACGCGTTTTCTCCTCGAGAGAAACATGATTTCACTAAAAACGTTATAGTTTAAACATGCCTGTTGTACATGTGTGCAAACACTCAGAGCCTTAAGATAGGGGTTTCACCAATGTGTTTTTTGGTGAGAAACCTTCTATTTCAAGGTTCTGTGCGTTTTCAGACAAGTACAATATGTATTTATAGTGTTTCTGATGAAATCCCTCCTTTTAATGCATTTTCTCACAGAAAACGAGTCTCTCGCCATGGGAACATGGCTTTTTTGAAAAAGCATATTCTCGTCGAGAAATCGTGTTTTAAGCAACAAAAACGACTCCCGGCCTTATTTAGTTCACATTTGTACTTTTGGTAAGCTAGCCCGTATTCATAACGCACTAAACCTTTTTATCGCGTTAAACGCCTTTTCTCGACGACAAAAGCATAATTTCATCAAAAACGAACAAAACAAGAAAAATGAATCTATTCAACAAGTCTACAACACGTCCTTAAGAGTTACACGATTTCACCCAATGTCAATGTGTAATTTCTCCAGTTCTGATCATTTTTTAGGTTGTTGGTAGCTTGGTCCAATGTCAAAACACAGTGAAATCTTTTTATGGCTTTAAACGCGTTTTCTCCTCGAGAGAAACATGATTTCACTAAAAACGTTATAGTTTAAACGTGCCTGTTGTACATGTGTGCAAACACTCAGAGCCTTAAGATAGGGGTTTCACCAATGTGTTTTTTGGTGAGAAACCTTCTATTTCAAGGTTCTGTGCGTTGTCAGACAAGTACAATATGTATTTATCGTGTTTCTGATGAAATCCCTCCTTTTAATGCATTTTCTCACCGAAAACGAGTCTCTCGCCATGGGAACATGGCTTTTTTGAAAAAGCATATTCTCGTCGAGAAATCGTGTTTTAAGCAACAAAAACGACTCCCGGCCTTATTTAGTTCACATTTGTACTTTTGGTAAGCTAGCCCGTATTCATAACGCACTAAACCTTTTTATCGCGTTAAACGCCTTTTCTCGACGACAAAAGCACAATTTCATCAAAAACGAACAAAACAAGAAAAATGAATCTATTCAACAAGTCTACAACACGTCCTTAAGAGTTACACGATTTCACCCAATGTCAATGTGTAATTTCTCCAGTTCTGATCATTTTTTAGGTTGTTGGTAGCTTGGTCCAATGTCAAAACACAGTGAAATCTTTTTATGGCTTTAAACGCGTTTTCTCCTCGAGAGAAACATGATTTCACTAAAAACGTTATAGTTTAAACGTGCCTGTTGTACATGTGTGCAAACACTCAGAGCCTTAAGATAGGGGTTTCACCAATGTGTTTTTTGGTGAGAAACCTTCTATTTCAAGGTTCTGTGCGTTGTCAGACAAGTACAATATGTATTTATCGTGTTTCTGATGAAATCCCTCCTTTTAATGCATTTTCTCACAGAAAACGAGTCTCTCGCCATGGGAACATGGCTTTTTTGAAAAAGCATATTCTCGTCGAGAAATCGTGTTTTAAGCAACAAAAACGACTCCCGGCCTTATTTAGTTCACATTTTTGCTTTTGGTAAGCTAGCCCGTATTCATAACGCACTAAACCTTTTTATCGCGTTAAACGCCTTTTCTCGACGAGAAAAGCACAATTTCATCAAAAACAAACAAAAAAAGAAAAATGAATCTATTCAACAAGTCTGCAACACGTCCTTAAGAGTTACATGATTTCACCCAATGTCAATGTGTAATTTCTCCAGTTCTGATCATTTTTTAGGTTTGCTGGTAGCTTGGTCAATGCCAAAACACAGTGAGATCTTTTTATGGCTTTAAACGCGTTTTCTCCTCGAGAGAAACATGATTTCACTAAAAACGTTATAGTTTAAACGTGCCTGTTGTACATGTGTACAAACACTCAGAGCCTTAAGATAGGGGTTTCACCAATGTGTTTTTTGGTGAGAAACCTTCTATTTCAAGGTTCTGTGCGTTTTCAGACAAGTACAATATGTATTTATCGTGTTTCTGATGAAATCCCTCCTTTTAATGCATTTTCTCACAGAAAACGAGTCTCTCGCCATGGGAACATGGCTTTTTTGAAAAAGCATATTCTCGTCGAGAAATCGTGTTTTAAGCAACAAAAACGACTCCCGGCCTTATTTAGTTCACATTTGTACTTTTGGTAAGCTAGCCCGTATTCATAACGCACTAAACCTTTTTATCGCGTTAAACGCCTTTTCTCGACGACAAAAGCACAATTTCATCAAAAACGAACAAAACAAGAAAAATGAATCTATTCAACAAGTCTACAACACGTCCTTAAGAGTTACACGATTTCACCCAATGTCAATGTGTAATTTCTCTAGTTCTGATCATTTTTTAGGTTGTTGGTAGCTTGGTCAATGCCAAAACACAGTGAAATCTTTTTATGGCTTTAAACGCGTTTTCTCCTCGAGAGAAACATGATTTCACTAAAAACGTTATAGTTTAAACATGCCTGTTTGTACATGTGTGCAAACACTCAGAGCCTTAAGATAGGGGTTTCACCAATGTGTTTTTTGGTGAGAAACCTTCTATTTCAAGGTTCTGTGCGTTTTCAGACAAGTATAATATGTATTTATGGTGTTTCTGATGAAATCCCTCCTTTTAATGCATTTTCTCACAGAAAACGAGTCTCTCGCCATGGGAACATGGCTTTTTTGAAAAAGCATATTCTGGTCGAGAAATCGTGTTTTAAGCAATAAAAACGACTCCCGGCCTTATTTAGTTCACATTTGTACTTTTGGTGAGCTAGCCCGTATTCATAACGCACTAAACCTTTTTATCGCGTTAAACGCCTTTTCTCGACGAGAAAAGCACAATTTCATCAAAAACAAACAAAACAAGAAAAATGAATCTATTCAACAAGTCTGCAAGACGTCCTTAAGAGTTACATGATTTCACCCAATGTCAATGTGTAATTTCTCCAGTTCTGATCATTTTTTAGGTTTGTTGGTAGCTTGGTCAATGCCAAAACACAGTGAGATCTTTTTATGGCTTTAAACGCGTTTTCTCCTCGAGAGAAACATGATTTCACTAAAAACGTTATAGTTTAAACATGCCTGTTTGTACATGTGTGCAAACACTCAGAGCCTTAAGATAGGGGTTTCACCAATGTGTTTTTTGGTGAGAAACCTTCTATTTCAAGGTTCTGTGCGTTTTCAGACAAGTACAATATGTATTTATAGTGTTTCTGATGAAATCCCTCCTTTTAATGCATTTTCTCACAGAAAACGAGTCTCTCGCCATGGGAACATGGCTTTTTTGAAAAAGCATATTCTGGTCGAGAAATCGTGTTTTAAGCAATAAAAACGACTCCCGGCCTTATTTAGTTCACATTTGTACTTTTGGTAAGCTAGCCCGTATTCATAACGCACTAAACCTTTTTATCGCGTTAAAAGCCTTGTCGCGACGAGAAAAGCACAATTTCATCAAAAACAAACAAAACAAGAAAAATGAATCTATTCAACAAGTCTGCAACACGTCCTTAAGAGTTACATGATTTCACCCAATGTCAATGTGTAATTTCTCCAGTTCTGATCATTTTTTAGGTTTGTTGGTAGCTTGGTCAATGCCAAAACACAGTGAGATCTTTTTATGGCTTTAAACGCGTTTTCTCCTCGAGAGAAACATGATTTCACTAAAAACGTTATAGTTTAAACATGCCTGTTGTACATGTGCGCAAACACTCAGAGCCTTAAGATTGGGGTTTCACCCATGGGTTTTTTGGTGAGAAACCTTCTATTTCAAGGTTCTGTGCGTTTTCAGACAAGTACAATATGTATTTATAGTGTTTCTGATGAAATCCCTCCTTTTAATGCATTTTCTCACAGAAAATGAGTCTCTGCCCATGGGAACATGGCTTTTTTGAAAAAGCATATTCTCGTCGAGAAATCGTGTTTTAAGCAACAAAAACGACTCCCGGCCTTATTTAGTTCACATTTGTACTTTTGGTAAGCTAGCCCGTATTCATAACGCACTAAACCTTTTTATCGCGTTAAACGCCTTTTCTCGACGACAAAAGCATAATTTCATCAAAAACGAACAAAACAAGAAAAATGAATCTATTCAACAAGTCTACAACACGTCCTTAAGAGTTACACGATTTCACCCAATGTCAATGTGTAATTTCTCCAGTTCTGATCATTTTTTAGGTTGTTGGTAGCTTGGTCCAATGTCAAAACACCGTGAAATCTTTTTATGGCTTTAAACGCGTTTTCTCCTCGAGAGAAACATGATTTCACTAAAAACGTTATAGTTTAAACGTGCCTGTTGTACATGTGTGCAAACACTCAGAGCCTTAAGATAGGGGTTTCACCAATGTGTTTTTTGGTGAGAAACCTATTTCAAGGTTCTGTGCGTTGTCAGACAAGTACAATATGTATGTATCGTGTTTCTGATGAAATCCCTCCTTTTAATGCATTTTCTCACAGAAAACGAGTCTCTCGCCATGGGAACATGGCTTTTTTGAAAAAGCATATTCTCGTCGAGAAATCGTGTTTTAAGCAACAAAAACGACTCCCGGCCTTATTTAGTTCACATTTGTACTTTTGGTAAGCTAGCCCGTATTCATAACGCACTAAACCTTTTTATCGCGTTAAACGCCTTTTCTCGACGACAAAAGCACAATTTCATCAAAAACGAACAAAACAAGAAAAATGAATCTATTCAACAAGTCTACAACACGTCCTTAAGAGTTACACGATTTCACCCAATGTCAATGTGTAATTTCTCCAGTTCTGATCATTTTTTAGGTTGTTGGTAGCTTGGTCCAATGTCAAAACACAGTGAAATCTTTTTATGGCTTTAAACGCGTTTTCTCCTCGAGAGAAACATGATTTCACTAAAAACGTTATAGTTTAAACATGCCTGTTGTACATGTGTGCAAACACTCAGAGCCTTAAGATAGGGGTTTCACCAATGTGTTTTTTAGTGAGAAACCTTCTATTTCAAGGTTCTGTGCGTTTTCAGACAAGTACAATATGTATTTATAGTGTTTCTGATGAAATCCCTCCTTTTAATGCATTTTCTCACAGAAAACGAGTCTCTCGCCATGGGAACATGGCTTTTTTGAAAAAGCATATTCTCGTCGAGAAATCGTGTTTTAAGCAACAAAAACGACTCCCGGCCTTATTTAGTTCACATTTGTACTTTTGGTAAGCTAGCCCGTATTCATAACGCACTAAACCTTTTTATCGCGTTAAACGCCTTTTCTCGACGACAAAAGCATAATTTCATCAAAAACGAACAAAACAAGAAAAATGAATCTATTCAACAAGTCTACAACACGTCCTTAAGAGTTACACGATTTCACCCAATGTCAATGTGTAATTTCTCCAGTTCTGATCATTTTTTAGGTTGTTGGTAGCTTGGTCCAATGTCAAAACACAGTGAAATCTTTTTATGGCTTTAAACGCGTTTTCTCCTCGAGAGAAACATGATTTCACTAAAAACGTTATAGTTTAAACGTGCCTGTTGTACATGTGTGCAAACACTCAGAGCCTTAAGATAGGGGTTTCACCAATGTGTTTTTTGGTGAGAAACCTTCTATTTCAAGGTTCTGTGCGTTGTCAGACAAGTACAATATGTATTTATCGTGTTTCTGATGAAATCCCTCCTTTTAATGCATTTTCTCACCGAAAACGAGTCTCTCGCCATGGGAACATGGCTTTTTTGAAAAAGCATATTCTCGTCGAGAAATCGTGTTTTAAGCAACAAAAACGACTCCCGGCCTTATTTAGTTCACATTTGTACTTTTGGTAAGCTAGCCCGTATTCATAACGCACTAAACCTTTTTATCGCGTTAAACGCCTTTTCTCGACGACAAAAGCATAATTTCATCAAAAACGAACAAAACAAGAAAAAGGAATCTATTCAACAAGTCTACAACACGTCCTTAAGAGTTACACGATTTCACCCAATGTCAATGTGTAATTTCTCCAGTTCTGATCATTTTTTAGGTTGTTGGTAGCTTGGTCCAATGTCAAAACACAGTGAAATCTTTTTATGGCTTTAAACGCGTTTTCTCCTCGAGAGAAACATGATTTCACTAAAAACGTTATAGTTTAAACGTGCCTGTTGTACATGTGTGCAAACACTCAGAGCCTTAAGATAGGGGTTTCACCAATGTGTTTTTTGGTGAGAAACCTTCTATTTCAAGGTTCTGTGCGTTGTCAGACAAGTACAATATGTATTTATCGTGTTTCTGATGAAATCCCTCCTTTTAATGCATTTTCTCACCGAAAACGAGTCTCTCGCCATGGGAACATGGCTTTTTTGAAAAAGCATATTCTCGTCGAGAAATCGTGTTTTAAGCAACAAAAACGACTCCCGGACTTATTTAGTTCACATTTTTGCTTTTGGTAAGCTAGCCCGTATTCATAACGCACTAAACCTTTTTATCGCGTTAAACGCCTTTTCTCGACGACAAAAGCACAATTTCATCAAAAACGAACAAAACAAGAAAAATGAATCTATTCAACAAGTCTACAACACGTCCTTAAGAGTTACATGATTTCACCCAATGTCAATATGTAATTTCTCCAGTTCTGATCATTTTTTAGGTCGTTGGTAGCTTGGTCCAATGTCAAAACACAGTGAAATGTTTTTATGGCTTTAAACGCGTTTTCTCCTCGAGAGAAACATGATTTCACTAAAAACGTTATAGTTTAAACGTGCCTGTTGTACATGTGTACAAACACTCAGAGCCTTAAGATAGGGGTTTCACCAATGTGTTTTTTGGTGAGAAACCTTCTATTTCAAGGTTCTGTGCGTTTTCAGACAAGTACAATATGTATTTATCGTGTTTCTGATGAAATCCCTCCTTTTAATGCATTTTCTCACAGAAAACGAGTCTCTCGCCATGGGAACATGGCTTTTTTGAAAAAGCATATTCTCGTCGAGAAATCGTGTTTTAAGCAACAAAAACGACTCCCGGCCTTATTTAGTTCACATTTGTACTTTTGGTAAGCTAGCCCGTATTCATAACGCACTAAACCTTTTTATCGCGTTAAACGCCTTTTCTCGACGACAAAAGCACAATTTCATCAAAAACGAACAAAACAAGAAAAATGAATCTATTCAACAAGTCTACAACACGTCCTTAAGAGTTACACGATTTCACCCAATGTCAATGTGTAATTTCTCCAGTTCTGATCATTTTTTAGGTTGTTGGTAGCTTGGTCCAATGTCAAAACACAGTGAAATCTTTTTATGGCTTTAAACGCGTTTTCTCCTCGAGAGAAACATGATTTCACTAAAAACGTTATAGTTTAAACGTGCCTGTTGTACATGTGTGCAAACACTCAGAGCCTTAAGATAGGGGTTTCACCAATGTGTTTTTTGGTGAGAAACCTTCTATTTCAAGGTTCTGTGCGTTGTCAGACAAGTACAATATGTATTTATCGTGTTTCTGATGAAATCCCTCCTTTTAATGCATTTTCTCACAGAAAACGAGTCTCTCGCCATGGGAACATGGCTTTTTTGAAAAAGCATATTCTTGTCGAGAAATCGTGTTTTAAGCAACAAAAACGACTCCCGGCCTTATTTAGTTCACATTTTTGCTTTTGGTAAGCTAGCCCGTATTCATAACGCACTAAACCTTTTTATCGCGTTAAACGCCTTTTCTCGACGAGAAAAGCACAATTTCATCAAAAACAAACAAAAAAAGAAAAATGAATCTATTCTACAAGTCTGCAACACGTCCTTAAGAGTTACATGATTTCACCCAATGTCAATGTGTAATTTCTCTAGTTCTGATCATTTTTTAGGTTGTTGGTAGCTTGGTCAATGCCAAAACACAGTGAGATCTTTTTATGGCTTTAAACGCGTTTTCTCCTCGAGAGAAACATGATTTCACTAAAAACGTTATAGTTTAAACATGCCTGTTTGTACATGTGTGCAAACACTCAGAGCCTTAAGATAGGAGTTTCACCAATGTGTTTTTTGGTGAGAAACCTTCTATTTCAAGGTTCTGTGCGTTTTCAGACAAGTATAATATGTATTTATGGTGTTTCTGATGAAATCCCTCCTTTTAATGCATTTTCTCACAGAAAACGAGTCTCTCGCCATGGGAACATGGCTTTTTTGAAAAAGCATATTCTGGTCGAGAAATCGTGTTTTAAGCAATAAAAACGACTCCCGGCCTTATTTAGTTCACATTTGTACTTTTGGTAAGCTAGCCCGTATTCATAACGCACTAAACCTTTTTATCGCGTTAAACGCCTTTTCTCGACGAGAAAAGCACAATTTCATCAAAAACAAACAAAACAAGAAAAATGAATCTATTCAACAAGTCTGCAACACGTCCTTAAGAGTTACATGATTTCACCCAATGTCAATGTGTAATTTCTCCAGTTCTGATCATTTTTTAGGTTTGTTGGTAGCTTGGTCAATGCCAAAACACAGTGAGATCTTTTTATGGCTTTAAACGCGTTTTCTCCTCGAGAGAAACATGATTTCACTAAAAACGTTATAGTTTAAACATGCCTGTTTGTACTTGTGTGCAAACACTCAGAGCCTTAAGATAGGGGTTTCACCAATGTGTTTTTTGGTGAGAAACCTTCTATTTCAAGGTTCTGTGCGTTTTCAGACAAGTATAATATGTATTTATAGTGTTTCTGATGAAATCCCTCCTTTTAATGCATTTTCTCACAGAAAACGAGTCTCTCGCCATGGGAACATGGCTTTTTTGAAAAAGCATATTCTCGTCGAGAATTCTTGTTTTAAGCAACAAAAACGACTCCCGGCCTTATTTAGTTCACATTTGTACTTTTGGTAAGCTAGCCCGTATTCATAACGCACTAAACCTTTTTATCGCGTTAAACGCCTTTTCTCGACGAGAAAAGCACAATTTCATCAAAAACAAACAAAAAAAGAAAAATGAATCTATTCAACAAGTCTGCAACACGTCCTTAAGAGTTACATGATTTCACCCAATGTCAATGTGTAATTTCTCCAGTTCTGATCATTTTTTAGGTTGTTGGTAGCTTGGTCAATGCCAAAACACAGTGAGATCTTTTTATGGCTTTAAACGCGTTTTCTCCTCGAGAGAAACATGATTTCACTAAAAACGTTATAGTTTAAACATGCCTGTTTGTACATGTGTGCAAACACTCAGAGCCTTAAGATAGGGGTTTCACCAATGTGTTTTTTGGTGAGAAACCTTCTATTTCAAGGTTCTGTGCGTTTTCAGACAAGTACAATATGTATTTATAGTGTTTCTCATGAAATCCCTCCTTTTAATGCATTTTCTCACAGAAAACGAGTCTCTCGCCATGGGAACATGGCTTTTTTGAAAAAGCATATTCTGGTCGAGAAATCGTGTTTTAAGCAATAAAAACGACTCCCGGCCTTATTTAGTTCACATTTGTACTTTTGGTAAGCTAGCCCGTATTCATAACGCACTAAACCTTTTTATCGCGTTAAACGCCTTTTCTCGACGAGAAAAGCACAATTTCATCAAAAACAAACAAAACAAGAAAAATGAATCTATTCAACAAGTCTGCAACACGTCCTTAAGAGTTACATGATTTCACCCAATGTCAATGTGTAATTTCTCCAGTTCTGATCATTTTTTAGGTTGTTGGTAGCTTGGTCAATGCCAAAACACAGTGAGATCTTTTTATGGCTTTAAACGCGTTTTCTCCTCGAGAGAAACATGATTTCACTAAAAACGTTATAGTTTAAACATGCCTGTTTGTACATGTGTGCAAACACTCAGAGCCTTAAGATAGGGGTTTCACCAATGTGTTTTTTGGTGAGAAACCTTCTATTTCAAGGTTCTGTGCGTTTTCAGACAAGTACAATATGTATTTATAGTGTTTCTCATGAAATCCCTCCTTTTAATGCATTTTCTCACAGAAAACGAGTCTCTCGCCATGGGAACATGGCTTTTTTGAAAAAGCATATTCTGGTCGAGAAATCGTGTTTTAAGCAATAAAAACGACTCCCGGCCTTATTTAGTTCACATTTGTACTTTTGGTAAGCTAGCCCGTATTCATAACGCACTAAACCTTTTTATCGCGTTAAACGCCTTGTCGCGACGAGAAAAGCACAATTTCATCAAAAACAAACAAAACAAGAAAAATGAATCTATTCAACAAGTCTGCAACACGTCCTTAAGAGTTACATGATTTCACCCAATGTCAATGTGTAATTTCTCCAGTTCTGATCATTTTTTAGGTTTGTTGGTAGCTTGGTCAATGCCAAAACACAGTGAGATCTTTTTATGGCTTTAAACGCGTTTTCTCCTCGAGAGAAACATGATTTCACTAAAAACGTTATAGTTTAAACATGCCTGTTTGTACATGTGTGCAAACACTCAGAGCCTTAAGATAGGGGTTTCACCAATGTGTTTTTTGGTGAGAAACCTTCTATTTCAAGGTTCTGTGCGTTTTCAGACAAGTACAATATGTATTTATAGTGTTTCTGATGAAATCCCTCCTTTTAATGCATTTTCTCACAGAAAACGAGTCTCTCGCCATGGGAACATGGCTTTTTTGAAAAAGCATATTCTGGTCGAGAAATCGTGTTTTAAGCAATAAAAACGACTCCCGGCCTTATTTAGTTCACATTTGTACTTTTGGTAAGCTAGCCCGTATTCATAACGCACTAAACCTTTTTATCGCGTTAAACGCCTTTTCTCGACGAGAAAAGCACAATTTCATCAAAAACAAACAAAACAAGAAAAATGAATCTATTCAACAAGTCTGCAACACGTCCTTAAGAGTTACATGATTTCACCCAATGTCAATGTGTAATTTCTCCAGTTCTGATCATTTTTTAGGTTTGTTGGTAGCTTGGTCAATGCCAAAACACAGTGAGATCTTTTTATGGCTTTAAACGCGTTTTCTCCTCGAGAGAAACATGATTTCACTAAAAACGTTATAGTTTAAACATGCCTGTTTGTACTTGTGTGCAAACACTCAGAGCCTTAAGATAGGGGTTTCACCAATGTGTTTTTTGGTGAGAAACCTTCTATTTCAAGGTTCTGTGCGTTTTCAGACAAGTATAATATGTATTTATAGTGTTTCTGATGAAATCCCTCCTTTTAATGCATTTTCTCACAGAAAACGAGTCTCTCGCCATGGGAACATGGCTTTTTTGAAAAAGCATATTCTCGTCGAGAAATCTTGTTTTAAGCAACAAAAACGACTCCCGGCCTTATTTAGTTCACATTTGTACTTTTGGTAAGCTAGCCCGTATTCATAACGCACTAAACCTTTTTATCGCGTTAAACGCCTTTTCTCGACGAGAAAAGCACAATTTCATCAAAAACAAACAAAAAAAGAAAAATGAATCTATTCAACAAGTCTGCAACACGTCCTTAAGAGTTACATGATTTCACCCAATGTCAATGTGTAATTTCTCCAGTTCTGATCATTTTTTAGGTTGTTGGTAGCTTGGTCAATGCCAAAACACAGTGAGATCTTTTTATGGCTTTAAACGCGTTTTCTCCTCGAGAGAAACATGATTTCACTAAAAACGTTATAGTTTAAACATGCCTGTTTGTACATGTGTGCAAACACTCAGAGCCTTAAGATAGGGGTTTCACCAATGTGTTTTTTGGTGAGAAACCTTCTATTTCAAGGTTCTGTGCGTTTTCAGACAAGTACAATATGTATTTATAGTGTTTCTGATTAAATCCCTCCTTTTAATGCATTTTCTCACAGAAAACGAGTCTCTCGCCATGGGAACATGGCTTTTTTGAAAAAGCATATTCTGGTCGAGAAATCGTGTTTTAAGCAATAAAAACGACTCCCGGCCTTATTTAGTTCACATTTGTACTTTTGGTAAGCTAGCCCGTATTCATAACGCACTAAACCTTTTTATCGCGTTAAACGCCTTTTCTCGACGAGAAAAGCACAATTTCATCAAAAACAAACAAAACAAGAAAAATGAATCTATTCAACAAGTCTGCAACACGTCCTTAAGAGTTACATGATTTCACCCAATGTCAATGTGTAATTTCTCCAGTTCTGATCATTTTTTAGGTTTGTTGGTAGCTTGGTCAATGCCAAAACACAGTGAGATCTTTTTATGGCTTTAAACGCGTTTTCTCCTCGAGAGAAACATGATTTCACTAAAAACGTTATAGTTTAAACATGCCTGTTTGTACTTGTGTGCAAACACTCAGAGCCTTAAGATAGGGGTTTCACCAATGTGTTTTTTGGTGAGAAACCTTCTATTTCAAGGTTCTGTGCGTTTTCAGACAAGTATAATATGTATTTATAGTGTTTCTGATGAAATCCCTCCTTTTAATGCATTTTCTCACAGAAAACGAGTCTCTCGCCATGGGAACATGGCTTTTTTGAAAAAGCATATTTTGGTCGAGAAATCGTGTTTTAAGCAATAAAAACGACTCCCGGCCTTATTTAGTTCACATTTGTACTTTTGGTAAGCTAGCCCGTATTCATAACGCACTAAACCTTTTTATCGCGTTAAACGCCTTTTCTCGACGAGAAAAGCACAATTTCATCAAAAACAAACAAAACAAGAAAAATGAATCTATTCAACAAGTCTGCAACACGTCCTTAAGAGTTACATGATTTCACCCAATGTCAATGTGTAATTTCTCCAGTTCTGATCATTTTTTAGGTTGTTGGTAGCTTGGTCAATGCCAAAACACAGTGAGATCTTTTTATGGCTTTAAACGCGTTTTCTCCTCGAGAGAAACATGATTTCACTAAAAACGTTATAGTTTAAACATGCCTGTTTGTACATGTGTGCAAACACTCAGAGCCTTAAGATAGGGGTTTCACCAATGTGTTTTTTGGTGAGAAACCTTCTATTTCAAGGTTCTGTGCGTTTTCAGACAAGTACAATATGTATTTATAGTGTTTCTCATGAAATCCCTCCTTTTAATGCATTTTCTCACAGAAAACGAGTCTCTCGCCATGGGAACATGGCTTTTTTGAAAAAGCATATTCTGGTCGAGAAATCGTGTTTTAAGCAATAAAAACGACTCCCGGCCTTATTTAGTTCACATTTGTACTTTTGGTAAGCTAGCCCGTATTCATAACGCACTAAACCTTTTTATCGCGTTAAACGCCTTGTCGCGACGAGAAAAGCACAATTTCATCAAAAACAAACAAAACAAGAAAAATGAATCTATTCAACAAGTCTGCAACACGTCCTTAAGAGTTACATGATTTCACCCAATGTCAATGTGTAATTTCTCCAGTTCTGATCATTTTTTAGGTTTGTTGGTAGCTTGGTCAATGCCAAAACACAGTGAGATCTTTTTATGGCTTTAAACGCGTTTTCTCCTCGAGAGAAACATGATTTCACTAAAAACGTTATAGTTTAAACATGCCTGTTTGTACATGTGTGCAAACACTCAGAGCCTTAAGATAGGGGTTTCACCAATGTGTTTTTTGGTGAGAAATCTTCTATTTCAAGGTTCTTTGCGTTTTCAGACAAGTACAATATGTATTTATGGTGTTTCTGATGAAATCCCTCCTTTTTAATGCATTTTCTCACAGAAAACGAGTCTCTCGCCATGGGAACATGGCTTTTTTGAAAAAGCATATTCTGGTCGAGAAATCGTGTTTTAAGCAATAAAAACGACTCCCGGCCTTATTTGGTTCACATTTGTACTTTTGGTAAGCTAGCCCGTATTCATAACGCACTAAACCTTTTTATCGCGTTAAACGCCTTTTCTCGACGAGAAAAGCAATTTCATCAAAAACAAACAAAACAAGAAAAATGAATCTATTCAACAAGTCTGCAACACGTCCTTAAGAGTTACATGATTTCACCCAATGTCAATGTGTAATTTCTCCAGTTCTGATCATTTTTTAGGTTGTTGGTAGCTTGGTCAATGCCAAAACACAGTGAGATCTTTTTATGGCTTTAAACGCGTTTTCTCCTCGAGAGAAACATGATTTCACTAAAAACGTTATAGTTTAAACATGCCTGTTTGTACATGTGTGCAAACACTCAGAGCCTTAAGATAGGGGTTTCACCAATGTGTTTTTTGGTGAGAAACCTTCTATTTCAAGGTTCTGTGCGTTGTCAGACAAGTACAATATGTATTTATCGTGTTTCTGATGAAATCCCTCCTTTTAATGCATTTTCTCACAGAAAACGAGTCTCTCGCCATGGGAACATGGCTTTTTTGAAAAAGCATATTCTCGTCGAGAAATCGTGTTTTAAGCAACAAAAACGACTCCCGGCCTTATTTAGTTCACATTTGTACTTTTGGTAAGCTAGCCCGTATTCATAACGCACTAAACCTTTTTATCGCGTTAAACGCCTTTTCTCGACGAGAAAAGCAATTTCATCAAAAAAAAAAAAAACAAGAAAAATGAATCTATTCAACAAGTCTGCAACACGTCCTTAAGAGTTACATGATTTCACCCAATGTCAATGTGTAATTTCTCCAGTTCTGATCATTTTTTAGGTTGTTGGTAGCTTGGTCAATGCCAAAACACAGTGAGATCTTTTTATGGCTTTAAACGCGTTTTCTCCTCGAGAGAAACATGATTTCACTAAAAACGTTATAGTTTAAACATGCCTGTTTGTACATGTGTGCAAACACTCAGAGCCTTAAGATAGGGGTTTCACCAATGTGTTTTTTGGTGAGAAACCTTCTATTTCAAGGTTCTGTGCGTTGTCAGACAAGTACAATATGTATTTATCGTGTTTCTGATGAAATCCCTCCTTTTAATGCATTTTCTCACAGAAAACGAGTCTCTCGCCATGGGAACATGGCTTTTTTGAAAAAGCATATTCTGGTCGAGAAATCGTGTTTTAAGCAATAAAAACGACTCCCGGCCTTATTTAGTTCACATTTGTACTTTTGGTAAGCTAGCCCGTATTCATAACGCACTAAACCTTTTTATCGCGTTAAACGCCTTTTCTCGACGAGAAAAGCACAATTTCATCAAAAACAAACAAAACAAGAAAAATGAATCTATTCAACAAGTCTGCAACACGTCCTTAAGAGTTACATGATTTCACCCAATGTCAATATGTAATTTCTCCAGTTCTGATCATTTTTTAGGTTGTTGGTAGCTTGGTCAATGCCAAAACACAGTGAGATCTTTTTATGGCTTTAAACGCGTTTTCTCCTCGAGAGAAACATGATTTCACTAAAAACGTTATAGTTTAACCATGCCTGTTGTACATGTGTGCAAACACTCAGAGCCTTAAGATAGGGGTTTCACCAATGTGTTTTTTGGTGAGAAACCTTCTATTTCAAGGTTCTGTGCGTTTTCAGACAAGTACAATATGTATTTATAGTGTTTCTGATGAAATCCCTCCTTTTAATGCATTTTCTCACAGAAAACGAGTCTCTCGCCATGGGAACATGGCTTTTTTGAAAAAGCATATTCTGGTCGAGAAATCGTGTTTTAAGCAATAAAAACGACTCCCGGCCTTATTTAGTTCACATTTGTACTTTTGGTAAGCTAGCCCGTATTCATAACGCACTAAACCTTTTTATCGCGTTAAACGCCTTGTCGCGACGAGAAAAGCACAATTTCATCAAAAACAAACAAAACAAGAAAAATGAATCTATTCAACAAGTCTGCAACACGTCCTTAAGAGTTACATGATTTCACCCAATGTCAATGTGTAATTTCTCCAGTTCTGATCATTTTTTAGGTTTGTTGGTAGCTTGGTCAATGCCAAAACACAGTGAGATCTTTTTATGGCTTTAAACGCGTTTTCTCCTCGAGAGAAACATGATTTCACTAAAAACGTTATAGTTTAAACATGCCTGTTTGTACATGTGTGCAAACACTCAGAGCCTTAAGATAGGGGTTTCACCAATGTGTTTTTTGGTGAGAAACCTTCTATTTCAAGGTTCTTTGCGTTTTCAGACAAGTACAATATGTATTTATGGTGTTTCTGATGAAATCCCTCCTTTTTAATGCATTTTCTCACAGAAAACGAGTCTCTCGCCATGGGAACATGGCTTTTTTGAAAAAGCATATTCTGGTCGAGAAATCGTGTTTTAAGCAATAAAAACGACTCCCGGCCTTATTTGGTTCACATTTGTACTTTTGGTAAGCTAGCCCGTATTCATAACGCACTAAACCTTTTTATCGCGTTAAACGCCTTTTCTCGACGAGAAAAGCAATTTCATCAAAAACAAACAAAACAAGAAAAATGAATCTATTCAACAAGTCTGCAACACGTCCTTAAGAGTTACATGATTTCACCCAATGTCAATGTGTAATTTCTCCAGTTCTGATCATTTTTTAGGTTGTTGGTAGCTTGGTCAATGTCAAAACACAGTGAGATCTTTTTATGGCTTTAAACGCGTTTTCTCCTCGAGAGAAACATGATTTCACTAAAAACGTTATAGTTTAAACATGCCTGTTTGTACATGTGTGCAAACACTCAGAGCCTTAAGATAGGGGTTTCACCAATGTGTTTTTTGGTGAGAAACCTTCTATTTCAAGGTTCTGTGCGTTGTCAGACAAGTACAATATGTATTTATCGTGTTTCTGATGAAATCCCTCCTTTTAATGCATTTTCTCACAGAAAACGAGTCTCTCGCCATGGGAACATGGCTTTTTTGAAAAAGCATATTCTCGTCGAGAAATCGTGTTTTAAGCAATAAAAACGACTCCCGGCCTTATTTGGTTCACATTTGTACTTTTGGTAAGCTAGCCCGTATTCATAACGCACTAAACCTTTTTATCGCGTTAAACGCCTTTTCTCGACGAGAAAAGCAATTTCATCAAAAACAAACAAAACAAGAAAAATGAATCTATTCAACAAGTCTGCAACACGTCCTTAAGAGTTACATGATTTCACCCAATGTCAATGTGTAATTTCTCCAGTTCTGATCATTTTTTAGGTTGTTGGTAGCTTGGTCAATGCCAAAACACAGTGAGATCTTTTTATGGCTTTAAACGCGTTTTCTCCTCGAGAGAAACATGATTTCACTAAAAACGTTATAGTTTAAACATGCCTGTTTGTACATGTGTGCAAACACTCAGAGCCTTAAGATAGGGGTTTCACCAATGTGTTTTTTGGTGAGAAACCTTCTATTTCAAGGTTCTGTGCGTTGTCAGACAAGTACAATATGTATTTATCGTGTTTCTGATGAAATCCCTCCTTTTAATGCATTTTCTCACAGAAAACGAGTCTCTCGCCATGGGAACATGGCTTTTTTGAAAAAGCATATTCTCGTCGAGAAATCGTGTTTTAAGCAACAAAAACGACTCCCGGCCTTATTTAGTTCACATTTGTACTTTTGGTAAGCTAGCCCGTATTCATAACGCACTAAACCTTTTTATCGCGTTAAACGCCTTTTCTCGACGAGAAAAGCAATTTCATCAAAAAAAAAAAAACAAGAAAAATGAATCTATTCAACAAGTCTGCAACACGTCCTTAAGAGTTACATGATTTCACCCAATGTCAATGTGTAATTTCTCCAGTTCTGATCATTTTTTAGGTTTGTTGGTAGCTTGGTCAATGCCAAAACACAGTGAGATCTTTTTATGGCTTTAAACGCGTTTTCTCCTCGAGAGAAACATGATTTCACTAAAAACGTTATAGTTTAAACATGCCTGTTTGTACATGTGTGCAAACACTCAGAGCCTTAAGATAGGGGTTTCACCAATGTGTTTTTTGGTGAGAAACCTTCTATTTCAAGGTTCTTTGCGTTTTCAGACAAGTACAATATGTATTTATGGTGTTTCTGATGAAATCCCTCCTTTTTAATGCATTTTCTCACAGAAAACGAGTCTCTCGCCATGGGAACATGGCTTTTTTGAAAAAGCATATTCTGGTCGAGAAATCGTGTTTTAAGCAATAAAAACGACTCCCGGCCTTATTTGGTTCACATTTGTACTTTTGGTAAGCTAGCCCGTATTCATAACGCACTAAACCTTTTTATCGCGTTAAACGCCTTTTCTCGACGAGAAAAGCAATTTCATCAAAAACAAACAAAACAAGAAAAATGAATCTATTCAACAAGTCTGCAACACGTCCTTAAGAGTTACATGATTTCACCCAATGTCAATGTGTAATTTCTCCAGTTCTGATCATTTTTTAGGTTGTTGGTAGCTTGGTCAATGCCAAAACACAGTGAGATCTTTTTATGGCTTTAAACGCGTTTTCTCCTCGAGAGAAACATGATTTCACTAAAAACGTTATAGTTTAAACATGCCTGTTTGTACATGTGTGCAAACACTCAGAGCCTTAAGATAGGGGTTTCACCAATGTGTTTTTTGGTGAGAAACCTTCTATTTCAAGGTTCTGTGCGTTGTCAGACAAGTACAATATGTATTTATCGTGTTTCTGATGAAATCCCTCCTTTTAATGCATTTTCTCACAGAAAACGAGTCTCTCGCCATGCGAACATGGCTTTTTTGAAAAAGCATATTCTCGTCGAGAAATCGTGTTTTAAGCAACAAAAACGACTCCCGGCCTTATTTAGTTCACATTTGTACTTTTGGTAAGCTAGCCCGTATTCATAACGCACTAAACCTTTTTATCGCGTTAAACGCCTTTTCTCGACGAGAAAAGCAATTTCATCAAAAAAAAAAAAACAAGAAAAATGAATCTATTCAACAAGTCTGCAACACGTCCTTAAGAGTTACATGATTTCACCCAATGTCAATGTGTAATTTCTCCAGTTCTGATCATTTTTTAGGTTGTTGGTAGCTTGGTCAATGTCAAAACACAGTGAAATCTTTTTATGGCTTTAAACGCGTTTTCTCCTCGAGAGAAACATGATTTCACTAAAAACGTTATAGTTTAACCATGCCTGTTGTACATGTGTGCAAACACTCAGAGCCTTAAGATAGGGGTTTCACCAATGTGTTTTTTGGTGAGAAACCTTCTATTTCAAGGTTCTGTGCGTTTTCAGACAAGTACAATATGTATTTATAGTGTTTCTGATGAAATCCCTCCTTTTAATGCATTTTCTCACAGAAAACGAGTCTCTCGCCATGGGAACATGGCTTTTTTGAAAAAGCATATTCTGGTCGAGAAATCGTGTTTTAAGCAATAAAAACGACTCCCGGCCTTATTTAGTTCACATTTGTACTTTTGGTAAGCTAGCCCGTATTCATAACGCACTAAACCTTTTTATCGCGTTAAACGCCTTTTCTCGACGAGAAAAGCACAATTTCATCAAAAACAAACAAAACAAGAAAAATGAATCTATTCAACAAGTCTGCAACACGTCCTTAAGAGTTACATGATTTCACCCAATGTCAATATGTAATTTCTCCAGTTCTGATCATTTTTTAGGTTGTTGGTAGCTTGGTCAATGCCAAAACACAGTGAGATCTTTTTATGGCTTTAAACGCGTTTTCTCCTCGAGAGAAACATGATTTCACTAAAAACGTTATAGTTTAACCATGCCTGTTGTACATGTGTGCAAACACTCAGAGCCTTAAGATAGGGGTTTCACCAATGTGTTTTTTGGTGAGAAACCTTCTATTTCAAGGTTCTGTGCGTTTTCAGACAAGTACAATATGTATTTATAGTGTTTCTGATGAAATCCCTCCTTTTAATGCATTTTCTCACAGAAAACGAGTCTCTCGCCATGGGAACATGGCTTTTTTGAAAAAGCATATTCTGGTCGAGAAATCGTGTTTTAAGCAATAAAAACGACTCCCGGCCTTATTTAGTTCACATTTGTACTTTTGGTAAGCTAGCCCGTATTCATAACGCACTAAACCTTTTTATCGCGTTAAACGCCTTTTCTCGACGAGAAAAGCACAATTTCATCAAAAACAAACAAAACAAGAAAAATGAATCTATTCAACAAGTCTGCAACACGTCCTTAAGAGTTACATGATTTCACCCAATGTCAATGTGTAATTTCTCCAGTTCTGATCATTTTTTAGGTTGTTGGTAGCTTGGTCAATGCCAAAACACAGTGAGATCTTTTTATGGCTTTAAACGCGTTTTCTCCTCGAGAGAAACATGATTTCACTAAAAACGTTATAGTTTAAACATGCCTGTTTGTACATGTGTGCAAACACTCAGAGCCTTAAGATAGGGGTTTCACCAATGTGTTTTTTGGTGAGAAACCTTCTATTTCAAGGTTCTGTGCGTTTTCAGACAAGTACAATATGTATTTATAGTGTTTCTCATGAAATCCCTCCTTTTAATGCATTTTCTCACAGAAAACGAGTCTCTCGCCATGGGAACATGGCTTTTTTGAAAAAGCATATTCTGGTCGAGAAATCGTGTTTTAAGCAATAAAAACGACTCCCGGCCTTATTTAGTTCACATTTGTACTTTTGGTAAGCTAGCCCGTATTCATAACGCACTAAACCTTTTTATCGCGTTAAACGCCTTTTCTCGACGAGAACAGCACAATTTCATCAAAAACAAACAAAAAAAGAAAAATGAATCTATTCAACAAGTCTGCAACACGTCCTTAAGAGTTACATGATTTCACCCAATGTCAATGTGTAATTTCTCCAGTTCTGATCATTTTTTAGGTTGTTGGTAGCTTGGTCAATGCCAAAACACAGTGAGATCTTTTTTTGGCTTTAAACGCGTTTTCTCCTCGAGAGAAACATGATTTCACTAAAAACGTTATAGTTTAAACATGCCTGTTTGTACATGTGTGCAAACACTCAGAGCCTTAAGATAGGGGTTTCACCCATGGGTTTTTTGGTGAGAAACCTTCTATTTCAAGGTTCTGTGCGTTTTCAGACAAGTACAATATGTATTTATAGTGTTTCTGATGAAATCCCTCCTTTTAATGCATTTTCTCACAGAAAACGAGTCTCTCGCCATGGGAACATGGCTTTTTTGAAAAAGCATATTCTGGTCGAGAAATCGTGTTTTAAGCAATAAAAACGACTCCCGGCCTTATTTAGTTCACATTTGTACTTTTGGTAAGCTAGCCCGTATTCATAACGCACTAAACCTTTTTATCGCGTTAAACGCCTTGTCGCGACGAGAAAAGCACAATTTCATCAAAAACAAACAAAACAAGAAAAATGAATCTATTCAACAAGTCTGCAACACGTCCTTAAGAGTTACATGATTTCACCCAATGTCAATGTGTAATTTCTCCAGTTCTGATCATTTTTTAGGTTTGTTGGTAGCTTGGTCAATGCCAAAACACAGTGAGATCTTTTTATGGCTTTAAACGCGTTTTCTCCTCGAGAGAAACATGATTTCACTAAAAACGTTATAGTTTAAACATGCCTGTTTGTACATGTGTGCAAACACTCAGAGCCTTAAGATAGGGGTTTCACCAATGTGTTTTTTGGTGAGAAACCTTCTATTTCAAGGTTCTTTGCGTTTTCAGACAAGTACAATATGTATTTATGGTGTTTCTGATGAAATCCCTCCTTTTTAATGCATTTTCTCACAGAAAACGAGTCTCTCGCCATGGGAACATGGCTTTTTTGAAAAAGCATATTCTGGTCGAGAAATCGTGTTTTAAGCAATAAAAACGACTCCCGGCCTTATTTGGTTCACATTTGTACTTTTGGTAAGCTAGCCCGTATTCATAACGCACTAAACCTTTTTATCGCGTTAAACGCCTTTTCTCGACGAGAAAAGCAATTTCATCAAAAACAAACAAAACAAGAAAAATGAATCTATTCAACAAGTCTGCAACACGTCCTTAAGAGTTACATGATTTCACCCAATGTCAATGTGTAATTTCTCCAGTTCTGATCATTTTTTAGGTTGTTGGTAGCTTGGTCAATGTCAAAACACAGTGAGATCTTTTTATGGCTTTAAACGCGTTTTCTCCTCGAGAGAAACATGATTTCACTAAAAACGTTATAGTTTAAACATGCCTGTTTGTACATGTGTGCAAACACTCAGAGCCTTAAGATAGGGGTTTCACCAATGTGTTTTTTGGTGAGAAACCTTCTATTTCAAGGTTCTGTGCGTTGTCAGACAAGTACAATATGTATTTATCGTGTTTCTGATGAAATCCCTCCTTTTAATGCATTTTCTCACAGAAAACGAGTCTCTCGCCATGGGAACATGGCTTTTTTGAAAAAGCATATTCTCGTCGAGAAATCGTGTTTTAAGCAACAAAAACGACTCCCGGCCTTATTTAGTTCACATTTGTACTTTTGGTAAGCTAGCCCGTATTCATAACGCACTAAACCTTTTTATCGCGTTAAACGCCTTTTCTCGACGAGAAAAGCAATTTCATCAAAAAAAAAAAAACAAGAAAAATGAATCTATTCAACAAGTCTGCAACACGTCCTTAAGAGTTACATGATTTCACCCAATGTCAATGTGTAATTTCTCCAGTTCTGATCATTTTTTAGGTTGTTGGTAGCTTGGTCAATGTCAAAACACAGTGAAATCTTTTTATGGCTTTAAACGCGTTTTCTCCTCGAGAGAAACATGATTTCACTAAAAACGTTATAGTTTAACCATGCCTGTTGTACATGTGTGCAAACACTCAGAGCCTTAAGATAGGGGTTTCACCAATGTGTTTTTTGGTGAGAAACCTTCTATTTCAAGGTTCTGTGCGTTTTCAGACAAGTACAATATGTATTTATAGTGTTTCTGATGAAATCCCTCCTTTTAATGCATTTTCTCACAGAAAACGAGTCTCTCGCCATGGGAACATGGCTTTTTTGAAAAAGCATATTCTGGTCGAGAAATCGTGTTTTAAGCAATAAAAACGACTCCCGGCCTTATTTAGTTCACATTTGTACTTTTGGTAAGCTAGCCCGTATTCATAACGCACTAAACCTTTTTATCGCGTTAAACGCCTTTTCTCGACGAGAAAAGCACAATTTCATCAAAAACAAACAAAACAAGAAAAATGAATCTATTCAACAAGTCTGCAACACGTCCTTAAGAGTTACATGATTTCACCCAATGTCAATGTGTAATTTCTCCAGTTCTGATCATTTTTTAGGTTGTTGGTAGCTTGGTCAATGCCAAAACACAGTGAGATCTTTTTATGGCTTTAAACGCGTTTTCTCCTCGAGAGAAACATGATTTCACTAAAAACGTTATAGTTTAAACATGCCTGTTTGTACATGTGTGCAAACACTCAGAGCCTTAAGATAGGGGTTTCACCAATGTGTTTTTTGGTGAGAAACCTTCTATTTCAAGGTTCTGTGCGTTGTCAGACAAGTACAATATGTATTTATCGTGTTTCTGATGAAATCCCTCCTTTTAATGCATTTTCTCACAGAAAACGAGTCTCTCGCCATGGGAACATGGCTTTTTTGAAAAAGCATATTCTCGTCGAGAAATCGTGTTTTAAGCAACAAAAACGACTCCCGGCCTTATTTAGTTCACATTTGTACTTTTGGTAAGCTAGCCCGTATTCATAACGCACTAAACCTTTTTATCGCGTTAAACGCCTTTTCTCGACGAGAAAAGCAATTTCATCAAAAAAAAAAAAACAAGAAAAATGAATCTATTCAACAAGTCTGCAACACGTCCTTAAGAGTTACATGATTTCACCCAATGTCAATGTGTAATTTCTCCAGTTCTGATCATTTTTTAGGTTGTTGGTAGCTTGGTCAATGTCAAAACACAGTGAAATCTTTTTATGGCTTTAAACGCGTTTTCTCCTCGAGAGAAACATGATTTCACTAAAAACGTTATAGTTTAACCATGCCTGTTGTACATGTGTGCAAACACTCAGAGCCTTAAGATAGGGGTTTCACCAATGTGTTTTTTGGTGAGAAACCTTCTATTTCAAGGTTCTGTGCGTTTTCAGACAAGTACAATATGTATTTTATAGTGTTTCTGATGAAATCCCTCCTTTTAATGCATTTTCTCACAGAAAACGAGTCTCTCGCCATGGGAACATGGCTTTTTTGAAAAAGCATATTCTGGTCGAGAAATCGTGTTTTAAGCAATAAAAACGACTCCCGGCCTTATTTAGTTCACATTTGTACTTTTGGTAAGCTAGCCCGTATTCATAACGCACTAAACCTTTTTATCGCGTTAAACGCCTTTTCTCGACGAGAAAAGCACAATTTCATCAAAAACAAACAAAACAAGAAAAATGAATCTATTCAACAAGTCTGCAACACGTCCTTAAGAGTTACATGATTTCACCCAATGTCAATGTGTAATTTCTCCAGTTCTGATCATTTTTTAGGTTGTTGGTAGCTTGGTCAATGCCAAAACACAGTGAGATCTTTTTATGGCTTTAAACGCGTTTTCTCCTCGAGAGAAACATGATTTCACTAAAAACGTTATAGTTTAAACATGCCTGTTTGTACATGTGTGTGCAAACACTCAGAGCCTTAAGATAGGGGTTTCACCAATGTGTTTTTTGGTGAGAAACCTTCTATTTCAAGGTTCTGTGCGTTTTCAGACAAGTACAATATGTATTTATAGTGTTTCTCATGAAATCCCTCCTTTTAATGCATTTTCTCACAGAAAACGAGTCTCTCGCCATGGGAACATGGCTTTTTTGAAAAAGCATATTCTGGTCGAGAAATCGTGTTTTAAGCAATAAAAACGACTCCCGGCCTTATTTAGTTCACATTTGTACTTTTGGTAAGCTAGCCCGTATTCATAACGCACTAAACCTTTTTATCGCGTTAAACGCCTTGTCGCGACGAGAAAAGCACAATTTCATCAAAAACAAACAAAACAAGAAAAATGAATCTATTCAACAAGTCTGCAACACGTCCTTAAGAGTTACATGATTTCACCCAATGTCAATGTGTAATTTCTCCAGTTCTGATCATTTTTTAGGTTTGTTGGTAGCTTGGTCAATGCCAAAACACAGTGAGATCTTTTTATGGCTTTAAACGCGTTTTCTCCTCGAGAGAAACATGATTTCACTAAAAACGTTATAGTTTAAACATGCCTGTTTGTACATGTGTGCAAACACTCAGAGCCTTAAGATAGGGGTTTCACCAATGTGTTTTTTGGTGAGAAACCTTCTATTTCAAGGTTCTTTGCGTTTTCAGACAAGTACAATATGTATTTATGGTGTTTCTGATGAAATCCCTCCTTTTTAATGCATTTTCTCACAGAAAACGAGTCTCTCGCCATGGGAACATGGCTTTTTTGAAAAAGCATATTCTGGTCGAGAAATCGTGTTTTAAGCAATAAAAACGACTCCCGGCCTTATTTGGTTCACATTTGTACTTTTGGTAAGCTAGCCCGTATTCATAACGCACTAAACCTTTTTATCGCGTTAAACGCCTTTTCTCGACGAGAAAAGCAATTTCATCAAAAACAAACAAAACAAGAAAAATGAATCTATTCAACAAGTCTGCAACACGTCCTTAAGAGTTACATGATTTCACCCAATGTCAATGTGTAATTTCTCCAGTTCTGATCATTTTTTAGGTTGTTGGTAGCTTGGTCAATGCCAAAACACAGTGAGATCTTTTTATGGCTTTAAACGCGTTTTCTCCTCGAGAGAAACATGATTTCACTAAAAACGTTATAGTTTAAACATGCCTGTTTGTACATGTGTGCAAACACTCAGAGCCTTAAGATAGGGGTTTCACCAATGTGTTTTTTGGTGAGAAACCTTCTATTTCAAGGTTCTGTGCGTTGTCAGACAAGTACAATATGTATTTATCGTGTTTCTGATGAAATCCCTCCTTTTAATGCATTTTCTCACAGAAAACGAGTCTCTCGCCATGGGAACATGGCTTTTTTGAAAAAGCATATTCTCGTCGAGAAATCGTGTTTTAAGCAACAAAAACGACTCCCGGCCTTATTTAGTTCACATTTGTACTTTTGGTAAGCTAGCCCGTATTCATAACGCACTAAACCTTTTTATCGCGTTAAACGCCTTTTCTCGACGAGAAAAGCAATTTCATCAAAAAAAAAAAAACAAGAAAAATGAATCTATTCAACAAGTCTGCAACACGTCCTTAAGAGTTACATGATTTCACCCAATGTCAATGTGTAATTTCTCCAGTTCTGATCATT
The DNA here is from genome assembly GCF_029633865.1 of Lampris incognitus. NCBI lineage: Eukaryota > Metazoa > Chordata > Actinopteri > Lampriformes > Lampridae > Lampris > Lampris incognitus. The sequence continues at coordinate 161,311 of NW_026611462.1, forward strand.
TTTTAGGTTGTTGGTAGCTTGGTCAATGTCAAAACACAGTGAAATCTTTTTATGGCTTTAAACGCGTTTTCTCCTCGAGAGAAACATGATTTCACTAAAAACGTTATAGTTTAACCATGCCTGTTGTACATGTGTGCAAACACTCAGAGCCTTAAGATAGGGGTTTCACCAATGTGTTTTTTGGTGAGAAACCTTCTATTTCAAGGTTCTGTGCGTTTTCAGACAAGTACAATATGTATTTATAGTGTTTCTGATGAAATCCCTCCTTTTAATGCATTTTCTCACAGAAAACGAGTCTCTCGCCATGGGAACATGGCTTTTTTGAAAAAGCATATTCTGGTCGAGAAATCGTGTTTTAAGCAATAAAAACGACTCCCGGCCTTATTTAGTTCACATTTGTACTTTTGGTAAGCTAGCCCGTATTCATAACGCACTAAACCTTTTTATCGCGTTAAACGCCTTTTCTCGACGAGAAAAGCACAATTTCATCAAAAACAAACAAAACAAGAAAAATGAATCTATTCAACAAGTCTGCAACACGTCCTTAAGAGTTACATGATTTCACCCAATGTCAATATGTAATTTCTCCAGTTCTGATCATTTTTTAGGTTGTTGGTAGCTTGGTCAATGCCAAAACACAGTGAGATCTTTTTATGGCTTTAAACGCGTTTTCTCCTCGAGAGAAACATGATTTCACTAAAAACGTTATAGTTTAAACATGCCTGTTTGTACATGTGTGCAAACACTCAGAGCCTTAAGATAGGGGTTTCACCAATGTGTTTTTTGGTGAGAAACCTTCTATTTCAAGGTTCTGTGCGTTTTCAGACAAGTACAATATGTATTTATAGTGTTTCTCATGAAATCCCTCCTTTTAATGCATTTTCTCACAGAAAACGAGTCTCTCGCCATGGGAACATGGCTTTTTTGAAAAAGCATATTCTGGTCGAGAAATCGTGTTTTAAGCAATAAAAACGACTCCCGGCCTTATTTAGTTCACATTTGTACTTTTGGTAAGCTAGCCCGTATTCATAACGCACTAAACCTTTTTATCGCGTTAAACGCCTTTTCTCGACGAGAAAAGCACAATTTCATCAAAAACAAACAAAACAAGAAAAATGAATCTATTCAACAAGTCTGCAACACGTCCTTAAGAGTTACATGATTTCACCCAATGTCAATGTGTAATTTCTCCAGTTCTGATCATTTTTTAGGTTTGTTGGTAGCTTGGCCAATGCCAAAACACAGTGAGATCTTTTTATGGCTTTAAACGCGTTTTCTCCTCGAGAGAAACATGATTTCACTAAAAACGTTATAGTTTAAACATGCCTGTTTGTACATGTGTGCAAACACTCAGAGCCTTAAGATAGGGGTTTCACCAATGTGTTTTTTGGTGAGAAACCTTCTATTTCAAGGTTCTGTGCGTTGTCAGACAAGTACAATATGTATTTATAGTGTTTCTGATGAAATCCCTCCTTTTAATGCATTTTCTCACAGAAAACGAGTCTCTCGCCATGGGAACATGGCTTTTTTGAAAAAGCATATTCTCGTCGAGAAATCGTGTTTTAAGCAACAAAAACGACTCCCGGCCTTATTTAGTTCACATTTGTACTTTTGGTAAGCTAGCCCGTATTCATAACGCACTAAACCTTTTTATCGCGTTAAACGCCTTTTCTCGACGAGAAAAGCAATTTCATCAAAAAAAAAAAAACAAGAAAAATGAATCTATTCAACAAGTCTGCAACACGTCCTTAAGAGTTACATGATTTCACCCAATGTCAATGTGTAATTTCTCCAGTTCTGATCATTTTTTAGGTTGTTGGTAGCTTGGTCAATGTCAAAACACAGTGAAATCTTTTTATGGCTTTAAACGCGTTTTCTCCTCGAGAGAAACATGATTTCACTAAAAACGTTATAGTTTAACCATGCCTGTTGTACATGTGTGCAAACACTCAGAGCCTTAAGATAGGGGTTTCACCAATGTGTTTTTTGGTGAGAAACCTTCTATTTCAAGGTTCTGTGCGTTTTCAGACAAGTACAATATGTATTTATAGTGTTTCTGATGAAATCCCTCCTTTTAATGCATTTTCTCACAGAAAACGAGTCTCTCGCCATGGGAACATGGCTTTTTTGAAAAAGCATATTCTGGTCGAGAAATCGTGTTTTAAGCAATAAAAACGACTCCCGGCCTTATTTAGTTCACATTTGTACTTTTGGTAAGCTAGCCCGTATTCATAACGCACTAAACCTTTTTATCGCGTTAAACGCCTTTTCTCGACGAGAAAAGCACAATTTCATCAAAAACAAACAAAACAAGAAAAATGAATCTATTCAACAAGTCTGCAACACGTCCTTAAGAGTTACATGATTTCACCCAATGTCAATATGTAATTTCTCCAGTTCTGATCATTTTTTAGGTTGTTGGTAGCTTGGTCAATGCCAAAACACAGTGAGATCTTTTTATGGCTTTAAACGCGTTTTCTCCTCGAGAGAAACATGATTTCACTAAAAACGTTATAGTTTAAACATGCCTGTTTGTACATGTGTGCAAACACTCAGAGCCTTAAGATAGGGGTTTCACCAATGTGTTTTTTGGTGAGAAACCTTCTATTTCAAGGTTCTGTGCGTTTTCAGACAAGTACAATATGTATTTATAGTGTTTCTCATGAAATCCCTCCTTTTAATGCATTTTCTCACAGAAAACGAGTCTCTCGCCATGGGAACATGGCTTTTTTGAAAAAGCATATTCTGGTCGAGAAATCGTGTTTTAAGCAATAAAAACGACTCCCGGCCTTATTTAGTTCACATTTGTACTTTTGGTAAGCTAGCCCGTATTCATAACGCACTAAACCTTTTTATCGCGTTAAACGCCTTGTCGCGACGAGAAAAGCACAATTTCATCAAAAACAAACAAAACAAGAAAAATGAATCTATTCAACAAGTCTGCAACACGTCCTTAAGAGTTACATGATTTCACCCAATGTCAATGTGTAATTTCTCCAGTTCTGATCATTTTTTAGGTTTGTTGGTAGCTTGGTCAATGCCAAAACACAGTGAGATCTTTTTATGGCTTTAAACGCGTTTTCTCCTCGAGAGAAACATGATTTCACTAAAAACGTTATAGTTTAAACATGCCTGTTTGTACATGTGTGCAAACACTCAGAGCCTTAAGATAGGGGTTTCACCAATGTGTTTTTTGGTGAGAAACCTTCTATTTCAAGGTTCTGTGCGTTGTCAGACAAGTACAATATGTATTTATAGTGTTTCTGATGAAATCCCTCCTTTTAATGCATTTTCTCACAGAAAACGAGTCTCTCGCCATGGGAACATGGCTTTTTTGAAAAAGCATATTCTCGTCGAGAAATCGTGTTTTAAGCAACAAAAACGACTCCCGGCCTTATTTAGTTCACATTTGTACTTTTGGTAAGCTAGCCCGTATTCATAACGCACTAAACCTTTTTATCGCGTTAAACGCCTTTTCTCGACGAGAAAAGCACAATTTCATCAAAAACAAACAAAACAAGAAAAATGAATCTATTCAACAAGTCTGCAACACGTCCTTAAGAGTTACATGATTTCACCCAATGTCAATATGTAATTTCTCCAGTTCTGATCATTTTTTAGGTTGTTGGTAGCTTGGTCAATGCCAAAACACAGTGAGATCTTTTTATGGCTTTAAACGCGTTTTCTCCTCGAGAGAAACATGATTTCACTAAAAACGTTATAGTTTAAACATGCCTGTTTGTACATGTGTGCAAACACTCAGAGCCTTAAGATAGGGGTTTCACCAATGTGTTTTTTGGTGAGAAACCTTCTATTTCAAGGTTCTGTGCGTTTTCAGACAAGTACAATATGTATTTATAGTGTTTCTCATGAAATCCCTCCTTTTAATGCATTTTCTCACAGAAAACGAGTCTCTCGCCATGGGAACATGGCTTTTTTGAAAAAGCATATTCTGGTCGAGAAATCGTGTTTTAAGCAATAAAAACGACTCCCGGCCTTATTTAGTTCACATTTGTACTTTTGGTAAGCTAGCCCGTATTCATAACGCACTAAACCTTTTTATCGCGTTAAACGCCTTGTCGCGACGAGAAAAGCACAATTTCATCAAAAACAAACAAAACAAGAAAAATGAATCTATTCAACAAGTCTGCAACACGTCCTTAAGAGTTACATGATTTCACCCAATGTCAATGTGTAATTTCTCCAGTTCTGATCATTTTTTAGGTTTGTTGGTAGCTTGGTCAATGCCAAAACACAGTGAGATCTTTTTATGGCTTTAAACGCGTTTTCTCCTCGAGAGAAACATGATTTCACTAAAAACGTTATAGTTTAAACATGCCTGTTTGTACATGTGTGCAAACACTCAGAGCCTTAAGATAGGGGTTTCACCAATGTGTTTTTTGGTGAGAAACCTTCTATTTCAAGGTTCTTTGCGTTTTCAGACAAGTACAATATGTATTTATGGTGTTTCTGATGAAATCCCTCCTTTTTAATGCATTTTCTCACAGAAAACGAGTCTCTCGCCATGGGAACATGGCTTTTTTGAAAAAGCATATTCTGGTCGAGAAATCGTGTTTTAAGCAATAAAAACGACTCCCGGCCTTATTTGGTTCACATTTGTACTTTTGGTAAGCTAGCCCGTATTCATAACGCACTAAACCTTTTTATCGCGTTAAACGCCTTTTCTCGACGAGAAAAGCAATTTCATCAAAAACAAACAAAACAAGAAAAATGAATCTATTCAACAAGTCTGCAACACGTCCTTAAGAGTTACATGATTTCACCCAATGTCAATGTGTAATTTCTCCAGTTCTGATCATTTTTTAGGTTGTTGGTAGCTTGGTCAATGCCAAAACACAGTGAGATCTTTTTATGGCTTTAAACGCGTTTTCTCCTCGAGAGAAACATGATTTCACTAAAAACGTTATAGTTTAAACATGCCTGTTTGTACATGTGTGCAAACACTCAGAGCCTTAAGATAGGGGTTTCACCAATGTGTTTTTTGGTGAGAAACCTTCTATTTCAAGGTTCTGTGCGTTGTCAGACAAGTACAATATGTATTTATCGTGTTTCTGATGAAATCCCTCCTTTTAATGCATTTTCTCACAGAAAACGAGTCTCTCGCCATGGGAACATGGCTTTTTTGAAAAAGCATATTCTCGTCGAGAAATCGTGTTTTAAGCAACAAAAACGACTCCCGGCCTTATTTAGTTCACATTTGTACTTTTGGTAAGCTAGCCCGTATTCATAACGCACTAAACCTTTTTATCGCGTTAAACGCCTTTTCTCGACGAGAAAAGCAATTTCATCAAAAAAAAAAAAACAAGAAAAATGAATCTATTCAACAAGTCTGCAACACGTCCTTAAGAGTTACATGATTTCACCCAATGTCAATGTGTAATTTCTCCAGTTCTGATCATTTTTTAGGTTGTTGGTAGCTTGGTCAATGTCAAAACACAGTGAAATCTTTTTATGGCTTTAAACGCGTTTTCTCCTCGAGAGAAACATGATTTCACTAAAAACGTTATAGTTTAACCATGCCTGTTGTACATGTGTGCAAACACTCAGAGCCTTAAGATAGGGGTTTCACCAATGTGTTTTTTGGTGAGAAACCTTCTATTTCAAGGTTCTGTGCGTTTTCAGACAAGTACAATATGTATTTATAGTGTTTCTGATGAAATCCCTCCTTTTAATGCATTTTCTCACAGAAAACGAGTCTCTCGCCATGGGAACATGGCTTTTTTGAAAAAGCATATTCTGGTCGAGAAATCGTGTTTTAAGCAATAAAAACGACTCCCGGCCTTATTTAGTTCACATTTGTACTTTTGGTAAGCTAGCCCGTATTCATAACGCACTAAACCTTTTTATCGCGTTAAACGCCTTTTCTCGACGAGAAAAGCACAATTTCATCAAAAACAAACAAAACAAGAAAAATGAATCTATTCAACAAGTCTGCAACACGTCCTTAAGAGTTACATGATTTCACCCAATGTCAATATGTAATTTCTCCAGTTCTGATCATTTTTTAGGTTGTTGGTAGCTTGGTCAATGCCAAAACACAGTGAGATCTTTTTATGGCTTTAAACGCGTTTTCTCCTCGAGAGAAACATGATTTCACTAAAAACGTTATAGTTTAAACATGCCTGTTTGTACATGTGTGCAAACACTCAGAGCCTTAAGATAGGGGTTTCACCAATGTGTTTTTTGGTGAGAAACCTTCTATTTCAAGGTTCTGTGCGTTTTCAGACAAGTACAATATGTATTTATAGTGTTTCTCATGAAATCCCTCCTTTTAATGCATTTTCTCACAGAAAACGAGTCTCTCGCCATGGGAACATGGCTTTTTTGAAAAAGCATATTCTGGTCGAGAAATCGTGTTTTAAGCAATAAAAACGACTCCCGGCCTTATTTAGTTCACATTTGTACTTTTGGTAAGCTAGCCCGTATTCATAACGCACTAAACCTTTTTATCGCGTTAAACGCCTTGTCGCGACGAGAAAAGCACAATTTCATCAAAAACAAACAAAACAAGAAAAATGAATCTATTCAACAAGTCTGCAACACGTCCTTAAGAGTTACATGATTTCACCCAATGTCAATGTGTAATTTCTCCAGTTCTGATCATTTTTTAGGTTTGTTGGTAGCTTGGTCAATGCCAAAACACAGTGAGATCTTTTTATGGCTTTAAACGCGTTTTCTCCTCGAGAGAAACATGATTTCACTAAAAACGTTATAGTTTAAACATGCCTGTTTGTACATGTGTGCAAACACTCAGAGCCTTAAGATAGGGGTTTCACCAATGTGTTTTTTGGTGAGAAACCTTCTATTTCAAGGTTCTTTGCGTTTTCAGACAAGTACAATATGTATTTATGGTGTTTCTGATGAAATCCCTCCTTTTTAATGCATTTTCTCACAGAAAACGAGTCTCTCGCCATGGGAACATGGCTTTTTTGAAAAAGCATATTCTGGTCGAGAAATCGTGTTTTAAGCAATAAAAACGACTCCCGGCCTTATTTGGTTCACATTTGTACTTTTGGTAAGCTAGCCCGTATTCATAACGCACTAAACCTTTTTATCGCGTTAAACGCCTTTTCTCGACGAGAAAAGCAATTTCATCAAAAACAAACAAAACAAGAAAAATGAATCTATTCAACAAGTCTGCAACACGTCCTTAAGAGTTACATGATTTCACCCAATGTCAATGTGTAATTTCTCCAGTTCTGATCATTTTTTAGGTTGTTGGTAGCTTGGTCAATGTCAAAACACAGTGAGATCTTTTTATGGCTTTAAACGCGTTTTCTCCTCGAGAGAAACATGATTTCACTAAAAACGTTATAGTTTAAACATGCCTGTTTGTACATGTGTGCAAACACTCAGAGCCTTAAGATAGGGGTTTCACCAATGTGTTTTTTGGTGAGAAACCTTCTATTTCAAGGTTCTGTGCGTTGTCAGACAAGTACAATATGTATTTATCGTGTTTCTGATGAAATCCCTCCTTTTAATGCATTTTCTCACAGAAAACGAGTCTCTCGCCATGGGAACATGGCTTTTTTGAAAAAGCATATTCTCGTCGAGAAATCGTGTTTTAAGCAACAAAAACGACTCCCGGCCTTATTTAGTTCACATTTGTACTTTTGGTAAGCTAGCCCGTATTCATAAAGCACTAAACCTTTTTATCGCGTTAAACGCCTTTTCTCGACGAGAAAAGCAATTTCATCAAAAAAAAAAAAACAAGAAAAATGAATCTATTCAACAAGTCTGCAACACGTCCTTAAGAGTTACATGATTTCACCCAATGTCAATGTGTAATTTCTCCAGTTCTGATCATTTTTTAGGTTGTTGGTAGCTTGGTCAATGTCAAAACACAGTGAAATCTTTTTATGGCTTTAAACGCGTTTTCTCCTCGAGAGAAACATGATTTCACTAAAAACGTTATAGTTTAACCATGCCTGTTGTACATGTGTGCAAACACTCAGAGCCTTAAGATAGGGGTTTCACCAATGTGTTTTTTGGTGAGAAACCTTCTATTTCAAGGTTCTGTGCGTTTTCAGACAAGTACAATATGTATTTATAGTGTTTCTGATGAAATCCCTCCTTTTAATGCATTTTCTCACAGAAAACGAGTCTCTCGCCATGGGAACATGGCTTTTTTGAAAAAGCATATTCTGGTCGAGAAATCGTGTTTTAAGCAATAAAAACGACTCCCGGCCTTATTTAGTTCACATTTGTACTTTTGGTAAGCTAGCCCGTATTCATAACGCACTAAACCTTTTTATCGCGTTAAACGCCTTTTCTCGACGAGAAAAGCACAATTTCATCAAAAACAAACAAAACAAGAAAAATGAATCTATTCAACAAGTCTGCAACACGTCCTTAAGAGTTACATGATTTCACCCAATGTCAATATGTAATTTCTCCAGTTCTGATCATTTTTTAGGTTGTTGGTAGCTTGGTCAATGCCAAAACACAGTGAGATCTTTTTATGGCTTTAAACGCGTTTTCTCCTCGAGAGAAACATGATTTCACTAAAAACGTTATAGTTTAAACATGCCTGTTTGTACATGTGTGCAAACACTCAGAGCCTTAAGATAGGGGTTTCACCAATGTGTTTTTTGGTGAGAAACCTTCTATTTCAAGGTTCTGTGCGTTTTCAGACAAGTACAATATGTATTTATAGTGTTTCTGATGAAATCCCTCCTTTTAATGCATTTTCTCACAGAAAACGAGTCTCTCGCCATGGGAACATGGCTTTTTTGAAAAAGCATATTCTCGTCGAGAAATCGTGTTTTAAGCAACAAAAACGACTCCCGGCCTTATTTAGTTCACATTTGTACTTTTGGTAAGCTAGCCCGTATTCATAACGCACTAAACCTTTTTATCGCGTTAAACGCCTTTTCTCGACGAGAAAAGCAATTTCATCAAAAAAAAAAAACAAGAAAAATGAATCTATTCAACAAGTCTGCAACACGTCCTTAAGAGTTACATGATTTCACCCAATGTCAATGTGTAATTTCTCCAGTTCTGATCATTTTTTAGGTTGTTGGTAGCTTGGTCAATGTCAAAACACAGTGAAATCTTTTTATGGCTTTAAACAAGTTTTCTCCTCGAGAGAAACATGATTTCACTAAAAACGTTATAGTTTAACCATGCCTGTTGTACATGTGTGCAAACACTCAGAGCCTTAAGATAGGGGTTTCACCAATGTGTTTTTTGGTGAGAAACCTTCTATTTCAAGGTTCTGTGCGTTTTCAGACAAGTACAATATGTATTTATAGTGTTTCTGATGAAATCCCTCCTTTTAATGCATTTTCTCACAGAAAACGAGTCTCTCGCCATGGGAACATGGCTTTTTTGAAAAAGCATATTCTGGTCGAGAAATCGTGTTTTAAGCAATAAAAACGACTCCCGGCCTTATTTAGTTCATATTTGTACTTTTGGTAAGCTAGCCCGTATTCATAACGCACTAAACCTTTTTATCGCGTTAAACGCCTTTTCTCGACGAGAAAAGCACAATTTCATCAAAAACAAACAAAACAAGAAAAATGAATCTATTCAACAAGTCTGCAACACGTCCTTAAGAGTTACATGATTTCACCCAATGTCAATATGTAATTTCTCCAGTTCTGATCATTTTTTAGGTTGTTGGTAGCTTGGTCAATGCCAAAACACAGTGAGATCTTTTTATGGCTTTAAACGCGTTTTCCCTCGAGAGAAACATGATTTCACTAAAAACGTTATAGTTTAAACATGCCTGTTTGTACATGTGTGCAAACACTCAGAGCCTTAAGATAGGGGTTTCACCAATGTGTTTTTTGGTGAGAAACCTTCTATTTCAAGGTTCTCTGCGTTTTCAGACAAGTACAATATGTATTTATAGTGTTTCTGATGAAATCCCTCCTTTTAATGCATTTTCTCACAGAAAACGAGTCTCTCGCCATGGGAACATGGCTTTTTTGAAAAAGCATATTCTGGTCGAGAAATCGTGTTTTAAGCAATAAAAACGACTCCCGGCCTTATTTAGTTCACATTTGTACTTTTGGTAAGCTAGCCCGTATTCATAACGCACTAAACCTTTTTATCGCGTTAAACGCCTTTTCTCGACGAGAAAAGCACAATTTCATCAAAAACAAACAAAACAAGAAAAATGAATCTATTCAACAAGTCTGCAACACGTCCTTAAGAGTTACATGATTTCACCCAATGTCAATATGTAATTTCTCCAGTTCTGATCATTTTTTAGGTTGTTGGTAGCTTGGTCAATGCCAAAACACAGTGAGATCTTTTTATGGCTTTAAACGCGTTTTCTCCTCGAGAGAAACATGATTTCACTAAAAACGTTATAGTTTAACCATGCCTGTTGTACATGTGTGCAAACACTCAGAGCCTTAAGATAGGGGTTTCACCAATGTGTTTTTTGGTGAGAAACCTTCTATTTCAAGGTTCTGTGCGTTTTCAGACAAGTACAATATGTATTTATAGTGTTTCTGATGAAATCCCTCCTTTTAATGCATTTTCTCACAGAAAACGAGTCTCTCGCCATGGGAACATGGCTTTTTTGAAAAAGCATATTCTGGTCGAGAAATCGTGTTTTAAGCAATAAAAACGACTCCCGGCCTTATTTAGTTCACATTTGTACTTTTGGTAAGCTAGCCCGTATTCATAACGCACTAAACCTTTTTATCGCGTTAAACGCCTTTTCTCGACGAGAAAAGCACAATTTCATCAAAAACAAACAAAACAAGAAAAATGAATCTATTCAACAAGTCTGCAACACGTCCTTAAGAGTTACATGATTTCACCCAATGTCAATATGTAATTTCTCCAGTTCTGATCATTTTTTAGGTTGTTGGTAGCTTGGTCAATGCCAAAACACAGTGAGATCTTTTTATGGCTTTAAACGCGTTTTCTCCTCGAGAGAAACATGATTTCACTAAAAACGTTATAGTTTAAACATGCCTGTTTGTACATGTGTGCAAACACTCAGAGCCTTAAGATAGGGGTTTCACCAATGTGTTTTTTGGTGAGAAACCTTCTATTTCAAGGTTCTGTGCGTTTTCAGACAAGTATAATATGTATTTATGGTGTTTCTGATGAAATCCCTCCTTTTAATGCATTTTCTCACAGAAAACGAGTCTCTCGCCATGGGAACATGGCTTTTTTGAAAAAGCATATTCTGGTCGAGAAATCGTGTTTTAAGCAATAAAAACGACTCCCGGCCTTATTTAGTTCACATTTGTACTTTTGGTGAGCTAGCCCGTATTCATAACGCACTAAACCTTTTTATCGCGTTAAACGCCTTTTCTCGACGAGAAAAGCACAATTTCATCAAAAACAAACAAAACAAGAAAAATGAATCTATTCAACAAGTCTGCAAGACGTCCTTAAGAGTTACATGATTTCACCCAATGTCAATGTGTAATTTCTCCAGTTCTGATCATTTTTTAGGTTTGTTGGTAGCTTGGTCAATGCCAAAACACAGTGAGATCTTTTTATGGCTTTAAACGCGTTTTCTCCTCGAGAGAAACATGATTTCACTAAAAACGTTATAGTTTAAACATGCCTGTTTGTACATGTGTGCAAACACTCAGAGCCTTAAGATAGGGGTTTCACCAATGTGTTTTTTGGTGAGAAACCTTCTATTTCAAGGTTCTGTGCGTTTTCAGACAAGTACAATATGTATTTATAGTGTTTCTGATGAAATCCCTCCTTTTAATGCATTTTCTCACAGAAAACGAGTCTCTCGCCATGGGAACATGGCTTTTTTGAAAAAGCATATTCTGGTCGAGAAATCGTGTTTTAAGCAATAAAAACGACTCCCGGCCTTATTTAGTTCACATTTGTACTTTTGGTAAGCTAGCCCGTATTCATAACGCACTAAACCTTTTTATCGCGTTAAAAGCCTTGTCGCGACGAGAAAAGCACAATTTCATCAAAAACAAACAAAACAAGAAAAATGAATCTATTCAACAAGTCTGCAACACGTCCTTAAGAGTTACATGATTTCACCCAATGTCAATGTGTAATTTCTCCAGTTCTGATCATTTTTTAGGTTTGTTGGTAGCTTGGTCAATGCCAAAACACAGTGAGATCTTTTTATGGCTTTAAACGCGTTTTCTCCTCGAGAGAAACATGATTTCACTAAAAACGTTATAGTTTAAACATGCCTGTTGTACATGTGCGCAAACACACAGAGCCTTAAGATTGGGGTTTCACCCATGGGTTTTTTGGTGAGAAACCTTCTATTTCAAGGTTCTGTGCGTTTTCAGACAAGTACAATATGTATTTATAGTGTTTCTGATGAAATCCCTCCTTTTAATGCATTTTCTCACAGAAAATGAGTCTCTGCCCATGGGAACATGGCTTTTTTGAAAAAGCATATTCTCGTCGAGAAATCGTGTTTTAAGCAACAAAAACGACTCCCGGCCTTATTTAGTTCACATTTGTACTTTTGGTAAGCTAGCCCGTATTCATAACGCACTAAACCTTTTTATCGCGTTAAACGCCTTTTCTCGACGACAAAAGCATAATTTCATCAAAAACGAACAAAACAAGAAAAATGAATCTATTCAACAAGTCTACAACACGTCCTTAAGAGTTACACGATTTCACCCAATGTCAATGTGTAATTTCTCCAGTTCTGATCATTTTTTAGGTTGTTGGTAGCTTGGTCCAATGTCAAAACACCGTGAAATCTTTTTATGGCTTTAAACGCGTTTTCTCCTCGAGAGAAACATGATTTCACTAAAAACGTTATAGTTTAAACGTGCCTGTTGTACATGTGTGCAAACACTCAGAGCCTTAAGATAGGGGTTTCACCAATGTGTTTTTTGGTGAGAAACCTATTTCAAGGTTCTGTGCGTTGTCAGACAAGTACAATATGTATGTATCGTGTTTCTGATGAAATCCCTCCTTTTAATGCATTTTCTCACAGAAAACGAGTCTCTCGCCATGGGAACATGGCTTTTTTGAAAAAGCATATTCTCGTCGAGAAATCGTGTTTTAAGCAACAAAAACGACTCCCGGCCTTATTTAGTTCACATTTGTACTTTTGGTAAGCTAGCCCGTATTCATAACGCACTAAACCTTTTTATCGCGTTAAACGCCTTTTCTCGACGACAAAAGCACAATTTCATCAAAAACGAACAAAACAAGAAAAATGAATCTATTCAACAAGTCTACAACACGTCCTTAAGAGTTACACGATTTCACCCAATGTCAATGTGTAATTTCTCCAGTTCTGATCATTTTTTAGGTTGTTGGTAGCTTGGTCCAATGTCAAAACACAGTGAAATCTTTTTATGGCTTTAAACGCGTTTTCTCCTCGAGAGAAACATGATTTCACTAAAAACGTTATAGTTTAAACATGCCTGTTGTACATGTGTGCAAACACTCAGAGCCTTAAGATAGGGGTTTCACCAATGTGTTTTTTAGTGAGAAACCTTCTATTTCAAGGTTCTGTGCGTTTTCAGACAAGTACAATATGTATTTATAGTGTTTCTGATGAAATCCCTCCTTTTAATGCATTTTCTCACAGAAAACGAGTCTCTCGCCATGGGAACATGGCTTTTTTGAAAAAGCATATTCTCGTCGAGAAATCGTGTTTTAAGCAACAAAAACGACTCCCGGCCTTATTTAGTTCACATTTGTACTTTTGGTAAGCTAGCCCGTATTCATAACGCACTAAACCTTTTTATCGCGTTAAACGCCTTTTCTCGACGACAAAAGCATAATTTCATCAAAAACGAACAAAACAAGAAAAATGAATCTATTCAACAAGTCTACAACACGTCCTTAAGAGTTACACGATTTCACCCAATGTCAATGTGTAATTTCTCCAGTTCTGATCATTTTTTAGGTTGTTGGTAGCTTGGTCCAATGTCAAAACACAGTGAAATCTTTTTATGGCTTTAAACGCGTTTTCTCCTCGAGAGAAACATGATTTCACTAAAAACGTTATAGTTTAAACGTGCCTGTTGTACATGTGTGCAAACACTCAGAGCCTTAAGATAGGGGTTTCACCAATGTGTTTTTTGGTGAGAAACCTTCTATTTCAAGGTTCTGTGCGTTGTCAGACAAGTACAATATGTATTTATCGTGTTTCTGATGAAATCCCTCCTTTTAATGCATTTTCTCACCGAAAACGAGTCTCTCGCCATGGGAACATGGCTTTTTTGAAAAAGCATATTCTCGTCGAGAAATCGTGTTTTAAGCAACAAAAACGACTCCCGGCCTTATTTAGTTCACATTTGTACTTTTGGTAAGCTGCCCGTATTCATAACGCACTAAACCTTTTTATCGCGTTAAACGCCTTTTCTCGACGACAAAAGCACAATTTCATCAAAAACGAACAAAACAAGAAAAATGAATCTATTCAACAAGTCTACAACACGTCCTTAAGAGTTACACGATTTCACCCAATGTCAATGTGTAATTTCTCCAGTTCTGATCATTTTTTAGGTTGTTGGTAGCTTGGTCCAATGTCAAAACACAGTGAAATCTTTTTATGGCTTTAAACGCGTTTTCTCCTCGAGAGAAACATGATTTCACTAAAAACGTTATAGTTTAAACATGCCTGTTGTACATGTGTGCAAACACTCAGAGCCTTAAGATAGGGGTTTCACCAATGTGTTTTTTGGTGAGAAACCTTCTATTTCAAGGTTCTGTGCGTTGTCAGACAAGTACAATATGTATTTATCGTGTTTCTGATGAAATCCCTCCTTTTAATGCATTTTCTCACCGAAAACGAGTCTCTCGCCATGGGAACATGGCTTTTTTGAAAAAGCATATTCTCGTCGAGAAATCGTGTTTTAAGCAACAAAAACGACTCCCGGCCTTATTTAGTTCACATTTGTACTTTTGGTAAGCTAGCCCGTATTCATAACGCACTAAACCTTTTTATCGCGTTAAACGCCTTTTCTCGACGACAAAAGCATAATTTCATCAAAAACGAACAAAACAAGAAAAATGAATCTATTCAACAAGTCTACAACACGTCCTTAAGAGTTACACGATTTCACCCAATGTCAATGTGTAATTTCTCCAGTTCTGATCATTTTTTAGGTTGTTGGTAGCTTGGTCCAATGTCAAAACACAGTGAAATCTTTTTATGGCTTTAAACGCGTTTTCTCCTCGAGAGAAACATGATTTCACTAAAAACGTTATAGTTTAAACGTGCCTGTTGTACATGTGTGCAAACACTCAGAGCCTTAAGATAGGGGTTTCACCAATGTGTTTTTTGGTGAGAAACCTTCTATTTCAAGGTTCTGTGCGTTGTCAGACAAGTACAATATGTATTTATCGTGTTTCTGATGAAATCCCTCCTTTTAATGCATTTTCTCACCGAAAACGAGTCTCTCGCCATGGGAACATGGCTTTTTTGAAAAAGCATATTCTCGTCGAGAAATCGTGTTTTAAGCAACAAAAACGACTCCCGGACTTATTTAGTTCACATTTTTGCTTTTGGTAAGCTAGCCCGTATTCATAACGCACTAAACCTTTTTATCGCGTTAAACGCCTTTTCTCGACGACAAAAGCACAATTTCATCAAAAACGAACAAAACAAGAAAAATGAATCTATTCAACAAGTCTACAACACGTCCTTAAGAGTTACATGATTTCACCCAATGTCAATATGTAATTTCTCCAGTTCTGATCATTTTTTAGGTCGTTGGTAGCTTGGTCCAATGTCAAAACACAGTGAAATGTTTTTATGGCTTTAAACGCGTTTTCTCCTCGAGAGAAACATGATTTCACTAAAAACGTTATAGTTTAAACGTGCCTGTTGTACATGTGTACAAACACTCAGAGCCTTAAGATAGGGGTTTCACCAATGTGTTTTTTGGTGAGAAACCTTCTATTTCAAGGTTCTGTGCGTTTTCAGACAAGTACAATATGTATTTATCGTGTTTCTGATGAAATCCCTCCTTTTAATGCATTTTCTCACAGAAAACGAGTCTCTCGCCATGGGAACATGGCTTTTTTGAAAAAGCATATTCTCGTCGAGAAATCGTGTTTTAAGCAACAAAAACGACTCCCGGCCTTATTTAGTTCACATTTGTACTTTTGGTAAGCTAGCCCGTATTCATAACGCACTAAACCTTTTTATCGCGTTAAACGCCTTTTCTCGACGACAAAAGCACAATTTCATCAAAAACGAACAAAACAAGAAAAATGAATCTATTCAACAAGTCTACAACACGTCCTTAAGAGTTACACGATTTCACCCAATGTCAATGTGTAATTTCTCCAGTTCTGATCATTTTTTAGGTTGTTGGTAGCTTGGTCCAATGTCAAAACACAGTGAAATCTTTTTATGGCTTTAAACGCGTTTTCTCCTCGAGAGAAACATGATTTCACTAAAAACGTTATAGTTTAAACGTGCCTGTTGTACATGTGTGCAAACACTCAGAGCCTTAAGATAGGGGTTTCACCAATGTGTTTTTTGGTGAGAAACCTTCTATTTCAAGGTTCTGTGCGTTGTCAGACAAGTACAATATGTATTTATCGTGTTTCTGATGAAATCCCTCCTTTTAATGCATTTTCTCACAGAAAACGAGTCTCTCGCCATGGGAACATGGCTTTTTTGAAAAAGCATATTCTGGTCGAGAAATCGTGTTTTAAGCAACAAAAACGACTCCCGGCCTTATTTAGTTCACATTTTTGCTTTTGGTAAGCTAGATCGTATTCATAACGCACTAAACCTTTTTATCGCGTTAAACGCCTTTTCTCGACGAGAAAAGCACAATTTCATCAAAAACAAACAAAACAAGAAAAATGAATCTATTCAACAAGTCTGCAACACGTCCTTAAGAGTTACATGATTTCACCCAATGTCAATATGTAATTTCTCCAGTTCTGATCATTTTTTAGGTTGTTGGTAGCTTGGTCCAATGTCAAAACACAGTGAAATCTTTTTATGGCTTTAAACGCGTTTTCTCCTCGAGAGAAACATGATTTCACTAAAAACGTTATAGTTTAAACGTGCCTGTTGTACATGTGTACAAACACTCATAGCCTTAAGATAGGGGTTTCACCAATGTGTTTTTTGGTGAGAAACCTTCTATTTCAAGGTTCTGTGCGTTTTCAGACAAGTACAATATGTATTTATCGTGTTTCTGATGAAATCCCTCCTTTTAATGCATTTTCTCACAGAAAACGAGTCTCTCGCCATGGGAACATGGCTTTTTTGAAAAAGCATATTCTCGTCGAGAAATCGTGTTTTAAGCAACAAAAACGACTCCCGGCCTTATTTAGTTCACATTTGTACTTTTGGTAAGCTAGCCCGTATTCATAACGCACTAAACCTTTTTATCGCGTTAAACGCCTTTTCTCGACGACAAAAGCACAATTTCATCAAAAACGAACAAAACAAGAAAAATGAATCTATTCAACAAGTCTACAACACGTCCTTAAGAGTTACACGATTTCACCCAATGTCAATGTGTAATTTCTCCAGTTCTGATCATTTTTTAGGTTGTTGGTAGCTTGGTCCAATGTCAAAACACAGTGAAATCTTTTTATGGCTTTAAACGCGTTTTCTCCTCGAGAGAAACATGATTTCACTAAAAACGTTATAGTTTAAACGTGCCTGTTGTACATGTGTGCAAACACTCAGAGCCTTAAGATAGGGGTTTCACCAATGTGTTTTTTGGTGAGAAACCTTCTATTTCAAGGTTCTGTGCGTTGTCAGACAAGTACAATATGTATTTATCGTGTTTCTGATGAAATCCCTCCTTTTAATGCATTTTCTCACAGAAAACGAGTCTCTCGCCATGGGAACATGGCTTTTTTGAAAAAGCATATTCTTGTCGAGAAATCGTGTTTTAAGCAACAAAAACGACTCCCGGCCTTATTTAGTTCACATTTTTGCTTTTGGTAAGCTAGCCCGTATTCATAACGCACTAAACCTTTTTATCGCGTTAAACGCCTTTTCTCGACGAGAAAAGCACAATTTCATCAAAAACAAACAAAAAAAGAAAAATGAATCTATTCTACAAGTCTGCAACACGTCCTTAAGAGTTACATGATTTCACCCAATGTCAATGTGTAATTTCTCTAGTTCTGATCATTTTTTAGGTTGTTGGTAGCTTGGTCAATGCCAAAACACAGTGAGATCTTTTTATGGCTTTAAACGCGTTTTCTCCTCGAGAGAAACATGATTTCACTAAAAACGTTATAGTTTAAACATGCCTGTTTGTACATGTGTGCAAACACTCAGAGCCTTAAGATAGGAGTTTCACCAATGTGTTTTTTGGTGAGAAACCTTCTATTTCAAGGTTCTGTGCGTTTTCAGACAAGTATAATATGTATTTATGGTGTTTCTGATGAAATCCCTCCTTTTAATGCATTTTCTCACAGAAAACGAGTCTCTCGCCATGGGAACATGGCTTTTTTGAAAAAGCATATTCTGGTCGAGAAATCGTGTTTTAAGCAATAAAAACGACTCCCGGCCTTATTTAGTTCACATTTGTACTTTTGGTAAGCTAGCCCGTATTCATAACGCACTAAACCTTTTTATCGCGTTAAACGCCTTTTCTCGACGAGAAAAGCACAATTTCATCAAAAACAAACAAAACAAGAAAAATGAATCTATTCAACAAGTCTGCAACACGTCCTTAAGAGTTACATGATTTCACCCAATGTCAATGTGTAATTTCTCCAGTTCTGATCATTTTTTAGGTTTGTTGGTAGCTTGGTCAATGCCAAAACACAGTGAGATCTTTTTATGGCTTTAAACGCGTTTTCTCCTCGAGAGAAACATGATTTCACTAAAAACGTTATAGTTTAAACATGCCTGTTTGTACTTGTGTGCAAACACTCAGAGCCTTAAGATAGGGGTTTCACCAATGTGTTTTTTGGTGAGAAACCTTCTATTTCAAGGTTCTGTGCGTTTTCAGACAAGTATAATATGTATTTATAGTGTTTCTGATGAAATCCCTCCTTTTAATGCATTTTCTCACAGAAAACGAGTCTCTCGCCATGGGAACATGGCTTTTTTGAAAAAGCATATTCTCGTCGAGAATTCTTGTTTTAAGCAACAAAAACGACTCCCGGCCTTATTTAGTTCACATTTGTACTTTTGGTAAGCTAGCCCGTATTCATAACGCACTAAACCTTTTTATCGCGTTAAACGCCTTTTCTCGACGAGAAAAGCACAATTTCATCAAAAACAAACAAAAAAAGAAAAATGAATCTATTCAACAAGTCTGCAACACGTCCTTAAGAGTTACATGATTTCACCCAATGTCAATGTGTAATTTCTCCAGTTCTGATCATTTTTTAGGTTGTTGGTAGCTTGGTCAATGCCAAAACACAGTGAGATCTTTTTATGGCTTTAAACGCGTTTTCTCCTCGAGAGAAACATGATTTCACTAAAAACGTTATAGTTTAAACATGCCTGTTTGTACATGTGTGCAAACACTCAGAGCCTTAAGATAGGGGTTTCACCAATGTGTTTTTTGGTGAGAAACCTTCTATTTCAAGGTTCTGTGCGTTTTCAGACAAGTACAATATGTATTTATAGTGTTTCTCATGAAATCCCTCCTTTTAATGCATTTTCTCACAGAAAACGAGTCTCTCGCCATGGGAACATGGCTTTTTTGAAAAAGCATATTCTGGTCGAGAAATCGTGTTTTAAGCAATAAAAACGACTCCCGGCCTTATTTAGTTCACATTTGTACTTTTGGTAAGCTAGCCCGTATTCATAACGCACTAAACCTTTTTATCGCGTTAAACGCCTTTTCTCGACGAGAAAAGCACAATTTCATCAAAAACAAACAAAACAAGAAAAATGAATCTATTCAACAAGTCTGCAACACGTCCTTAAGAGTTACATGATTTCACCCAATGTCAATGTGTAATTTCTCCAGTTCTGATCATTTTTTAGGTTGTTGGTAGCTTGGTCAATGCCAAAACACAGTGAGATCTTTTTATGGCTTTAAACGCGTTTTCTCCTCGAGAGAAACATGATTTCACTAAAAACGTTATAGTTTAAACATGCCTGTTTGTACATGTGTGCAAACACTCAGAGCCTTAAGATAGGGGTTTCACCAATGTGTTTTTTGGTGAGAAACCTTCTATTTCAAGGTTCTGTGCGTTTTCAGACAAGTACAATATGTATTTATAGTGTTTCTCATGAAATCCCTCCTTTTAATGCATTTTCTCACAGAAAACGAGTCTCTCGCCATGGGAACATGGCTTTTTTGAAAAAGCATATTCTGGTCGAGAAATCGTGTTTTAAGCAATAAAAACGACTCCCGGCCTTATTTAGTTCACATTTGTACTTTTGGTAAGCTAGCCCGTATTCATAACGCACTAAACCTTTTTATCGCGTTAAACGCCTTGTCGCGACGAGAAAAGCACAATTTCATCAAAAACAAACAAAACAAGAAAAATGAATCTATTCAACAAGTCTGCAACACGTCCTTAAGAGTTACATGATTTCACCCAATGTCAATGTGTAATTTCTCCAGTTCTGATCATTTTTTAGGTTTGTTGGTAGCTTGGTCAATGCCAAAACACAGTGAGATCTTTTTATGGCTTTAAACGCGTTTTCTCCTCGAGAGAAACATGATTTCACTAAAAACGTTATAGTTTAAACATGCCTGTTTGTACATGTGTGCAAACACTCAGAGCCTTAAGATAGGGGTTTCACCAATGTGTTTTTTGGTGAGAAACCTTCTATTTCAAGGTTCTGTGCGTTTTCAGACAAGTACAATATGTATTTATAGTGTTTCTGATGAAATCCCTCCTTTTAATGCATTTTCTCACAGAAAACGAGTCTCTCGCCATGGGAACATGGCTTTTTTGAAAAAGCATATTCTGGTCGAGAAATCGTGTTTTAAGCAATAAAAACGACTCCCGGCCTTATTTAGTTCACATTTGTACTTTTGGTAAGCTAGCCCGTATTCATAACGCACTAAACCTTTTTATCGCGTTAAACGCCTTTTCTCGACGAGAAAAGCACAATTTCATCAAAAACAAACAAAACAAGAAAAATGAATCTATTCAACAAGTCTGCAACACGTCCTTAAGAGTTACATGATTTCACCCAATGTCAATGTGTAATTTCTCCAGTTCTGATCATTTTTTAGGTTTGTTGGTAGCTTGGTCAATGCCAAAACACAGTGAGATCTTTTTATGGCTTTAAACGCGTTTTCTCCTCGAGAGAAACATGATTTCACTAAAAACGTTATAGTTTAAACATGCCTGTTTGTACTTGTGTGCAAACACTCAGAGCCTTAAGATAGGGGTTTCACCAATGTGTTTTTTGGTGAGAAACCTTCTATTTCAAGGTTCTGTGCGTTTTCAGACAAGTATAATATGTATTTATAGTGTTTCTGATGAAATCCCTCCTTTTAATGCATTTTCTCACAGAAAACGAGTCTCTCGCCATGGGAACATGGCTTTTTTGAAAAAGCATATTCTCGTCGAGAAATCTTGTTTTAAGCAACAAAAACGACTCCCGGCCTTATTTAGTTCACATTTGTACTTTTGGTAAGCTAGCCCGTATTCATAACGCACTAAACCTTTTTATCGCGTTAAACGCCTTTTCTCGACGAGAAAAGCACAATTTCATCAAAAACAAACAAAAAAAGAAAAATGAATCTATTCAACAAGTCTGCAACACGTCCTTAAGAGTTACATGATTTCACCCAATGTCAATGTGTAATTTCTCCAGTTCTGATCATTTTTTAGGTTGTTGGTAGCTTGGTCAATGCCAAAACACAGTGAGATCTTTTTATGGCTTTAAACGCGTTTTCTCCTCGAGAGAAACATGATTTCACTAAAAACGTTATAGTTTAAACATGCCTGTTTGTACATGTGTGCAAACACTCAGAGCCTTAAGATAGGGGTTTCACCAATGTGTTTTTTGGTGAGAAACCTTCTATTTCAAGGTTCTGTGCGTTTTCAGACAAGTACAATATGTATTTATAGTGTTTCTGATTAAATCCCTCCTTTTAATGCATTTTCTCACAGAAAACGAGTCTCTCGCCATGGGAACATGGCTTTTTTGAAAAAGCATATTCTGGTCGAGAAATCGTGTTTTAAGCAATAAAAACGACTCCCGGCCTTATTTAGTTCACATTTGTACTTTTGGTAAGCTAGCCCGTATTCATAACGCACTAAACCTTTTTATCGCGTTAAACGCCTTTTCTCGACGAGAAAAGCACAATTTCATCAAAAACAAACAAAACAAGAAAAATGAATCTATTCAACAAGTCTGCAACACGTCCTTAAGAGTTACATGATTTCACCCAATGTCAATGTGTAATTTCTCCAGTTCTGATCATTTTTTAGGTTTGTTGGTAGCTTGGTCAATGCCAAAACACAGTGAGATCTTTTTATGGCTTTAAACGCGTTTTCTCCTCGAGAGAAACATGATTTCACTAAAAACGTTATAGTTTAAACATGCCTGTTTGTACTTGTGTGCAAACACTCAGAGCCTTAAGATAGGGGTTTCACCAATGTGTTTTTTGGTGAGAAACCTTCTATTTCAAGGTTCTGTGCGTTTTCAGACAAGTATAATATGTATTTATAGTGTTTCTGATGAAATCCCTCCTTTTAATGCATTTTCTCACAGAAAACGAGTCTCTCGCCATGGGAACATGGCTTTTTTGAAAAAGCATATTTTGGTCGAGAAATCGTGTTTTAAGCAATAAAAACGACTCCCGGCCTTATTTAGTTCACATTTGTACTTTTGGTAAGCTAGCCCGTATTCATAACGCACTAAACCTTTTTATCGCGTTAAACGCCTTTTCTCGACGAGAAAAGCACAATTTCATCAAAAACAAACAAAACAAGAAAAATGAATCTATTCAACAAGTCTGCAACACGTCCTTAAGAGTTACATGATTTCACCCAATGTCAATGTGTAATTTCTCCAGTTCTGATCATTTTTTAGGTTGTTGGTAGCTTGGTCAATGCCAAAACACAGTGAGATCTTTTTATGGCTTTAAACGCGTTTTCTCCTCGAGAGAAACATGATTTCACTAAAAACGTTATAGTTTAAACATGCCTGTTTGTACATGTGTGCAAACACTCAGAGCCTTAAGATAGGGGTTTCACCAATGTGTTTTTTGGTGAGAAACCTTCTATTTCAAGGTTCTGTGCGTTTTCAGACAAGTACAATATGTATTTATAGTGTTTCTCATGAAATCCCTCCTTTTAATGCATTTTCTCACAGAAAACGAGTCTCTCGCCATGGGAACATGGCTTTTTTGAAAAAGCATATTCTGGTCGAGAAATCGTGTTTTAAGCAATAAAAACGACTCCCGGCCTTATTTAGTTCACATTTGTACTTTTGGTAAGCTAGCCCGTATTCATAACGCACTAAACCTTTTTATCGCGTTAAACGCCTTGTCGCGACGAGAAAAGCACAATTTCATCAAAAACAAACAAAACAAGAAAAATGAATCTATTCAACAAGTCTGCAACACGTCCTTAAGAGTTACATGATTTCACCCAATGTCAATGTGTAATTTCTCCAGTTCTGATCATTTTTTAGGTTTGTTGGTAGCTTGGTCAATGCCAAAACACAGTGAGATCTTTTTATGGCTTTAAACGCGTTTTCTCCTCGAGAGAAACATGATTTCACTAAAAACGTTATAGTTTAAACATGCCTGTTTGTACATGTGTGCAAACACTCAGAGCCTTAAGATAGGGGTTTCACCAATGTGTTTTTTGGTGAGAAATCTTCTATTTCAAGGTTCTTTGCGTTTTCAGACAAGTACAATATGTATTTATGGTGTTTCTGATGAAATCCCTCCTTTTTAATGCATTTTCTCACAGAAAACGAGTCTCTCGCCATGGGAACATGGCTTTTTTGAAAAAGCATATTCTGGTCGAGAAATCGTGTTTTAAGCAATAAAAACGACTCCCGGCCTTATTTGGTTCACATTTGTACTTTTGGTAAGCTAGCCCGTATTCATAACGCACTAAACCTTTTTATCGCGTTAAACGCCTTTTCTCGACGAGAAAAGCAATTTCATCAAAAACAAACAAAACAAGAAAAATGAATCTATTCAACAAGTCTGCAACACGTCCTTAAGAGTTACATGATTTCACCCAATGTCAATGTGTAATTTCTCCAGTTCTGATCATTTTTTAGGTTGTTGGTAGCTTGGTCAATGCCAAAACACAGTGAGATCTTTTTATGGCTTTAAACGCGTTTTCTCCTCGAGAGAAACATGATTTCACTAAAAACGTTATAGTTTAAACATGCCTGTTTGTACATGTGTGCAAACACTCAGAGCCTTAAGATAGGGGTTTCACCAATGTGTTTTTTGGTGAGAAACCTTCTATTTCAAGGTTCTGTGCGTTGTCAGACAAGTACAATATGTATTTATCGTGTTTCTGATGAAATCCCTCCTTTTAATGCATTTTCTCACAGAAAACGAGTCTCTCGCCATGGGAACATGGCTTTTTTGAAAAAGCATATTCTCGTCGAGAAATCGTGTTTTAAGCAACAAAAACGACTCCCGGCCTTATTTAGTTCACATTTGTACTTTTGGTAAGCTAGCCCGTATTCATAACGCACTAAACCTTTTTATCGCGTTAAACGCCTTTTCTCGACGAGAAAAGCAATTTCATCAAAAAAAAAAAAAACAAGAAAAATGAATCTATTCAACAAGTCTGCAACACGTCCTTAAGAGTTACATGATTTCACCCAATGTCAATGTGTAATTTCTCCAGTTCTGATCATTTTTTAGGTTGTTGGTAGCTTGGTCAATGCCAAAACACAGTGAGATCTTTTTATGGCTTTAAACGCGTTTTCTCCTCGAGAGAAACATGATTTCACTAAAAACGTTATAGTTTAAACATGCCTGTTTGTACATGTGTGCAAACACTCAGAGCCTTAAGATAGGGGTTTCACCAATGTGTTTTTTGGTGAGAAACCTTCTATTTCAAGGTTCTGTGCGTTGTCAGACAAGTACAATATGTATTTATCGTGTTTCTGATGAAATCCCTCCTTTTAATGCATTTTCTCACAGAAAACGAGTCTCTCGCCATGGGAACATGGCTTTTTTGAAAAAGCATATTCTGGTCGAGAAATCGTGTTTTAAGCAATAAAAACGACTCCCGGCCTTATTTAGTTCACATTTGTACTTTTGGTAAGCTAGCCCGTATTCATAACGCACTAAACCTTTTTATCGCGTTAAACGCCTTTTCTCGACGAGAAAAGCACAATTTCATCAAAAACAAACAAAACAAGAAAAATGAATCTATTCAACAAGTCTGCAACACGTCCTTAAGAGTTACATGATTTCACCCAATGTCAATATGTAATTTCTCCAGTTCTGATCATTTTTTAGGTTGTTGGTAGCTTGGTCAATGCCAAAACACAGTGAGATCTTTTTATGGCTTTAAACGCGTTTTCTCCTCGAGAGAAACATGATTTCACTAAAAACGTTATAGTTTAACCATGCCTGTTGTACATGTGTGCAAACACTCAGAGCCTTAAGATAGGGGTTTCACCAATGTGTTTTTTGGTGAGAAACCTTCTATTTCAAGGTTCTGTGCGTTTTCAGACAAGTACAATATGTATTTATAGTGTTTCTGATGAAATCCCTCCTTTTAATGCATTTTCTCACAGAAAACGAGTCTCTCGCCATGGGAACATGGCTTTTTTGAAAAAGCATATTCTGGTCGAGAAATCGTGTTTTAAGCAATAAAAACGACTCCCGGCCTTATTTAGTTCACATTTGTACTTTTGGTAAGCTAGCCCGTATTCATAACGCACTAAACCTTTTTATCGCGTTAAACGCCTTGTCGCGACGAGAAAAGCACAATTTCATCAAAAACAAACAAAACAAGAAAAATGAATCTATTCAACAAGTCTGCAACACGTCCTTAAGAGTTACATGATTTCACCCAATGTCAATGTGTAATTTCTCCAGTTCTGATCATTTTTTAGGTTTGTTGGTAGCTTGGTCAATGCCAAAACACAGTGAGATCTTTTTATGGCTTTAAACGCGTTTTCTCCTCGAGAGAAACATGATTTCACTAAAAACGTTATAGTTTAAACATGCCTGTTTGTACATGTGTGCAAACACTCAGAGCCTTAAGATAGGGGTTTCACCAATGTGTTTTTTGGTGAGAAACCTTCTATTTCAAGGTTCTTTGCGTTTTCAGACAAGTACAATATGTATTTATGGTGTTTCTGATGAAATCCCTCCTTTTTAATGCATTTTCTCACAGAAAACGAGTCTCTCGCCATGGGAACATGGCTTTTTTGAAAAAGCATATTCTGGTCGAGAAATCGTGTTTTAAGCAATAAAAACGACTCCCGGCCTTATTTGGTTCACATTTGTACTTTTGGTAAGCTAGCCCGTATTCATAACGCACTAAACCTTTTTATCGCGTTAAACGCCTTTTCTCGACGAGAAAAGCAATTTCATCAAAAACAAACAAAACAAGAAAAATGAATCTATTCAACAAGTCTGCAACACGTCCTTAAGAGTTACATGATTTCACCCAATGTCAATGTGTAATTTCTCCAGTTCTGATCATTTTTTAGGTTGTTGGTAGCTTGGTCAATGTCAAAACACAGTGAGATCTTTTTATGGCTTTAAACGCGTTTTCTCCTCGAGAGAAACATGATTTCACTAAAAACGTTATAGTTTAAACATGCCTGTTTGTACATGTGTGCAAACACTCAGAGCCTTAAGATAGGGGTTTCACCAATGTGTTTTTTGGTGAGAAACCTTCTATTTCAAGGTTCTGTGCGTTGTCAGACAAGTACAATATGTATTTATCGTGTTTCTGATGAAATCCCTCCTTTTAATGCATTTTCTCACAGAAAACGAGTCTCTCGCCATGGGAACATGGCTTTTTTGAAAAAGCATATTCTCGTCGAGAAATCGTGTTTTAAGCAATAAAAACGACTCCCGGCCTTATTTGGTTCACATTTGTACTTTTGGTAAGCTAGCCCGTATTCATAACGCACTAAACCTTTTTATCGCGTTAAACGCCTTTTCTCGACGAGAAAAGCAATTTCATCAAAAACAAACAAAACAAGAAAAATGAATCTATTCAACAAGTCTGCAACACGTCCTTAAGAGTTACATGATTTCACCCAATGTCAATGTGTAATTTCTCCAGTTCTGATCATTTTTTAGGTTGTTGGTAGCTTGGTCAATGCCAAAACACAGTGAGATCTTTTTATGGCTTTAAACGCGTTTTCTCCTCGAGAGAAACATGATTTCACTAAAAACGTTATAGTTTAAACATGCCTGTTTGTACATGTGTGCAAACACTCAGAGCCTTAAGATAGGGGTTTCACCAATGTGTTTTTTGGTGAGAAACCTTCTATTTCAAGGTTCTGTGCGTTGTCAGACAAGTACAATATGTATTTATCGTGTTTCTGATGAAATCCCTCCTTTTAATGCATTTTCTCACAGAAAACGAGTCTCTCGCCATGGGAACATGGCTTTTTTGAAAAAGCATATTCTCGTCGAGAAATCGTGTTTTAAGCAACAAAAACGACTCCCGGCCTTATTTAGTTCACATTTGTACTTTTGGTAAGCTAGCCCGTATTCATAACGCACTAAACCTTTTTATCGCGTTAAACGCCTTTTCTCGACGAGAAAAGCAATTTCATCAAAAAAAAAAAAACAAGAAAAATGAATCTATTCAACAAGTCTGCAACACGTCCTTAAGAGTTACATGATTTCACCCAATGTCAATGTGTAATTTCTCCAGTTCTGATCATTTTTTAGGTTTGTTGGTAGCTTGGTCAATGCCAAAACACAGTGAGATCTTTTTATGGCTTTAAACGCGTTTTCTCCTCGAGAGAAACATGATTTCACTAAAAACGTTATAGTTTAAACATGCCTGTTTGTACATGTGTGCAAACACTCAGAGCCTTAAGATAGGGGTTTCACCAATGTGTTTTTTGGTGAGAAACCTTCTATTTCAAGGTTCTTTGCGTTTTCAGACAAGTACAATATGTATTTATGGTGTTTCTGATGAAATCCCTCCTTTTTAATGCATTTTCTCACAGAAAACGAGTCTCTCGCCATGGGAACATGGCTTTTTTGAAAAAGCATATTCTGGTCGAGAAATCGTGTTTTAAGCAATAAAAACGACTCCCGGCCTTATTTGGTTCACATTTGTACTTTTGGTAAGCTAGCCCGTATTCATAACGCACTAAACCTTTTTATCGCGTTAAACGCCTTTTCTCGACGAGAAAAGCAATTTCATCAAAAACAAACAAAACAAGAAAAATGAATCTATTCAACAAGTCTGCAACACGTCCTTAAGAGTTACATGATTTCACCCAATGTCAATGTGTAATTTCTCCAGTTCTGATCATTTTTTAGGTTGTTGGTAGCTTGGTCAATGCCAAAACACAGTGAGATCTTTTTATGGCTTTAAACGCGTTTTCTCCTCGAGAGAAACATGATTTCACTAAAAACGTTATAGTTTAAACATGCCTGTTTGTACATGTGTGCAAACACTCAGAGCCTTAAGATAGGGGTTTCACCAATGTGTTTTTTGGTGAGAAACCTTCTATTTCAAGGTTCTGTGCGTTGTCAGACAAGTACAATATGTATTTATCGTGTTTCTGATGAAATCCCTCCTTTTAATGCATTTTCTCACAGAAAACGAGTCTCTCGCCATGCGAACATGGCTTTTTTGAAAAAGCATATTCTCGTCGAGAAATCGTGTTTTAAGCAACAAAAACGACTCCCGGCCTTATTTAGTTCACATTTGTACTTTTGGTAAGCTAGCCCGTATTCATAACGCACTAAACCTTTTTATCGCGTTAAACGCCTTTTCTCGACGAGAAAAGCAATTTCATCAAAAAAAAAAAAACAAGAAAAATGAATCTATTCAACAAGTCTGCAACACGTCCTTAAGAGTTACATGATTTCACCCAATGTCAATGTGTAATTTCTCCAGTTCTGATCATTTTTTAGGTTGTTGGTAGCTTGGTCAATGTCAAAACACAGTGAAATCTTTTTATGGCTTTAAACGCGTTTTCTCCTCGAGAGAAACATGATTTCACTAAAAACGTTATAGTTTAACCATGCCTGTTGTACATGTGTGCAAACACTCAGAGCCTTAAGATAGGGGTTTCACCAATGTGTTTTTTGGTGAGAAACCTTCTATTTCAAGGTTCTGTGCGTTTTCAGACAAGTACAATATGTATTTATAGTGTTTCTGATGAAATCCCTCCTTTTAATGCATTTTCTCACAGAAAACGAGTCTCTCGCCATGGGAACATGGCTTTTTTGAAAAAGCATATTCTGGTCGAGAAATCGTGTTTTAAGCAATAAAAACGACTCCCGGCCTTATTTAGTTCACATTTGTACTTTTGGTAAGCTAGCCCGTATTCATAACGCACTAAACCTTTTTATCGCGTTAAACGCCTTTTCTCGACGAGAAAAGCACAATTTCATCAAAAACAAACAAAACAAGAAAAATGAATCTATTCAACAAGTCTGCAACACGTCCTTAAGAGTTACATGATTTCACCCAATGTCAATATGTAATTTCTCCAGTTCTGATCATTTTTTAGGTTGTTGGTAGCTTGGTCAATGCCAAAACACAGTGAGATCTTTTTATGGCTTTAAACGCGTTTTCTCCTCGAGAGAAACATGATTTCACTAAAAACGTTATAGTTTAACCATGCCTGTTGTACATGTGTGCAAACACTCAGAGCCTTAAGATAGGGGTTTCACCAATGTGTTTTTTGGTGAGAAACCTTCTATTTCAAGGTTCTGTGCGTTTTCAGACAAGTACAATATGTATTTATAGTGTTTCTGATGAAATCCCTCCTTTTAATGCATTTTCTCACAGAAAACGAGTCTCTCGCCATGGGAACATGGCTTTTTTGAAAAAGCATATTCTGGTCGAGAAATCGTGTTTTAAGCAATAAAAACGACTCCCGGCCTTATTTAGTTCACATTTGTACTTTTGGTAAGCTAGCCCGTATTCATAACGCACTAAACCTTTTTATCGCGTTAAACGCCTTTTCTCGACGAGAAAAGCACAATTTCATCAAAAACAAACAAAACAAGAAAAATGAATCTATTCAACAAGTCTGCAACACGTCCTTAAGAGTTACATGATTTCACCCAATGTCAATGTGTAATTTCTCCAGTTCTGATCATTTTTTAGGTTGTTGGTAGCTTGGTCAATGCCAAAACACAGTGAGATCTTTTTATGGCTTTAAACGCGTTTTCTCCTCGAGAGAAACATGATTTCACTAAAAACGTTATAGTTTAAACATGCCTGTTTGTACATGTGTGCAAACACTCAGAGCCTTAAGATAGGGGTTTCACCAATGTGTTTTTTGGTGAGAAACCTTCTATTTCAAGGTTCTGTGCGTTTTCAGACAAGTACAATATGTATTTATAGTGTTTCTCATGAAATCCCTCCTTTTAATGCATTTTCTCACAGAAAACGAGTCTCTCGCCATGGGAACATGGCTTTTTTGAAAAAGCATATTCTGGTCGAGAAATCGTGTTTTAAGCAATAAAAACGACTCCCGGCCTTATTTAGTTCACATTTGTACTTTTGGTAAGCTAGCCCGTATTCATAACGCACTAAACCTTTTTATCGCGTTAAACGCCTTTTCTCGACGAGAACAGCACAATTTCATCAAAAACAAACAAAAAAAGAAAAATGAATCTATTCAACAAGTCTGCAACACGTCCTTAAGAGTTACATGATTTCACCCAATGTCAATGTGTAATTTCTCCAGTTCTGATCATTTTTTAGGTTGTTGGTAGCTTGGTCAATGCCAAAACACAGTGAGATCTTTTTTTGGCTTTAAACGCGTTTTCTCCTCGAGAGAAACATGATTTCACTAAAAACGTTATAGTTTAAACATGCCTGTTTGTACATGTGTGCAAACACTCAGAGCCTTAAGATAGGGGTTTCACCCATGGGTTTTTTGGTGAGAAACCTTCTATTTCAAGGTTCTGTGCGTTTTCAGACAAGTACAATATGTATTTATAGTGTTTCTGATGAAATCCCTCCTTTTAATGCATTTTCTCACAGAAAACGAGTCTCTCGCCATGGGAACATGGCTTTTTTGAAAAAGCATATTCTGGTCGAGAAATCGTGTTTTAAGCAATAAAAACGACTCCCGGCCTTATTTAGTTCACATTTGTACTTTTGGTAAGCTAGCCCGTATTCATAACGCACTAAACCTTTTTATCGCGTTAAACGCCTTGTCGCGACGAGAAAAGCACAATTTCATCAAAAACAAACAAAACAAGAAAAATGAATCTATTCAACAAGTCTGCAACACGTCCTTAAGAGTTACATGATTTCACCCAATGTCAATGTGTAATTTCTCCAGTTCTGATCATTTTTTAGGTTTGTTGGTAGCTTGGTCAATGCCAAAACACAGTGAGATCTTTTTATGGCTTTAAACGCGTTTTCTCCTCGAGAGAAACATGATTTCACTAAAAACGTTATAGTTTAAACATGCCTGTTTGTACATGTGTGCAAACACTCAGAGCCTTAAGATAGGGGTTTCACCAATGTGTTTTTTGGTGAGAAACCTTCTATTTCAAGGTTCTTTGCGTTTTCAGACAAGTACAATATGTATTTATGGTGTTTCTGATGAAATCCCTCCTTTTTAATGCATTTTCTCACAGAAAACGAGTCTCTCGCCATGGGAACATGGCTTTTTTGAAAAAGCATATTCTGGTCGAGAAATCGTGTTTTAAGCAATAAAAACGACTCCCGGCCTTATTTGGTTCACATTTGTACTTTTGGTAAGCTAGCCCGTATTCATAACGCACTAAACCTTTTTATCGCGTTAAACGCCTTTTCTCGACGAGAAAAGCAATTTCATCAAAAACAAACAAAACAAGAAAAATGAATCTATTCAACAAGTCTGCAACACGTCCTTAAGAGTTACATGATTTCACCCAATGTCAATGTGTAATTTCTCCAGTTCTGATCATTTTTTAGGTTGTTGGTAGCTTGGTCAATGTCAAAACACAGTGAGATCTTTTTATGGCTTTAAACGCGTTTTCTCCTCGAGAGAAACATGATTTCACTAAAAACGTTATAGTTTAAACATGCCTGTTTGTACATGTGTGCAAACACTCAGAGCCTTAAGATAGGGGTTTCACCAATGTGTTTTTTGGTGAGAAACCTTCTATTTCAAGGTTCTGTGCGTTGTCAGACAAGTACAATATGTATTTATCGTGTTTCTGATGAAATCCCTCCTTTTAATGCATTTTCTCACAGAAAACGAGTCTCTCGCCATGGGAACATGGCTTTTTTGAAAAAGCATATTCTCGTCGAGAAATCGTGTTTTAAGCAACAAAAACGACTCCCGGCCTTATTTAGTTCACATTTGTACTTTTGGTAAGCTAGCCCGTATTCATAACGCACTAAACCTTTTTATCGCGTTAAACGCCTTTTCTCGACGAGAAAAGCAATTTCATCAAAAAAAAAAAAACAAGAAAAATGAATCTATTCAACAAGTCTGCAACACGTCCTTAAGAGTTACATGATTTCACCCAATGTCAATGTGTAATTTCTCCAGTTCTGATCATTTTTTAGGTTGTTGGTAGCTTGGTCAATGTCAAAACACAGTGAAATCTTTTTATGGCTTTAAACGCGTTTTCTCCTCGAGAGAAACATGATTTCACTAAAAACGTTATAGTTTAACCATGCCTGTTGTACATGTGTGCAAACACTCAGAGCCTTAAGATAGGGGTTTCACCAATGTGTTTTTTGGTGAGAAACCTTCTATTTCAAGGTTCTGTGCGTTTTCAGACAAGTACAATATGTATTTATAGTGTTTCTGATGAAATCCCTCCTTTTAATGCATTTTCTCACAGAAAACGAGTCTCTCGCCATGGGAACATGGCTTTTTTGAAAAAGCATATTCTGGTCGAGAAATCGTGTTTTAAGCAATAAAAACGACTCCCGGCCTTATTTAGTTCACATTTGTACTTTTGGTAAGCTAGCCCGTATTCATAACGCACTAAACCTTTTTATCGCGTTAAACGCCTTTTCTCGACGAGAAAAGCACAATTTCATCAAAAACAAACAAAACAAGAAAAATGAATCTATTCAACAAGTCTGCAACACGTCCTTAAGAGTTACATGATTTCACCCAATGTCAATGTGTAATTTCTCCAGTTCTGATCATTTTTTAGGTTGTTGGTAGCTTGGTCAATGCCAAAACACAGTGAGATCTTTTTATGGCTTTAAACGCGTTTTCTCCTCGAGAGAAACATGATTTCACTAAAAACGTTATAGTTTAAACATGCCTGTTTGTACATGTGTGCAAACACTCAGAGCCTTAAGATAGGGGTTTCACCAATGTGTTTTTTGGTGAGAAACCTTCTATTTCAAGGTTCTGTGCGTTGTCAGACAAGTACAATATGTATTTATCGTGTTTCTGATGAAATCCCTCCTTTTAATGCATTTTCTCACAGAAAACGAGTCTCTCGCCATGGGAACATGGCTTTTTTGAAAAAGCATATTCTCGTCGAGAAATCGTGTTTTAAGCAACAAAAACGACTCCCGGCCTTATTTAGTTCACATTTGTACTTTTGGTAAGCTAGCCCGTATTCATAACGCACTAAACCTTTTTATCGCGTTAAACGCCTTTTCTCGACGAGAAAAGCAATTTCATCAAAAAAAAAAAAACAAGAAAAATGAATCTATTCAACAAGTCTGCAACACGTCCTTAAGAGTTACATGATTTCACCCAATGTCAATGTGTAATTTCTCCAGTTCTGATCATTTTTTAGGTTGTTGGTAGCTTGGTCAATGTCAAAACACAGTGAAATCTTTTTATGGCTTTAAACGCGTTTTCTCCTCGAGAGAAACATGATTTCACTAAAAACGTTATAGTTTAACCATGCCTGTTGTACATGTGTGCAAACACTCAGAGCCTTAAGATAGGGGTTTCACCAATGTGTTTTTTGGTGAGAAACCTTCTATTTCAAGGTTCTGTGCGTTTTCAGACAAGTACAATATGTATTTTATAGTGTTTCTGATGAAATCCCTCCTTTTAATGCATTTTCTCACAGAAAACGAGTCTCTCGCCATGGGAACATGGCTTTTTTGAAAAAGCATATTCTGGTCGAGAAATCGTGTTTTAAGCAATAAAAACGACTCCCGGCCTTATTTAGTTCACATTTGTACTTTTGGTAAGCTAGCCCGTATTCATAACGCACTAAACCTTTTTATCGCGTTAAACGCCTTTTCTCGACGAGAAAAGCACAATTTCATCAAAAACAAACAAAACAAGAAAAATGAATCTATTCAACAAGTCTGCAACACGTCCTTAAGAGTTACATGATTTCACCCAATGTCAATGTGTAATTTCTCCAGTTCTGATCATTTTTTAGGTTGTTGGTAGCTTGGTCAATGCCAAAACACAGTGAGATCTTTTTATGGCTTTAAACGCGTTTTCTCCTCGAGAGAAACATGATTTCACTAAAAACGTTATAGTTTAAACATGCCTGTTTGTACATGTGTGTGCAAACACTCAGAGCCTTAAGATAGGGGTTTCACCAATGTGTTTTTTGGTGAGAAACCTTCTATTTCAAGGTTCTGTGCGTTTTCAGACAAGTACAATATGTATTTATAGTGTTTCTCATGAAATCCCTCCTTTTAATGCATTTTCTCACAGAAAACGAGTCTCTCGCCATGGGAACATGGCTTTTTTGAAAAAGCATATTCTGGTCGAGAAATCGTGTTTTAAGCAATAAAAACGACTCCCGGCCTTATTTAGTTCACATTTGTACTTTTGGTAAGCTAGCCCGTATTCATAACGCACTAAACCTTTTTATCGCGTTAAACGCCTTGTCGCGACGAGAAAAGCACAATTTCATCAAAAACAAACAAAACAAGAAAAATGAATCTATTCAACAAGTCTGCAACACGTCCTTAAGAGTTACATGATTTCACCCAATGTCAATGTGTAATTTCTCCAGTTCTGATCATTTTTTAGGTTTGTTGGTAGCTTGGTCAATGCCAAAACACAGTGAGATCTTTTTATGGCTTTAAACGCGTTTTCTCCTCGAGAGAAACATGATTTCACTAAAAACGTTATAGTTTAAACATGCCTGTTTGTACATGTGTGCAAACACTCAGAGCCTTAAGATAGGGGTTTCACCAATGTGTTTTTTGGTGAGAAACCTTCTATTTCAAGGTTCTTTGCGTTTTCAGACAAGTACAATATGTATTTATGGTGTTTCTGATGAAATCCCTCCTTTTTAATGCATTTTCTCACAGAAAACGAGTCTCTCGCCATGGGAACATGGCTTTTTTGAAAAAGCATATTCTGGTCGAGAAATCGTGTTTTAAGCAATAAAAACGACTCCCGGCCTTATTTGGTTCACATTTGTACTTTTGGTAAGCTAGCCCGTATTCATAACGCACTAAACCTTTTTATCGCGTTAAACGCCTTTTCTCGACGAGAAAAGCAATTTCATCAAAAACAAACAAAACAAGAAAAATGAATCTATTCAACAAGTCTGCAACACGTCCTTAAGAGTTACATGATTTCACCCAATGTCAATGTGTAATTTCTCCAGTTCTGATCATTTTTTAGGTTGTTGGTAGCTTGGTCAATGCCAAAACACAGTGAGATCTTTTTATGGCTTTAAACGCGTTTTCTCCTCGAGAGAAACATGATTTCACTAAAAACGTTATAGTTTAAACATGCCTGTTTGTACATGTGTGCAAACACTCAGAGCCTTAAGATAGGGGTTTCACCAATGTGTTTTTTGGTGAGAAACCTTCTATTTCAAGGTTCTGTGCGTTGTCAGACAAGTACAATATGTATTTATCGTGTTTCTGATGAAATCCCTCCTTTTAATGCATTTTCTCACAGAAAACGAGTCTCTCGCCATGGGAACATGGCTTTTTTGAAAAAGCATATTCTCGTCGAGAAATCGTGTTTTAAGCAACAAAAACGACTCCCGGCCTTATTTAGTTCACATTTGTACTTTTGGTAAGCTAGCCCGTATTCATAACGCACTAAACCTTTTTATCGCGTTAAACGCCTTTTCTCGACGAGAAAAGCAATTTCATCAAAAAAAAAAAAACAAGAAAAATGAATCTATTCAACAAGTCTGCAACACGTCCTTAAGAGTTACATGATTTCACCCAATGTCAATGTGTAATTTCTCCAGTTCTGATCATTTTTTAGGTTGTTGGTAGCTTGGTCAATGTCAAAACACAGTGAAATCTTTTTATGGCTTTAAACGCGTTTTCTCCTCGAGAGAAACATGATTTCACTAAAAACGTTATAGTTTAACCATGCCTGTTGTACATGTGTGCAAACACTCAGAGCCTTAAGATAGGGGTTTCACCAATGTGTTTTTTGGTGAGAAACCTTCTATTTCAAGGTTCTGTGCGTTTTCAGACAAGTACAATATGTATTTATAGTGTTTCTGATGAAATCCCTCCTTTTAATGCATTTTCTCACAGAAAACGAGTCTCTCGCCATGGGAACATGGCTTTTTTGAAAAAGCATATTCTGGTCGAGAAATCGTGTTTTAAGCAATAAAAACGACTCCCGGCCTTATTTAGTTCACATTTGTACTTTTGGTAAGCTAGCCCGTATTCATAACGCACTAAACCTTTTTATCGCGTTAAACGCCTTTTCTCGACGAGAAAAGCACAATTTCATCAAAAACAAACAAAACAAGAAAAATGAATCTATTCAACAAGTCTGCAACACGTCCTTAAGAGTTACATGATTTCACCCAATGTCAATATGTAATTTCTCCAGTTCTGATCATTTTTTAGGTTGTTGGTAGCTTGGTCAATGCCAAAACACAGTGAGATCTTTTTATGGCTTTAAACGCGTTTTCTCCTCGAGAGAAACATGATTTCACTAAAAACGTTATAGTTTAAACATGCCTGTTTGTACATGTGTGCAAACACTCAGAGCCTTAAGATAGGGGTTTCACCAATGTGTTTTTTGGTGAGAAACCTTCTATTTCAAGGTTCTGTGCGTTTTCAGACAAGTACAATATGTATTTATAGTGTTTCTCATGAAATCCCTCCTTTTAATGCATTTTCTCACAGAAAACGAGTCTCTCGCCATGGGAACATGGCTTTTTTGAAAAAGCATATTCTGGTCGAGAAATCGTGTTTTAAGCAATAAAAACGACTCCCGGCCTTATTTAGTTCACATTTGTACTTTTGGTAAGCTAGCCCGTATTCATAACGCACTAAACCTTTTTATCGCGTTAAACGCCTTTTCTCGACGAGAAAAGCACAATTTCATCAAAAACAAACAAAACAAGAAAAATGAATCTATTCAACAAGTCTGCAACACGTCCTTAAGAGTTACATGATTTCACCCAATGTCAATGTGTAATTTCTCCAGTTCTGATCATTTTTTAGGTTTGTTGGTAGCTTGGCCAATGCCAAAACACAGTGAGATCTTTTTATGGCTTTAAACGCGTTTTCTCCTCGAGAGAAACATGATTTCACTAAAAACGTTATAGTTTAAACATGCCTGTTTGTACATGTGTGCAAACACTCAGAGCCTTAAGATAGGGGTTTCACCAATGTGTTTTTTGGTGAGAAACCTTCTATTTCAAGGTTCTGTGCGTTGTCAGACAAGTACAATATGTATTTATAGTGTTTCTGATGAAATCCCTCCTTTTAATGCATTTTCTCACAGAAAACGAGTCTCTCGCCATGGGAACATGGCTTTTTTGAAAAAGCATATTCTCGTCGAGAAATCGTGTTTTAAGCAACAAAAACGACTCCCGGCCTTATTTAGTTCACATTTGTACTTTTGGTAAGCTAGCCCGTATTCATAACGCACTAAACCTTTTTATCGCGTTAAACGCCTTTTCTCGACGAGAAAAGCAATTTCATCAAAAACAAACAAAACAAGAAAAATGAATCTATTCAACAAGTCTGCAACACGTCCTTAAGAGTTACATGATTTCACCCAATGTCAATGTGTAATTTCTCCAGTTCTGATCATTTTTTAGGTTGTTGGTAGCTTGGTCAATGTCAAAACACAGTGAGATCTTTTTATGGCTTTAAACGCGTTTTCTCCTCGAGAGAAACATGATTTCACTAAAAACGTTATAGTTTAAACATGCCTGTTTGTACATGTGTGCAAACACTCAGAGCCTTAAGATAGGGGTTTCACCAATGTGTTTTTTGGTGAGAAACCTTCTATTTCAAGGTTCTGTGCGTTGTCAGACAAGTACAATATGTATTTATCGTGTTTCTGATGAAATCCCTCCTTTTAATGCATTTTCTCACAGAAAACGAGTCTCTCGCCATGGGAACATGGCTTTTTTGAAAAAGCATATTCTCGTCGAGAAATCGTGTTTTAAGCAACAAAAACGACTCCCGGCCTTATTTAGTTCACATTTGTACTTTTGGTAAGCTAGCCCGTATTCATAACGCACTAAACCTTTTTATCGCGTTAAACGCCTTTTCTCGACGAGAAAAGCAATTTCATCAAAAAAAAAAAAACAAGAAAAATGAATCTATTCAACAAGTCTGCAACACGTCCTTAAGAGTTACATGATTTCACCCAATGTCAATGTGTAATTTCTCCAGTTCTGATCATTTTTTAGGTTGTTGGTAGCTTGGTCAATGTCAAAACACAGTGAAATCTTTTTATGGCTTTAAACGCGTTTTCTCCTCGAGAGAAACATGATTTCACTAAAAACGTTATAGTTTAACCATGCCTGTTGTACATGTGTGCAAACACTCAGAGCCTTAAGATAGGGGTTTCACCAATGTGTTTTTTGGTGAGAAACCTTCTATTTCAAGGTTCTGTGCGTTTTCAGACAAGTACAATATGTATTTATAGTGTTTCTGATGAAATCCCTCCTTTTAATGCATTTTCTCACAGAAAACGAGTCTCTCGCCATGGGAACATGGCTTTTTTGAAAAAGCATATTCTGGTCGAGAAATCGTGTTTTAAGCAATAAAAACGACTCCCGGCCTTATTTAGTTCACATTTGTACTTTTGGTAAGCTAGCCCGTATTCATAACGCACTAAACCTTTTTATCGCGTTAAACGCCTTTTCTCGACGAGAAAAGCACAATTTCATCAAAAACAAACAAAACAAGAAAAATGAATCTATTCAACAAGTCTGCAACACGTCCTTAAGAGTTACATGATTTCACCCAATGTCAATGTGTAATTTCTCCAGTTCTGATCATTTTTTAGGTTGTTGGTAGCTTGGTCAATGCCAAAACACAGTGAGATCTTTTTATGGCTTTAAACGCGTTTTCTCCTCGAGAGAAACATGATTTCACTAAAAACGTTATAGTTTAAACATGCCTGTTTGTACATGTGTGCAAACACTCAGAGCCTTAAGATAGGGGTTTCACCAATGTGTTTTTTGGTGAGAAACCTTCTATTTCAAGGTTCTGTGCGTTGTCAGACAAGTACAATATGTATTTATCGTGTTTCTGATGAAATCCCTCCTTTTAATGCATTTTCTCACAGAAAACGAGTCTCTCGCCATGGGAACATGGCTTTTTTGAAAAAGCATATTCTCGTCGAGAAATCGTGTTTTAAGCAACAAAAACGACTCCCGGCCTTATTTAGTTCACATTTGTACTTTTGGTAAGCTAGCCCGTATTCATAACGCACTAAACCTTTTTATCGCGTTAAACGCCTTTTCTCGACGAGAAAAGCAATTTCATCAAAAAAAAAAAAACAAGAAAAATGAATCTATTCAACAAGTCTGCAACACGTCCTTAAGAGTTACATGATTTCACCCAATGTCAATGTGTAATTTCTCCAGTTCTGATCATTTTTTAGGTTGTTGGTAGCTTGGTCAATGTCAAAACACAGTGAAATCTTTTTATGGCTTTAAACGCGTTTTCTCCTCGAGAGAAACATGATTTCACTAAAAACGTTATAGTTTAACCATGCCTGTTGTACATGTGTGCAAACACTCAGAGCCTTAAGATAGGGGTTTCACCAATGTGTTTTTTGGTGAGAAACCTTCTATTTCAAGGTTCTGTGCGTTTTCAGACAAGTACAATATGTATTTATAGTGTTTCTGATGAAATCCCTCCTTTTAATGCATTTTCTCACAGAAAACGAGTCTCTCGCCATGGGAACATGGCTTTTTTGAAAAAGCATATTCTGGTCGAGAAATCGTGTTTTAAGCAATAAAAACGACTCCCGGCCTTATTTAGTTCACATTTGTACTTTTGGTAAGCTAGCCCGTATTCATAACGCACTAAACCTTTTTATCGCGTTAAACGCCTTTTCTCGACGAGAAAAGCACAATTTCATCAAAAACAAACAAAACAAGAAAAATGAATCTATTCAACAAGTCTGCAACACGTCCTTAAGAGTTACATGATTTCACCCAATGTCAATGTGTAATTTCTCCAGTTCTGATCATTTTTTAGGTTGTTGGTAGCTTGGTCAATGCCAAAACACAGTGAGATCTTTTTATGGCTTTAAACGCGTTTTCTCCTCGAGAGAAACATGATTTCACTAAAAACGTTATAGTTTAAACATGCCTGTTTGTACATGTGTGTGCAAACACTCAGAGCCTTAAGATAGGGGTTTCACCAATGTGTTTTTTGGTGAGAAACCTTCTATTTCAAGGTTCTGTGCGTTTTCAGACAAGTACAATATGTATTTATAGTGTTTCTCATGAAATCCCTCCTTTTAATGCATTTTCTCACAGAAAACGAGTCTCTCGCCATGGGAACATGGCTTTTTTGAAAAAGCATATTCTGGTCGAGAAATCGTGTTTTAAGCAATAAAAACGACTCCCGGCCTTATTTAGTTCACATTTGTACTTTTGGTAAGCTAGCCCGTATTCATAACGCACTAAACCTTTTTATCGCGTTAAACGCCTTGTCGCGACGAGAAAAGCACAATTTCATCAAAAACAAACAAAACAAGAAAAATGAATCTATTCAACAAGTCTGCAACACGTCCTTAAGAGTTACATGATTTCACCCAATGTCAATGTGTAATTTCTCCAGTTCTGATCATTTTTTAGGTTTGTTGGTAGCTTGGTCAATGCCAAAACACAGTGAGATCTTTTTATGGCTTTAAACGCGTTTTCTCCTCGAGAGAAACATGATTTCACTAAAAACGTTATAGTTTAAACATGCCTGTTTGTACATGTGTGCAAACACTCAGAGCCTTAAGATAGGGGTTTCACCAATGTGTTTTTTGGTGAGAAACCTTCTATTTCAAGGTTCTTTGCGTTTTCAGACAAGTACAATATGTATTTATGGTGTTTCTGATGAAATCCCTCCTTTTTAATGCATTTTCTCACAGAAAACGAGTCTCTCGCCATGGGAACATGGCTTTTTTGAAAAAGCATATTCTGGTCGAGAAATCGTGTTTTAAGCAATAAAAACGACTCCCGGCCTTATTTGGTTCACATTTGTACTTTTGGTAAGCTAGCCCGTATTCATAACGCACTAAACCTTTTTATCGCGTTAAACGCCTTTTCTCGACGAGAAAAGCAATTTCATCAAAAACAAACAAAACAAGAAAAATGAATCTATTCAACAAGTCTGCAACACGTCCTTAAGAGTTACATGATTTCACCCAATGTCAATGTGTAATTTCTCCAGTTCTGATCATTTTTTAGGTTGTTGGTAGCTTGGTCAATGCCAAAACACAGTGAGATCTTTTTATGGCTTTAAACGCGTTTTCTCCTCGAGAGAAACATGATTTCACTAAAAACGTTATAGTTTAAACATGCCTGTTTGTACATGTGTGCAAACACTCAGAGCCTTAAGATAGGGGTTTCACCAATGTGTTTTTTGGTGAGAAACCTTCTATTTCAAGGTTCTGTGCGTT
The DNA here is from genome assembly GCF_029633865.1 of Lampris incognitus. Classification (NCBI taxonomy): domain Eukaryota; kingdom Metazoa; phylum Chordata; class Actinopteri; order Lampriformes; family Lampridae; genus Lampris; species Lampris incognitus. Next base: position 203,090 of record NW_026611462.1, read on the forward strand.
GTCAGACAAGTACAATATGTATTTATCGTGTTTCTGATGAAATCCCTCCTTTTAATGCATTTTCTCACAGAAAACGAGTCTCTCGCCATGGGAACATGGCTTTTTTGAAAAAGCATATTCTCGTCGAGAAATCGTGTTTTAAGCAACAAAAACGACTCCCGGCCTTATTTAGTTCACATTTGTACTTTTGGTAAGCTAGCCCGTATTCATAACGCACTAAACCTTTTTATCGCGTTAAACGCCTTTTCTCGACGAGAAAAGCAATTTCATCAAAAAAAAAAAAACAAGAAAAATGAATCTATTCAACAAGTCTGCAACACGTCCTTAAGAGTTACATGATTTCACCCAATGTCAATGTGTAATTTCTCCAGTTCTGATCATTTTTTAGGTTGTTGGTAGCTTGGTCAATGTCAAAACACAGTGAAATCTTTTTATGGCTTTAAACGCGTTTTCTCCTCGAGAGAAACATGATTTCACTAAAAACGTTATAGTTTAACCATGCCTGTTGTACATGTGTGCAAACACTCAGAGCCTTAAGATAGGGGTTTCACCAATGTGTTTTTTGGTGAGAAACCTTCTATTTCAAGGTTCTGTGCGTTTTCAGACAAGTACAATATGTATTTATAGTGTTTCTGATGAAATCCCTCCTTTTAATGCATTTTCTCACAGAAAACGAGTCTCTCGCCATGGGAACATGGCTTTTTTGAAAAAGCATATTCTGGTCGAGAAATCGTGTTTTAAGCAATAAAAACGACTCCCGGCCTTATTTAGTTCACATTTGTACTTTTGGTAAGCTAGCCCGTATTCATAACGCACTAAACCTTTTTATCGCGTTAAACGCCTTTTCTCGACGAGAAAAGCACAATTTCATCAAAAACAAACAAAACAAGAAAAATGAATCTATTCAACAAGTCTGCAACACGTCCTTAAGAGTTACATGATTTCACCCAATGTCAATATGTAATTTCTCCAGTTCTGATCATTTTTTAGGTTGTTGGTAGCTTGGTCAATGCCAAAACACAGTGAGATCTTTTTATGGCTTTAAACGCGTTTTCTCCTCGAGAGAAACATGATTTCACTAAAAACGTTATAGTTTAAACATGCCTGTTTGTACATGTGTGCAAACACTCAGAGCCTTAAGATAGGGGTTTCACCAATGTGTTTTTTGGTGAGAAACCTTCTATTTCAAGGTTCTGTGCGTTTTCAGACAAGTACAATATGTATTTATAGTGTTTCTCATGAAATCCCTCCTTTTAATGCATTTTCTCACAGAAAACGAGTCTCTCGCCATGGGAACATGGCTTTTTTGAAAAAGCATATTCTGGTCGAGAAATCGTGTTTTAAGCAATAAAAACGACTCCCGGCCTTATTTAGTTCACATTTGTACTTTTGGTAAGCTAGCCCGTATTCATAACGCACTAAACCTTTTTATCGCGTTAAACGCCTTTTCTCGACGAGAAAAGCACAATTTCATCAAAAACAAACAAAACAAGAAAAATGAATCTATTCAACAAGTCTGCAACACGTCCTTAAGAGTTACATGATTTCACCCAATGTCAATGTGTAATTTCTCCAGTTCTGATCATTTTTTAGGTTTGTTGGTAGCTTGGCCAATGCCAAAACACAGTGAGATCTTTTTATGGCTTTAAACGCGTTTTCTCCTCGAGAGAAACATGATTTCACTAAAAACGTTATAGTTTAAACATGCCTGTTTGTACATGTGTGCAAACACTCAGAGCCTTAAGATAGGGGTTTCACCAATGTGTTTTTTGGTGAGAAACCTTCTATTTCAAGGTTCTGTGCGTTGTCAGACAAGTACAATATGTATTTATAGTGTTTCTGATGAAATCCCTCCTTTTAATGCATTTTCTCACAGAAAACGAGTCTCTCGCCATGGGAACATGGCTTTTTTGAAAAAGCATATTCTCGTCGAGAAATCGTGTTTTAAGCAACAAAAACGACTCCCGGCCTTATTTAGTTCACATTTGTACTTTTGGTAAGCTAGCCCGTATTCATAACGCACTAAACCTTTTTATCGCGTTAAACGCCTTTTCTCGACGAGAAAAGCAATTTCATCAAAAAAAAAAAAACAAGAAAAATGAATCTATTCAACAAGTCTGCAACACGTCCTTAAGAGTTACATGATTTCACCCAATGTCAATGTGTAATTTCTCCAGTTCTGATCATTTTTTAGGTTGTTGGTAGCTTGGTCAATGTCAAAACACAGTGAAATCTTTTTATGGCTTTAAACGCGTTTTCTCCTCGAGAGAAACATGATTTCACTAAAAACGTTATAGTTTAACCATGCCTGTTGTACATGTGTGCAAACACTCAGAGCCTTAAGATAGGGGTTTCACCAATGTGTTTTTTGGTGAGAAACCTTCTATTTCAAGGTTCTGTGCGTTTTCAGACAAGTACAATATGTATTTATAGTGTTTCTGATGAAATCCCTCCTTTTAATGCATTTTCTCACAGAAAACGAGTCTCTCGCCATGGGAACATGGCTTTTTTGAAAAAGCATATTCTGGTCGAGAAATCGTGTTTTAAGCAATAAAAACGACTCCCGGCCTTATTTAGTTCACATTTGTACTTTTGGTAAGCTAGCCCGTATTCATAACGCACTAAACCTTTTTATCGCGTTAAACGCCTTTTCTCGACGAGAAAAGCACAATTTCATCAAAAACAAACAAAACAAGAAAAATGAATCTATTCAACAAGTCTGCAACACGTCCTTAAGAGTTACATGATTTCACCCAATGTCAATATGTAATTTCTCCAGTTCTGATCATTTTTTAGGTTGTTGGTAGCTTGGTCAATGCCAAAACACAGTGAGATCTTTTTATGGCTTTAAACGCGTTTTCTCCTCGAGAGAAACATGATTTCACTAAAAACGTTATAGTTTAAACATGCCTGTTTGTACATGTGTGCAAACACTCAGAGCCTTAAGATAGGGGTTTCACCAATGTGTTTTTTGGTGAGAAACCTTCTATTTCAAGGTTCTGTGCGTTTTCAGACAAGTACAATATGTATTTATAGTGTTTCTCATGAAATCCCTCCTTTTAATGCATTTTCTCACAGAAAACGAGTCTCTCGCCATGGGAACATGGCTTTTTTGAAAAAGCATATTCTGGTCGAGAAATCGTGTTTTAAGCAATAAAAACGACTCCCGGCCTTATTTAGTTCACATTTGTACTTTTGGTAAGCTAGCCCGTATTCATAACGCACTAAACCTTTTTATCGCGTTAAACGCCTTGTCGCGACGAGAAAAGCACAATTTCATCAAAAACAAACAAAACAAGAAAAATGAATCTATTCAACAAGTCTGCAACACGTCCTTAAGAGTTACATGATTTCACCCAATGTCAATGTGTAATTTCTCCAGTTCTGATCATTTTTTAGGTTTGTTGGTAGCTTGGTCAATGCCAAAACACAGTGAGATCTTTTTATGGCTTTAAACGCGTTTTCTCCTCGAGAGAAACATGATTTCACTAAAAACGTTATAGTTTAAACATGCCTGTTTGTACATGTGTGCAAACACTCAGAGCCTTAAGATAGGGGTTTCACCAATGTGTTTTTTGGTGAGAAACCTTCTATTTCAAGGTTCTGTGCGTTGTCAGACAAGTACAATATGTATTTATAGTGTTTCTGATGAAATCCCTCCTTTTAATGCATTTTCTCACAGAAAACGAGTCTCTCGCCATGGGAACATGGCTTTTTTGAAAAAGCATATTCTCGTCGAGAAATCGTGTTTTAAGCAACAAAAACGACTCCCGGCCTTATTTAGTTCACATTTGTACTTTTGGTAAGCTAGCCCGTATTCATAACGCACTAAACCTTTTTATCGCGTTAAACGCCTTTTCTCGACGAGAAAAGCACAATTTCATCAAAAACAAACAAAACAAGAAAAATGAATCTATTCAACAAGTCTGCAACACGTCCTTAAGAGTTACATGATTTCACCCAATGTCAATATGTAATTTCTCCAGTTCTGATCATTTTTTAGGTTGTTGGTAGCTTGGTCAATGCCAAAACACAGTGAGATCTTTTTATGGCTTTAAACGCGTTTTCTCCTCGAGAGAAACATGATTTCACTAAAAACGTTATAGTTTAAACATGCCTGTTTGTACATGTGTGCAAACACTCAGAGCCTTAAGATAGGGGTTTCACCAATGTGTTTTTTGGTGAGAAACCTTCTATTTCAAGGTTCTGTGCGTTTTCAGACAAGTACAATATGTATTTATAGTGTTTCTCATGAAATCCCTCCTTTTAATGCATTTTCTCACAGAAAACGAGTCTCTCGCCATGGGAACATGGCTTTTTTGAAAAAGCATATTCTGGTCGAGAAATCGTGTTTTAAGCAATAAAAACGACTCCCGGCCTTATTTAGTTCACATTTGTACTTTTGGTAAGCTAGCCCGTATTCATAACGCACTAAACCTTTTTATCGCGTTAAACGCCTTGTCGCGACGAGAAAAGCACAATTTCATCAAAAACAAACAAAACAAGAAAAATGAATCTATTCAACAAGTCTGCAACACGTCCTTAAGAGTTACATGATTTCACCCAATGTCAATGTGTAATTTCTCCAGTTCTGATCATTTTTTAGGTTTGTTGGTAGCTTGGTCAATGCCAAAACACAGTGAGATCTTTTTATGGCTTTAAACGCGTTTTCTCCTCGAGAGAAACATGATTTCACTAAAAACGTTATAGTTTAAACATGCCTGTTTGTACATGTGTGCAAACACTCAGAGCCTTAAGATAGGGGTTTCACCAATGTGTTTTTTGGTGAGAAACCTTCTATTTCAAGGTTCTTTGCGTTTTCAGACAAGTACAATATGTATTTATGGTGTTTCTGATGAAATCCCTCCTTTTTAATGCATTTTCTCACAGAAAACGAGTCTCTCGCCATGGGAACATGGCTTTTTTGAAAAAGCATATTCTGGTCGAGAAATCGTGTTTTAAGCAATAAAAACGACTCCCGGCCTTATTTGGTTCACATTTGTACTTTTGGTAAGCTAGCCCGTATTCATAACGCACTAAACCTTTTTATCGCGTTAAACGCCTTTTCTCGACGAGAAAAGCAATTTCATCAAAAACAAACAAAACAAGAAAAATGAATCTATTCAACAAGTCTGCAACACGTCCTTAAGAGTTACATGATTTCACCCAATGTCAATGTGTAATTTCTCCAGTTCTGATCATTTTTTAGGTTGTTGGTAGCTTGGTCAATGCCAAAACACAGTGAGATCTTTTTATGGCTTTAAACGCGTTTTCTCCTCGAGAGAAACATGATTTCACTAAAAACGTTATAGTTTAAACATGCCTGTTTGTACATGTGTGCAAACACTCAGAGCCTTAAGATAGGGGTTTCACCAATGTGTTTTTTGGTGAGAAACCTTCTATTTCAAGGTTCTGTGCGTTGTCAGACAAGTACAATATGTATTTATCGTGTTTCTGATGAAATCCCTCCTTTTAATGCATTTTCTCACAGAAAACGAGTCTCTCGCCATGGGAACATGGCTTTTTTGAAAAAGCATATTCTCGTCGAGAAATCGTGTTTTAAGCAACAAAAACGACTCCCGGCCTTATTTAGTTCACATTTGTACTTTTGGTAAGCTAGCCCGTATTCATAACGCACTAAACCTTTTTATCGCGTTAAACGCCTTTTCTCGACGAGAAAAGCAATTTCATCAAAAAAAAAAAAACAAGAAAAATGAATCTATTCAACAAGTCTGCAACACGTCCTTAAGAGTTACATGATTTCACCCAATGTCAATGTGTAATTTCTCCAGTTCTGATCATTTTTTAGGTTGTTGGTAGCTTGGTCAATGTCAAAACACAGTGAAATCTTTTTATGGCTTTAAACGCGTTTTCTCCTCGAGAGAAACATGATTTCACTAAAAACGTTATAGTTTAACCATGCCTGTTGTACATGTGTGCAAACACTCAGAGCCTTAAGATAGGGGTTTCACCAATGTGTTTTTTGGTGAGAAACCTTCTATTTCAAGGTTCTGTGCGTTTTCAGACAAGTACAATATGTATTTATAGTGTTTCTGATGAAATCCCTCCTTTTAATGCATTTTCTCACAGAAAACGAGTCTCTCGCCATGGGAACATGGCTTTTTTGAAAAAGCATATTCTGGTCGAGAAATCGTGTTTTAAGCAATAAAAACGACTCCCGGCCTTATTTAGTTCACATTTGTACTTTTGGTAAGCTAGCCCGTATTCATAACGCACTAAACCTTTTTATCGCGTTAAACGCCTTTTCTCGACGAGAAAAGCACAATTTCATCAAAAACAAACAAAACAAGAAAAATGAATCTATTCAACAAGTCTGCAACACGTCCTTAAGAGTTACATGATTTCACCCAATGTCAATATGTAATTTCTCCAGTTCTGATCATTTTTTAGGTTGTTGGTAGCTTGGTCAATGCCAAAACACAGTGAGATCTTTTTATGGCTTTAAACGCGTTTTCTCCTCGAGAGAAACATGATTTCACTAAAAACGTTATAGTTTAAACATGCCTGTTTGTACATGTGTGCAAACACTCAGAGCCTTAAGATAGGGGTTTCACCAATGTGTTTTTTGGTGAGAAACCTTCTATTTCAAGGTTCTGTGCGTTTTCAGACAAGTACAATATGTATTTATAGTGTTTCTCATGAAATCCCTCCTTTTAATGCATTTTCTCACAGAAAACGAGTCTCTCGCCATGGGAACATGGCTTTTTTGAAAAAGCATATTCTGGTCGAGAAATCGTGTTTTAAGCAATAAAAACGACTCCCGGCCTTATTTAGTTCACATTTGTACTTTTGGTAAGCTAGCCCGTATTCATAACGCACTAAACCTTTTTATCGCGTTAAACGCCTTGTCGCGACGAGAAAAGCACAATTTCATCAAAAACAAACAAAACAAGAAAAATGAATCTATTCAACAAGTCTGCAACACGTCCTTAAGAGTTACATGATTTCACCCAATGTCAATGTGTAATTTCTCCAGTTCTGATCATTTTTTAGGTTTGTTGGTAGCTTGGTCAATGCCAAAACACAGTGAGATCTTTTTATGGCTTTAAACGCGTTTTCTCCTCGAGAGAAACATGATTTCACTAAAAACGTTATAGTTTAAACATGCCTGTTTGTACATGTGTGCAAACACTCAGAGCCTTAAGATAGGGGTTTCACCAATGTGTTTTTTGGTGAGAAACCTTCTATTTCAAGGTTCTTTGCGTTTTCAGACAAGTACAATATGTATTTATGGTGTTTCTGATGAAATCCCTCCTTTTTAATGCATTTTCTCACAGAAAACGAGTCTCTCGCCATGGGAACATGGCTTTTTTGAAAAAGCATATTCTGGTCGAGAAATCGTGTTTTAAGCAATAAAAACGACTCCCGGCCTTATTTGGTTCACATTTGTACTTTTGGTAAGCTAGCCCGTATTCATAACGCACTAAACCTTTTTATCGCGTTAAACGCCTTTTCTCGACGAGAAAAGCAATTTCATCAAAAACAAACAAAACAAGAAAAATGAATCTATTCAACAAGTCTGCAACACGTCCTTAAGAGTTACATGATTTCACCCAATGTCAATGTGTAATTTCTCCAGTTCTGATCATTTTTTAGGTTGTTGGTAGCTTGGTCAATGTCAAAACACAGTGAGATCTTTTTATGGCTTTAAACGCGTTTTCTCCTCGAGAGAAACATGATTTCACTAAAAACGTTATAGTTTAAACATGCCTGTTTGTACATGTGTGCAAACACTCAGAGCCTTAAGATAGGGGTTTCACCAATGTGTTTTTTGGTGAGAAACCTTCTATTTCAAGGTTCTGTGCGTTGTCAGACAAGTACAATATGTATTTATCGTGTTTCTGATGAAATCCCTCCTTTTAATGCATTTTCTCACAGAAAACGAGTCTCTCGCCATGGGAACATGGCTTTTTTGAAAAAGCATATTCTCGTCGAGAAATCGTGTTTTAAGCAACAAAAACGACTCCCGGCCTTATTTAGTTCACATTTGTACTTTTGGTAAGCTAGCCCGTATTCATAAAGCACTAAACCTTTTTATCGCGTTAAACGCCTTTTCTCGACGAGAAAAGCAATTTCATCAAAAAAAAAAAAACAAGAAAAATGAATCTATTCAACAAGTCTGCAACACGTCCTTAAGAGTTACATGATTTCACCCAATGTCAATGTGTAATTTCTCCAGTTCTGATCATTTTTTAGGTTGTTGGTAGCTTGGTCAATGTCAAAACACAGTGAAATCTTTTTATGGCTTTAAACGCGTTTTCTCCTCGAGAGAAACATGATTTCACTAAAAACGTTATAGTTTAACCATGCCTGTTGTACATGTGTGCAAACACTCAGAGCCTTAAGATAGGGGTTTCACCAATGTGTTTTTTGGTGAGAAACCTTCTATTTCAAGGTTCTGTGCGTTTTCAGACAAGTACAATATGTATTTATAGTGTTTCTGATGAAATCCCTCCTTTTAATGCATTTTCTCACAGAAAACGAGTCTCTCGCCATGGGAACATGGCTTTTTTGAAAAAGCATATTCTGGTCGAGAAATCGTGTTTTAAGCAATAAAAACGACTCCCGGCCTTATTTAGTTCACATTTGTACTTTTGGTAAGCTAGCCCGTATTCATAACGCACTAAACCTTTTTATCGCGTTAAACGCCTTTTCTCGACGAGAAAAGCACAATTTCATCAAAAACAAACAAAACAAGAAAAATGAATCTATTCAACAAGTCTGCAACACGTCCTTAAGAGTTACATGATTTCACCCAATGTCAATATGTAATTTCTCCAGTTCTGATCATTTTTTAGGTTGTTGGTAGCTTGGTCAATGCCAAAACACAGTGAGATCTTTTTATGGCTTTAAACGCGTTTTCTCCTCGAGAGAAACATGATTTCACTAAAAACGTTATAGTTTAAACATGCCTGTTTGTACATGTGTGCAAACACTCAGAGCCTTAAGATAGGGGTTTCACCAATGTGTTTTTTGGTGAGAAACCTTCTATTTCAAGGTTCTGTGCGTTTTCAGACAAGTACAATATGTATTTATAGTGTTTCTGATGAAATCCCTCCTTTTAATGCATTTTCTCACAGAAAACGAGTCTCTCGCCATGGGAACATGGCTTTTTTGAAAAAGCATATTCTCGTCGAGAAATCGTGTTTTAAGCAACAAAAACGACTCCCGGCCTTATTTAGTTCACATTTGTACTTTTGGTAAGCTAGCCCGTATTCATAACGCACTAAACCTTTTTATCGCGTTAAACGCCTTTTCTCGACGAGAAAAGCAATTTCATCAAAAAAAAAAAACAAGAAAAATGAATCTATTCAACAAGTCTGCAACACGTCCTTAAGAGTTACATGATTTCACCCAATGTCAATGTGTAATTTCTCCAGTTCTGATCATTTTTTAGGTTGTTGGTAGCTTGGTCAATGTCAAAACACAGTGAAATCTTTTTATGGCTTTAAACAAGTTTTCTCCTCGAGAGAAACATGATTTCACTAAAAACGTTATAGTTTAACCATGCCTGTTGTACATGTGTGCAAACACTCAGAGCCTTAAGATAGGGGTTTCACCAATGTGTTTTTTGGTGAGAAACCTTCTATTTCAAGGTTCTGTGCGTTTTCAGACAAGTACAATATGTATTTATAGTGTTTCTGATGAAATCCCTCCTTTTAATGCATTTTCTCACAGAAAACGAGTCTCTCGCCATGGGAACATGGCTTTTTTGAAAAAGCATATTCTGGTCGAGAAATCGTGTTTTAAGCAATAAAAACGACTCCCGGCCTTATTTAGTTCATATTTGTACTTTTGGTAAGCTAGCCCGTATTCATAACGCACTAAACCTTTTTATCGCGTTAAACGCCTTTTCTCGACGAGAAAAGCACAATTTCATCAAAAACAAACAAAACAAGAAAAATGAATCTATTCAACAAGTCTGCAACACGTCCTTAAGAGTTACATGATTTCACCCAATGTCAATATGTAATTTCTCCAGTTCTGATCATTTTTTAGGTTGTTGGTAGCTTGGTCAATGCCAAAACACAGTGAGATCTTTTTATGGCTTTAAACGCGTTTTCCCTCGAGAGAAACATGATTTCACTAAAAACGTTATAGTTTAAACATGCCTGTTTGTACATGTGTGCAAACACTCAGAGCCTTAAGATAGGGGTTTCACCAATGTGTTTTTTGGTGAGAAACCTTCTATTTCAAGGTTCTCTGCGTTTTCAGACAAGTACAATATGTATTTATAGTGTTTCTGATGAAATCCCTCCTTTTAATGCATTTTCTCACAGAAAACGAGTCTCTCGCCATGGGAACATGGCTTTTTTGAAAAAGCATATTCTGGTCGAGAAATCGTGTTTTAAGCAATAAAAACGACTCCCGGCCTTATTTAGTTCACATTTGTACTTTTGGTAAGCTAGCCCGTATTCATAACGCACTAAACCTTTTTATCGCGTTAAACGCCTTTTCTCGACGAGAAAAGCACAATTTCATCAAAAACAAACAAAACAAGAAAAATGAATCTATTCAACAAGTCTGCAACACGTCCTTAAGAGTTACATGATTTCACCCAATGTCAATATGTAATTTCTCCAGTTCTGATCATTTTTTAGGTTGTTGGTAGCTTGGTCAATGCCAAAACACAGTGAGATCTTTTTATGGCTTTAAACGCGTTTTCTCCTCGAGAGAAACATGATTTCACTAAAAACGTTATAGTTTAACCATGCCTGTTGTACATGTGTGCAAACACTCAGAGCCTTAAGATAGGGGTTTCACCAATGTGTTTTTTGGTGAGAAACCTTCTATTTCAAGGTTCTGTGCGTTTTCAGACAAGTACAATATGTATTTATAGTGTTTCTGATGAAATCCCTCCTTTTAATGCATTTTCTCACAGAAAACGAGTCTCTCGCCATGGGAACATGGCTTTTTTGAAAAAGCATATTCTGGTCGAGAAATCGTGTTTTAAGCAATAAAAACGACTCCCGGCCTTATTTAGTTCACATTTGTACTTTTGGTAAGCTAGCCCGTATTCATAACGCACTAAACCTTTTTATCGCGTTAAACGCCTTTTCTCGACGAGAAAAGCACAATTTCATCAAAAACAAACAAAACAAGAAAAATGAATCTATTCAACAAGTCTGCAACACGTCCTTAAGAGTTACATGATTTCACCCAATGTCAATATGTAATTTCTCCAGTTCTGATCATTTTTTAGGTTGTTGGTAGCTTGGTCAATGCCAAAACACAGTGAGATCTTTTTATGGCTTTAAACGCGTTTTCTCCTCGAGAGAAACATGATTTCACTAAAAACGTTATAGTTTAACCATGCCTGTTGTACATGTGTGCAAACACTCAGAGCCTTAAGATAGGGGTTTCACCAATGTGTTTTTTGGTGAGAAACCTTCTATTTCAAGGTTCTGTGCGTTTTCAGACAAGTACAATATGTATTTATAGTGTTTCTGATGAAATCCCTCCTTTTAATGCATTTTCTCACAGAAAACGAGTCTCTCGCCATGGGAACATGGCTTTTTTGAAAAAGCATATTCTGGTCGAGAAATCGTGTTTTAAGCAATAAAAACGACTCCCGGCCTTATTTAGTTCACATTTGTACTTTTGGTAAGCTAGCCCGTATTCATAACGCACTAAACCTTTTTATCGCGTTAAACGCCTTTTCTCGACGAGAAAAGCACAATTTCATCAAAAACAAACAAAACAAGAAAAATGAATCTATTCAACAAGTCTGCAACACGTCCTTAAGAGTTACATGATTTCACCCAATGTCAATATGTAATTTCTCCAGTTCTGATCATTTTTTAGGTTGTTGGTAGCTTGGTCAATGCCAAAACACAGTGAGATCTTTTTATGGCTTTAAACGCGTTTTCTCCTCGAGAGAAACATGATTTCACTAAAAACGTTATAGTTTAACCATGCCTGTTGTACATGTGTGCAAACACTCAGAGCCTTAAGATAGGGGTTTCACCAATGTGTTTTTTGGTGAGAAACCTTCTATTTCAAGGTTCTGTGCGTTTTCAGACAAGTACAATATGTATTTATAGTGTTTCTCATGAAATCCCTCCTTTTAATGCATTTTCTCACAGAAAACGAGTCTCTCGCCATGGGAACATGGCTTTTTTGAAAAAGCATATTCTGGTCGAGAAATCGTGTTTTAAGCAATAAAAACGACTCCCGGCCTTATTTAGTTCACATTTGTACTTTTGGTAAGCTAGCCCGTATTCATAACGCACTAAACCTTTTTATCGCGTTAAACGCCTTTTCTCGACGAGAAAAGCACAATTTCATCAAAAACAAACAAAACAAGAAAAATGAATCTATTCAACAAGTCTGCAACACGTCCTTAAGAGTTACATGATTTCACCCAATGTCAATATGTAATTTCTCCAGTTCTGATCATTTTTTAGGTTGTTGGTAGCTTGGTCAATGCCAAAACACAGTGAGATCTTTTTATGGCTTTAAACGCGTTTTCTCCTCGAGAGAAACATGATTTCACTAAAAACGTTATAGTTTAACCATGCCTGTTGTACATGTGTGCAAACACTCAGAGCCTTAAGATAGGGGTTTCACCAATGTGTTTTTTGGTGAGAAACCTTCTATTTCAAGGTTCTGTGCGTTTTCAGACAAGTACAATATGTATTTATAGTGTTTCTCATGAAATCCCTCCTTTTAATGCATTTTCTCACAGAAAACGAGTCTCTCGCCATGGGAACATGGCTTTTTTGAAAAAGCATATTCTGGTCGAGAAATCGTGTTTTAAGCAATAAAAACGACTCCCGGCCTTATTTAGTTCACATTTGTACTTTTGGTAAGCTAGCCCGTATTCATAACGCACTAAACCTTTTTATCGCGTTAAACGCCTTTTCTCGACGAGAAAAGCACAATTTCATCAAAAACAAACAAAACAAGAAAAATGAATCTATTCAACAAGTCTGCAACACGTCCTTAAGAGTTACATGATTTCACCCAATGTCAATGTGTAATTTCTCCAGTTCTGATCATTTTTTAGGTTGTTGGTAGCTTGGTCAATGCCAAAACACAGTGAGATCTTTTTATGGCTTTAAACGCGTTTTCTCCTCGAGAGAAACATGATTTCACTAAAAACGTTATAGTTTAACCATGCCTGTTGTACATGTGTGCAAACACTCAGAGCCTTAAGATAGGGGTTTCACCAATGTGTTTTTTGGTGAGAAACCTTCTATTTCAAGGTTCTGTGCGTTTTCAGACAAGTACAATATGTATTTATAGTGTTTCTGATGAAATCCCTCCTTTTAATGCATTTTCTCACAGAAAACGAGTCTCTCGCCATGGGAACATGGCTTTTTTGAAAAAGCATATTCTGGTCGAGAAATCGTGTTTTAAGCAATAAAAACGACTCCCGGCCTTATTTAGTTCACATTTGTACTTTTGGTAAGCTAGCCCGTATTCATAACGCACTAAACCTTTTTATCGCGTTAAACGCCTTTTCTCGACGAGAAAAGCACAATTTCATCAAAAACAAACAAAACAAGAAAAATGAATCTATTCAACAAGTCTGCAACACGTCCTTAAGAGTTACATGATTTCACCCAATGTCAATATGTAATTTCTCCAGTTCTGATCATTTTTTAGGTTGTTGGTAGCTTGGTCAATGCCAAAACACAGTGAGATCTTTTTATGGCTTTAAACGCGTTTTCTCCTCGAGAGAAACATGATTTCACTAAAAACGTTATAGTTTAACCATGCCTGTTGTACATGTGTGCAAATACTCAGAGCCTTAAGATAGGGGTTTCACCAATGTGTTTTTTGGTGAGAAACCTTCTATTTCAAGGTTCTGTGCGTTTTCAGACAAGTACAATATGTATTTATAGTGTTTCTCATGAAATCCCTCCTTTTAATGCATTTTCTCACAGAAAACGAGTCTCTCGCCATGGGAACATGGCTTTTTTGAAAAAGCATATTCTGGTCGAGAAATCGTGTTTTAAGCAATAAAAACGACTCCCGGCCTTATTTAGTTCACATTTGTACTTTTGGTAAGCTAGCCCGTATTCATAACGCACTAAACCTTTTTATCGCGTTTAACGCCTTTTCTCGACGAGAAAAGCACAATTTCATCAAAAACAAACAAAACAAGAAAAATGAATCTATTCAACAAGTCTGCAACACGTCCTTAAGAGTTACATGATTTCACCCAATGTCAATATGTAATTTCTCCAGTTCTGATCATTTTTTAGGTTGTTGGTAGCTTGGTCAATGCCAAAACACAGTGAGATCTTTTTATGGCTTTAAACGCGTTTTCTCCTCGAGAGAAACATGATTTCACTAAAAACGTTATAGTTTAACCATGCCTGTTGCACATGTGTGCAAACACTCAGAGCCTTAAGATAGGGGTTTCACCAATGTGTTTTTTGGTGAGAAACCTTCTATTTCAAGGTTCTGTGCGTTTTCAGACAAGTACAATATGTATTTATAGTGTTTCTGATGAAATCCCTCCTTTTAATGCATTTTCTCACAGAAAACGAGTCTCTCGCCATGGGAACATGGCTTTTTTGAAAAAGCATATTCTGGTCGAGAAATCGTGTTTTAAGCAATAAAAACGACTCCCGGCCTTATTTAGTTCACATTTGTACTTTTGGTAAGCTAGCCCGTATTCATAACGCACTAAACCTTTTTATCGCGTTAAACGCCTTTTCTCGACGAGAAAAGCACAATTTCATCAAAAACAAACAAAACAAGAAAAATGAATCTATTCAACAAGTCTGCAACACGTCCTTAAGAGTTACATGATTTCACCCAATGTCAATATGTAATTTCTCCAGTTCTGATCATTTTTTAGGTTGTTGGTAGCTTGGTCAATGCCAAAACACAGTGAGATCTTTTTATGGCTTTAAACGCGTTTTCTCCTCGAGAGAAACATGATTTCACTAAAAACGTTATAGTTTAACCATGCCTGTTGTACATGTGTGCAAACACTCAGAGCCTTAAGATAGGGGTTTCACCAATGTGTTTTTTGGTGAGAAACCTTCTATTTCAAGGTTCTGTGCGTTTTCAGACAAGTACAATATGTATTTATAGTGTTTCTGATGAAATCCCTCCTTTTAATGCATTTTCTCACAGAAAACGAGTCTCTCGCCATGGGAACATGGCTTTTTTGAAAAAGCATATTCTGGTCGAGAAATCGTGTTTTAAGCAATAAAAACGACTCCCGGCCTTATTTAGTTCACATTTGTACTTTTGGTAAGCTAGCCCGTATTCATAACGCACTAAACCTTTTTATCGCGTTTAACGCCTTTTCTCGACGAGAAAAGCACAATTTCATCAAAAACAAACAAAACAAGAAAAATGAATCTATTCAACAAGTCTGCAACACGTCCTTAAGAGTTACATGATTTCACCCAATGTCAATATGTAATTTCTCCAGTTCTGATCATTTTTTAGGTTGTTGGTAGCTTGGTCAATGCCAAAACACAGTGAGATCTTTTTATGGCTTTAAACGCGTTTTCTCCTCGAGAGAAACATGATTTCACTAAAAACGTTATAGTTTAACCATGCCTGTTGTACATGTGTGCAAACACTCAGAGCCTTAAGATAGGGGTTTCACCAATGTGTTTTTTGGTGAGAAACCTTCTATTTCAAGGTTCTGTGCGTTTTCAGACAAGTACAATATGTATTTATAGTGTTTCTCATGAAATCCCTCCTTTTAATGCATTTTCTCACAGAAAACGAGTCTCTCGCCATGGGAACATGGCTTTTTTGAAAAAGCATATTCTGGTCGAGAAATCGTGTTTTAAGCAATAAAAACGACTCCCGGCCTTATTTAGTTCACATTTGTACTTTTGGTAAGCTAGCCCGTATTCATAACGCACTAAACCTTTTTATCGCGTTAAACGCCTTTTCTCGACGAGAAAAGCACAATTTCATCAAAAACAAACAAAACAAGAAAAATGAATCTATTCAACAAGTCTGCAACACGTCCTTAAGAGTTACATGATTTCACCCAATGTCAATGTGTAATTTCTCCAGTTCTGATCATTTTTTAGGTTGTTGGTAGCTTGGTCAATGCCAAAACACAGTGAGATCTTTTTATGGCTTTAAACGCGTTTTCTCCTCGAGAGAAACATGATTTCACTAAAAACGTTATAGTTTAACCATGCCTGTTGTACATGTGTGCAAACACTCAGAGCCTTAAGATAGGGGTTTCACCAATGTGTTTTTTGGTGAGAAACCTTCTATTTCAAGGTTCTGTGCGTTTTCAGACAAGTACAATATGTATTTATAGTGTTTCTGATGAAATCCCTCCTTTTAATGCATTTTCTCACAGAAAACGAGTCTCTCGCCATGGGAACATGGCTTTTTTGAAAAAGCATATTCTGGTCGAGAAATCGTGTTTTAAGCAATAAAAACGACTCCCGGCCTTATTTAGTTCACATTTGTACTTTTGGTAAGCTAGCCCGTATTCATAACGCACTAAACCTTTTTATCGCGTTAAACGCCTTTTCTCGACGAGAAAAGCACAATTTCATCAAAAACAAACAAAACAAGAAAAATGAATCTATTCAACAAGTCTGCAACACGTCCTTAAGAGTTACATGATTTCACCCAATGTCAATATGTAATTTCTCCAGTTCTGATCATTTTTTAGGTTGTTGGTAGCTTGGTCAATGCCAAAACACAGTGAGATCTTTTTATGGCTTTAAACGCGTTTTCTCCTCGAGAGAAACATGATTTCACTAAAAACGTTATAGTTTAACCATGCCTGTTGTACATGTGTGCAAACACTCAGAGCCTTAAGATAGGGGTTTCACCAATGTGTTTTTTGGTGAGAAACCTTCTATTTCAAGGTTCTGTGCGTTTTCAGACAAGTACAATATGTATTTATAGTGTTTCTGATGAAATCCCTCCTTTTAATGCATTTTCTCACAGAAAACGAGTCTCTCGCCATGGGAACATGGCTTTTTTGAAAAAGCATATTCTGGTCGAGAAATCGTGTTTTAAGCAATAAAAACGACTCCCGGCCTTATTTAGTTGACATTTGTACTTTTGGTAAGCTAGCCCGTATTCATAACGCACTAAACCTTTTTATCGCGTTAAACGCCTTTTCTCGACGAGAAAAGCACAATTTCATCAAAAACAAACAAAACAAGAAAAATGAATCTATTCAACAAGTCTGCAACACGTCCTTAAGAGTTACATGATTTCACCCAATGTCAATATGTAATTTCTCCAGTTCTGATCATTTTTTAGGTTGTTGGTAGCTTGGTCAATGCCAAAACACAGTGAGATCTTTTTATGGCTTTAAACGCGTTTTCTCCTCGAGAGAAACATGATTTCACTAAAAACGTTATAGTTTAACCATGCCTGTTGTACATGTGTGCAAACACTCAGAGCCTTAAGATAGGGGTTTCACCAATGTGTTTTTTGGTGAGAAACCTTCTATTTCAAGGTTCTGTGCGTTTTCAGACAAGTACAATATGTATTTATAGTGTTTCTCATGAAATCCCTCCTTTTAATGCATTTTCTCACAGAAAACGAGTCTCTCGCCATGGGAACATGGCTTTTTTGAAAAAGCATATTCTGGTCGAGAAATCGTGTTTTAAGCAATAAAAACGACTCCCGGCCTTATTTAGTTCACATTTGTACTTTTGGTAAGCTAGCCCGTATTCATAACGCACTAAACCTTTTTATCGCGTTAAACGCCTTTTCTCGACGAGAAAAGCACAATTTCATCAAAAACAAACAAAACAAGAAAAATGAATCTATTCAACAAGTCTGCAACACGTCCTTAAGAGTTACATGATTTCACCCAATGTCAATATGTAATTTCTCCAGTTCTGATCATTTTTTAGGTTGTTGGTAGCTTGGTCAATGCCAAAACACAGTGAGATCTTTTTATGGCTTTAAACGCGTTTTCTCCTCGAGAGAAACATGATTTCACTAAAAACGTTATAGTTTAACCATGCCTGTTGTACATGTGTGCAAACACTCAGAGCCTTAAGATAGGGGTTTCACCAATGTGTTTTTTGGTGAGAAACCTTCTATTTCAAGGTTCTGTGCGTTTTCAGACAAGTACAATATGTATTTATAGTGTTTCTGATGAAATCCCTCCTTTTAATGCATTTTCTCACAGAAAACGAGTCTCTCGCCATGGGAACATGGCTTTTTTGAAAAAGCATATTCTGGTCGAGAAATCGTGTTTTAAGCAATAAAAACGACTCCCGGCCTTATTTAGTTCACATTTGTACTTTTGGTAAGCTAGCCCGTATTCATAACGCACTAAACCTTTTTATCGCGTTAAACGCCTTTTCTCGACGAGAAAAGCACAATTTCATCAAAAACAAACAAAACAAGAAAAATGAATCTATTCAACAAGTCTGCAACACGTCCTTAAGAGTTACATGATTTCACCCAATGTCAATATGTAATTTCTCCAGTTCTGATCATTTTTTAGGTTGTTGGTAGCTTGGTCAATGCCAAAACACAGTGAGATCTTTTTATGGCTTTAAACGCGTTTTCTCCTCGAGAGAAACATGATTTCACTAAAAACGTTATAGTTTAACCATGCCTGTTGTACATGTGTGCAAACACTCAGAGCCTTAAGATAGGGGTTTCACCAATGTGTTTTTTGGTGAGAAACCTTCTATTTCAAGGTTCTGTGCGTTTTCAGACAAGTACAATATGTATTTATAGTGTTTCTCATGAAATCCCTCCTTTTAATGCATTTTCTCACAGAAAACGAGTCTCTCGCCATGGGAACATGGCTTTTTTGAAAAAGCATATTCTGGTCGAGAAATCGTGTTTTAAGCAATAAAAACGACTCCCGGCCTTATTTAGTTCACATTTGTACTTTTGGTAAGCTAGCCCGTATTCATAACGCACTAAACCTTTTTATCGCGTTAAACGCCTTTTCTCGACGAGAAAAGCACAATTTCATCAAAAACAAACAAAACAAGAAAAATGAATCTATTCAACAAGTCTGCAACACGTCCTTAAGAGTTACATGATTTCACCCAATGTCAATATGTAATTTCTCCAGTTCTGATCATTTTTTAGGTTGTTGGTAGCTTGGTCAATGCCAAAACACAGTGAGATCTTTTTATGGCTTTAAACGCGTTTTCTCCTCGAGAGAAACATGATTTCACTAAAAACGTTATAGTTTAACCATGCCTGTTGTACATGTGTGCAAACACTCAGAGCCTTAAGATAGGGGTTTCACCAATGTGTTTTTTGGTGAGAAACCTTCTATTTCAAGGTTCTGTGCGTTTTCAGACAAGTACAATATGTATTTATAGTGTTTCTCATGAAATCCCTCCTTTTAATGCATTTTCTCACAGAAAACGAGTCTCTCGCCATGGGAACATGGCTTTTTTGAAAAAGCATATTCTGGTCGAGAAATCGTGTTTTAAGCAATAAAAACGACTCCCGGCCTTATTTAGTTCACATTTGTACTTTTGGTAAGCTAGCCCGTATTCATAACGCACTAAACCTTTTTATCGCGTTAAACGCCTTTTCTCGACGAGAAAAGCACAATTTCATCAAAAACAAACAAAACAAGAAAAATGAATCTATTCAACAAGTCTGCAACACGTCCTTAAGAGTTACATGATTTCACCCAATGTCAATGTGTAATTTCTCCAGTTCTGATCATTTTTTAGGTTGTTGGTAGCTTGGTCAATGCCAAAACACAGTGAGATCTTTTTATGGCTTTAAACGCGTTTTCTCCTCGAGAGAAACATGATTTCACTAAAAACGTTATAGTTTAACCATGCCTGTTGTACATGTGTGCAAACACTCAGAGCCTTAAGATAGGGGTTTCACCAATGTGTTTTTTGGTGAGAAACCTTCTATTTCAAGGTTCTGTGCGTTTTCAGACAAGTACAATATGTATTTATAGTGTTTCTGATGAAATCCCTCCTTTTAATGCATTTTCTCACAGAAAACGAGTCTCTCGCCATGGGAACATGGCTTTTTTGAAAAAGCATATTCTGGTCGAGAAATCGTGTTTTAAGCAATAAAAACGACTCCCGGCCTTATTTAGTTCACATTTGTACTTTTGGTAAGCTAGCCCGTATTCATAACGCACTAAACCTTTTTATCGCGTTAAACGCCTTTTCTCGACGAGAAAAGCACAATTTCATCAAAAACAAACAAAACAAGAAAAATGAATCTATTCAACAAGTCTGCAACACGTCCTTAAGAGTTACATGATTTCACCCAATGTCAATATGTAATTTCTCCAGTTCTGATCATTTTTTAGGTTGTTGGTAGCTTGGTCAATGCCAAAACACAGTGAGATCTTTTTATGGCTTTAAACGCGTTTTCTCCTCGAGAGAAACATGATTTCACTAAAAACGTTATAGTTTAACCATGCCTGTTGTACATGTGTGCAAACACTCAGAGCCTTAAGATAGGGGTTTCACCAATGTGTTTTTTGGTGAGAAACCTTCTATTTCAAGGTTCTGTGCGTTTTCAGACAAGTACAATATGTATTTATAGTGTTTCTCATGAAATCCCTCCTTTTAATGCATTTTCTCACAGAAAACGAGTCTCTCGCCATGGGAACATGGCTTTTTTGAAAAAGCATATTCTGGTCGAGAAATCGTGTTTTAAGCAATAAAAACGACTCCCGGCCTTATTTAGTTCACATTTGTACTTTTGGTAAGCTAGCCCGTATTCATAACGCACTAAACCTTTTTATCGCGTTTAACGCCTTTTCTCGACGAGAAAAGCACAATTTCATCAAAAACAAACAAAACAAGAAAAATGAATCTATTCAACAAGTCTGCAACACGTCCTTAAGAGTTACATGATTTCACCCAATGTCAATATGTAATTTCTCCAGTTCTGATCATTTTTTAGGTTGTTGGTAGCTTGGTCAATGCCAAAACACAGTGAGATCTTTTTATGGCTTTAAACGCGTTTTCTCCTCGAGAGAAACATGATTTCACTAAAAACGTTATAGTTTAACCATGCCTGTTGCACATGTGTGCAAACACTCAGAGCCTTAAGATAGGGGTTTCACCAATGTGTTTTTTGGTGAGAAACCTTCTATTTCAAGGTTCTGTGCGTTTTCAGACAAGTACAATATGTATTTATAGTGTTTCTGATGAAATCCCTCCTTTTAATGCATTTTCTCACAGAAAACGAGTCTCTCGCCATGGGAACATGGCTTTTTTGAAAAAGCATATTCTGGTCGAGAAATCGTGTTTTAAGCAATAAAAACGACTCCCGGCCTTATTTAGTTCACATTTGTACTTTTGGTAAGCTAGCCCGTATTCATAACGCACTAAACCTTTTTATCGCGTTAAACGCCTTTTCTCGACGAGAAAAGCACAATTTCATCAAAAACAAACAAAACAAGAAAAATGAATCTATTCAACAAGTCTGCAACACGTCCTTAAGAGTTACATGATTTCACCCAATGTCAATATGTAATTTCTCCAGTTCTGATCATTTTTTAGGTTGTTGGTAGCTTGGTCAATGCCAAAACACAGTGAGATCTTTTTATGGCTTTAAACGCGTTTTCTCCTCGAGAGAAACATGATTTCACTAAAAACGTTATAGTTTAACCATGCCTGTTGTACATGTGTGCAAACACTCAGAGCCTTAAGATAGGGGTTTCACCAATGTGTTTTTTGGTGAGAAACCTTCTATTTCAAGGTTCTGTGCGTTTTCAGACAAGTACAATATGTATTTATAGTGTTTCTGATGAAATCCCTCCTTTTAATGCATTTTCTCACAGAAAACGAGTCTCTCGCCATGGGAACATGGCTTTTTTGAAAAAGCATATTCTGGTCGAGAAATCGTGTTTTAAGCAATAAAAACGACTCCCGGCCTTATTTAGTTCACATTTGTACTTTTGGTAAGCTAGCCCGTATTCATAACGCACTAAACCTTTTTATCGCGTTTAACGCCTTTTCTCGACGAGAAAAGCACAATTTCATCAAAAACAAACAAAACAAGAAAAATGAATCTATTCAACAAGTCTGCAACACGTCCTTAAGAGTTACATGATTTCACCCAATGTCAATATGTAATTTCTCCAGTTCTGATCATTTTTTAGGTTGTTGGTAGCTTGGTCAATGCCAAAACACAGTGAGATCTTTTTATGGCTTTAAACGCGTTTTCTCCTCGAGAGAAACATGATTTCACTAAAAACGTTATAGTTTAACCATGCCTGTTGTACATGTGTGCAAACACTCAGAGCCTTAAGATAGGGGTTTCACCAATGTGTTTTTTGGTGAGAAACCTTCTATTTCAAGGTTCTGTGCGTTTTCAGACAAGTACAATATGTATTTATAGTGTTTCTCATGAAATCCCTCCTTTTAATGCATTTTCTCACAGAAAACGAGTCTCTCGCCATGGGAACATGGCTTTTTTGAAAAAGCATATTCTGGTCGAGAAATCGTGTTTTAAGCAATAAAAACGACTCCCGGCCTTATTTAGTTCACATTTGTACTTTTGGTAAGCTAGCCCGTATTCATAACGCACTAAACCTTTTTATCGCGTTAAACGCCTTTTCTCGACGAGAAAAGCACAATTTCATCAAAAACAAACAAAACAAGAAAAATGAATCTATTCAACAAGTCTGCAACACGTCCTTAAGAGTTACATGATTTCACCCAATGTCAATGTGTAATTTCTCCAGTTCTGATCATTTTTTAGGTTGTTGGTAGCTTGGTCAATGCCAAAACACAGTGAGATCTTTTTATGGCTTTAAACGCGTTTTCTCCTCGAGAGAAACATGATTTCACTAAAAACGTTATAGTTTAACCATGCCTGTTGTACATGTGTGCAAACACTCAGAGCCTTAAGATAGGGGTTTCACCAATGTGTTTTTTGGTGAGAAACCTTCTATTTCAAGGTTCTGTGCGTTTTCAGACAAGTACAATATGTATTTATAGTGTTTCTGATGAAATCCCTCCTTTTAATGCATTTTCTCACAGAAAACGAGTCTCTCGCCATGGGAACATGGCTTTTTTGAAAAAGCATATTCTGGTCGAGAAATCGTGTTTTAAGCAATAAAAACGACTCCCGGCCTTATTTAGTTCACATTTGTACTTTTGGTAAGCTAGCCCGTATTCATAACGCACTAAACCTTTTTATCGCGTTAAACGCCTTTTCTCGACGAGAAAAGCACAATTTCATCAAAAACAAACAAAACAAGAAAAATGAATCTATTCAACAAGTCTGCAACACGTCCTTAAGAGTTACATGATTTCACCCAATGTCAATATGTAATTTCTCCAGTTCTGATCATTTTTTAGGTTGTTGGTAGCTTGGTCAATGCCAAAACACAGTGAGATCTTTTTATGGCTTTAAACGCGTTTTCTCCTCGAGAGAAACATGATTTCACTAAAAACGTTATAGTTTAACCATGCCTGTTGTACATGTGTGCAAACACTCAGAGCCTTAAGATAGGGGTTTCACCAATGTGTTTTTTGGTGAGAAACCTTCTATTTCAAGGTTCTGTGCGTTTTCAGACAAGTACAATATGTATTTATAGTGTTTCTGATGAAATCCCTCCTTTTAATGCATTTTCTCACAGAAAACGAGTCTCTCGCCATGGGAACATGGCTTTTTTGAAAAAGCATATTCTGGTCGAGAAATCGTGTTTTAAGCAATAAAAACGACTCCCGGCCTTATTTAGTTCACATTTGTACTTTTGGTAAGCTAGCCCGTATTCATAACGCACTAAACCTTTTTATCGCGTTAAACGCCTTTTCTCGACGAGAAAAGCACAATTTCATCAAAAACAAACAAAACAAGAAAAATGAATCTATTCAACAAGTCTGCAACACGTCCTTAAGAGTTACATGATTTCACCCAATGTCAATATGTAATTTCTCCAGTTCTGATCATTTTTTAGGTTGTTGGTAGCTTGGTCAATGCCAAAACACAGTGAGATCTTTTTATGGCTTTAAACGCGTTTTCTCCTCGAGAGAAACATGATTTCACTAAAAACGTTATAGTTTAACCATGCCTGTTGTACATGTGTGCAAACACTCAGAGCCTTAAGATAGGGGTTTCACCAATGTGTTTTTTGGTGAGAAACCTTCTATTTCAAGGTTCTGTGCGTTTTCAGACAAGTACAATATGTATTTATAGTGTTTCTGATGAAATCCCTCCTTTTAATGCATTTTCTCACAGAAAACGAGTCTCTCGCCATGGGAACATGGCTTTTTTGAAAAAGCATATTCTGGTCGAGAAATCGTGTTTTAAGCAATAAAAACGACTCCCGGCCTTATTTAGTTCACATTTGTACTTTTGGTAAGCTAGCCCGTATTCATAACGCACTAAACCTTTTTATCGCGTTTAACGCCTTTTCTCGACGAGAAAAGCACAATTTCATCAAAAACAAACAAAACAAGAAAAATGAATCTATTCAACAAGTCTGCAACACGTCCTTAAGAGTTACATGATTTCACCCAATGTCAATATGTAATTTCTCCAGTTCTGATCATTTTTTAGGTTGTTGGTAGCTTGGTCAATGCCAAAACACAGTGAGATCTTTTTATGGCTTTAAACGCGTTTTCTCCTCGAGAGAAACATGATTTCACTAAAAACGTTATAGTTTAACCATGCCTGTTGTACATGTGTGCAAACACTCAGAGCCTTAAGATAGGGGTTTCACCAATGTGTTTTTTGGTGAGAAACCTTCTATTTCAAGGTTCTGTGCGTTTTCAGACAAGTACAATATGTATTTATAGTGTTTCTCATGAAATCCCTCCTTTTAATGCATTTTCTCACAGAAAACGAGTCTCTCGCCATGGGAACATGGCTTTTTTGAAAAAGCATATTCTGGTCGAGAAATCGTGTTTTAAGCAATAAAAACGACTCCCGGCCTTATTTAGTTCACATTTGTACTTTTGGTAAGCTAGCCCGTATTCATAACGCACTAAACCTTTTTATCGCGTTAAACGCCTTTTCTCGACGAGAAAAGCACAATTTCATCAAAAACAAACAAAACAAGAAAAATGAATCTATTCAACAAGTCTGCAACACGTCCTTAAGAGTTACATGATTTCACCCAATGTCAATGTGTAATTTCTCCAGTTCTGATCATTTTTTAGGTTGTTGGTAGCTTGGTCAATGCCAAAACACAGTGAGATCTTTTTATGGCTTTAAACGCGTTTTCTCCTCGAGAGAAACATGATTTCACTAAAAACGTTATAGTTTAACCATGCCTGTTGTACATGTGTGCAAACACTCAGAGCCTTAAGATAGGGGTTTCACCAATGTGTTTTTTGGTGAGAAACCTTCTATTTCAAGGTTCTGTGCGTTTTCAGACAAGTACAATATGTATTTATAGTGTTTCTGATGAAATCCCTCCTTTTAATGCATTTTCTCACAGAAAACGAGTCTCTCGCCATGGGAACATGGCTTTTTTGAAAAAGCATATTCTGGTCGAGAAATCGTGTTTTAAGCAATAAAAACGACTCCCGGCCTTATTTAGTTCACATTTGTACTTTTGGTAAGCTAGCCCGTATTCATAACGCACTAAACCTTTTTATCGCGTTAAACGCCTTTTCTCGACGAGAAAAGCACAATTTCATCAAAAACAAACAAAACAAGAAAAATGAATCTATTCAACAAGTCTGCAACACGTCCTTAAGAGTTACATGATTTCACCCAATGTCAATATGTAATTTCTCCAGTTCTGATCATTTTTTAGGTTGTTGGTAGCTTGGTCAATGCCAAAACACAGTGAGATCTTTTTATGGCTTTAAACGCGTTTTCTCCTCGAGAGAAACATGATTTCACTAAAAACGTTATAGTTTAACCATGCCTGTTGTACATGTGTGCAAACACTCAGAGCCTTAAGATAGGGGTTTCACCAATGTGTTTTTTGGTGAGAAACCTTCTATTTCAAGGTTCTGTGCGTTTTCAGACAAGTACAATATGTATTTATAGTGTTTCTGATGAAATCCCTCCTTTTAATGCATTTTCTCACAGAAAACGAGTCTCTCGCCATGGGAACATGGCTTTTTTGAAAAAGCATATTCTGGTCGAGAAATCGTGTTTTAAGCAATAAAAACGACTCCCGGCCTTATTTAGTTGACATTTGTACTTTTGGTAAGCTAGCCCGTATTCATAACGCACTAAACCTTTTTATCGCGTTAAACGCCTTTTCTCGACGAGAAAAGCACAATTTCATCAAAAACAAACAAAACAAGAAAAATGAATCTATTCAACAAGTCTGCAACACGTCCTTAAGAGTTACATGATTTCACCCAATGTCAATAAGTAATTTCTCCAGTTCTGATCATTTTTTAGGTTGTTGGTAGCTTGGTCAATGCCAAAACACAGTGAGATCTTTTTATGGCTTTAAACGCGTTTTCTCCTCGAGAGAAACATGATTTCACTAAAAACGTTATAGTTTAACCATGCCTGTTGTACATGTGTGCAAACACTCAGAGCCTTAAGATAGGGGTTTCACCAATGTGTTTTTTGGTGAGAAACCTTCTATTTCAAGGTTCTGTGCGTTTTCAGACAAGTACAATATGTATTTATAGTGTTTCTCATGAAATCCCTCCTTTTAATGCATTTTCTCACAGAAAACGAGTCTCTCGCCATGGGAACATGGCTTTTTTGAAAAAGCATATTCTGGTCGAGAAATCGTGTTTTAAGCAATAAAAACGACTCCCGGCCTTATTTAGTTCACATTTGTACTTTTGGTAAGCTAGCCCGTATTCATAACGCACTAAACCTTTTTATCGCGTTTAACGCCTTTTCTCGACGAGAAAAGCACAATTTCATCAAAAACAAACAAAACAAGAAAAATGAATCTATTCAACAAGTCTGCAACACGTCCTTAAGAGTTACATGATTTCACCCAATGTCAATATGTAATTTCTCCAGTTCTGATCATTTTTTAGGTTGTTGGTAGCTTGGTCAATGCCAAAACACAGTGAGATCTTTTTATGGCTTTAAACGCGTTTTCTCCTCGAGAGAAACATGATTTCACTAAAAACGTTATAGTTTAAACATGCCTGTTGTACATGTGTGCAAACACTCAGAGCCTTAAGATAGGGGTTTCACCAATGTGTTTTTTGGTGAGAAACCTTCTATTTCAAGGTTCTGTGCGTTTTCAGACAAGTACAATATGTATTTATAGTGTTTCTCATGAAATCCCTCCTTTTAATGCATTTTCTCACAGAAAACGAGTCTCTCGCCATGGGAACATGGCTTTTTTGAAAAAGCATATTCTGGTCGAGAAATCGTGTTTTAAGCAATAAAAACGACTCCCGGCCTTATTTAGTTCACATTTGTACTTTTGGTAAGCTAGCCCGTATTCATAACGCACTAAACCTTTTTATCGCGTTAAACGCCTTTTCTCGACGAGAAAAGCACAATTTCATCAAAAACAAACAAAACAAGAAAAATGAATCTATTCAACAAGTCTGCAACACGTCCTTAAGAGTTACATGATTTCACCCAATGTCAATGTGTAATTTCTCCAGTTCTGATCATTTTTTAGGTTGTTGGTAGCTTGGTCAATGCCAAAACACAGTGAGATCTTTTTATGGCTTTAAACGCGTTTTCTCCTCGAGAGAAACATGATTTCACTAAAAACGTTATAGTTTAACCATGCCTGTTGTACATGTGTGCAAACACTCAGAGCCTTAAGATAGGGGTTTCACCAATGTGTTTTTTGGTGAGAAACCTTCTATTTCAAGGTTCTGTGCGTTTTCAGACAAGTACAATATGTATTTATAGTGTTTCTGATGAAATCCCTCCTTTTAATGCATTTTCTCACAGAAAACGAGTCTCTCGCCATGGGAACATGGCTTTTTTGAAAAAGCATATTCTGGTCGAGAAATCGTGTTTTAAGCAATAAAAACGACTCCCGGCCTTATTTAGTTCACATTTGTACTTTTGGTAAGCTAGCCCGTATTCATAACGCACTAAACCTTTTTATCGCGTTTAACGCCTTTTCTCGACGAGAAAAGCACAATTTCATCAAAAACAAACAAAACAAGAAAAATGAATCTATTCAACAAGTCTGCAACACGTCCTTAAGAGTTACATGATTTCACCCAATGTCAATATGTAATTTCTCCAGTTCTGATCATTTTTTAGGTTGTTGGTAGCTTGGTCAATGCCAAAACACAGTGAGATCTTTTTATGGCTTTAAACGCGTTTTCTCCTCGAGAGAAACATGATTTCACTAAAAACGTTATAGTTTAACCATGCCTGTTGTACATGTGTGCAAACACTCAGAGCCTTAAGATAGGGGTTTCACCAATGTGTTTTTTGGTGAGAAACCTTCTATTTCAAGGTTCTGTGCGTTTTCAGACAAGTACAATATGTATTTATAGTGTTTCTCATGAAATCCCTCCTTTTAATGCATTTTCTCACAGAAAACGAGTCTCTCGCCATGGGAACATGGCTTTTTTGAAAAAGCATATTCTGGTCGAGAAATCGTGTTTTAAGCAATAAAAACGACTCCCGGCCTTATTTAGTTCACATTTGTACTTTTGGTAAGCTAGCCCGTATTCATAACGCACTAAACCTTTTTATCGCGTTAAACGCCTTTTCTCGACGAGAAAAGCACAATTTCATCAAAAACAAACAAAACAAGAAAAATGAATCTATTCAACAAGTCTGCAACACGTCCTTAAGAGTTACATGATTTCACCCAATGTCAATGTGTAATTTCTCCAGTTCTGATCATTTTTTAGGTTGTTGGTAGCTTGGTCAATGCCAAAACACAGTGAGATCTTTTTATGGCTTTAAACGCGTTTTCTCCTCGAGAGAAACATGATTTCACTAAAAACGTTATAGTTTAACCATGCCTGTTGTACATGTGTGCAAACACTCAGAGCCTTAAGATAGGGGTTTCACCAATGTGTTTTTTGGTGAGAAACCTTCTATTTCAAGGTTCTGTGCGTTTTCAGACAAGTACAATATGTATTTATAGTGTTTCTGATGAAATCCCTCCTTTTAATGCATTTTCTCACAGAAAACGAGTCTCTCGCCATGGGAACATGGCTTTTTTGAAAAAGCATATTCTGGTCGAGAAATCGTGTTTTAAGCAATAAAAACGACTCCCGGCCTTATTTAGTTGACATTTGTACTTTTGGTAAGCTAGCCCGTATTCATAACGCACTAAACCTTTTTATCGCGTTAAACGCCTTTTCTCGACGAGAAAAGCACAATTTCATCAAAAACAAACAAAACAAGAAAAATGAATCTATTCAACAAGTCTGCAACACGTCCTTAAGAGTTACATGATTTCACCCAATGTCAATATGTAATTTCTCCAGTTCTGATCATTTTTTAGGTTGTTGGTAGCTTGGTCAATGCCAAAACACAGTGAGATCTTTTTATGGCTTTAAACGCGTTTTCTCCTCGAGAGAAACATGATTTCACTAAAAACGTTATAGTTTAACCATGCCTGTTGTACATGTGTGCAAACACTCAGAGCCTTAAGATAGGGGTTTCACCAATGTGTTTTTTGGTGAGAAACCTTCTATTTCAAGGTTCTGTGCGTTTTCAGACAAGTACAATATGTATTTATAGTGTTTCTCATGAAATCCCTCCTTTTAATGCATTTTCTCACAGAAAACGAGTCTCTCGCCATGGGAACATGGCTTTTTTGAAAAAGCATATTCTGGTCGAGAAATCGTGTTTTAAGCAATAAAAACGACTCCCGGCCTTATTTAGTTCACATTTGTACTTTTGGTAAGCTAGCCCGTATTCATAACGCACTAAACCTTTTTATCGCGTTAAACGCCTTTTCTCGACGAGAAAAGCACAATTTCATCAAA
Source organism: Lampris incognitus (assembly GCF_029633865.1). Taxonomy (NCBI): domain Eukaryota; kingdom Metazoa; phylum Chordata; class Actinopteri; order Lampriformes; family Lampridae; genus Lampris; species Lampris incognitus. The sequence goes on from NW_026611462.1 coordinate 232,861, forward strand.
AACAAACAAAACAAGAAAAATGAATCTATTCAACAAGTCTGCAACACGTCCTTAAGAGTTACATGATTTCACCCAATGTCAATGTGTAATTTCTCCAGTTCTGATCATTTTTTAGGTTGTTGGTAGCTTGGTCAATGCCAAAACACAGTGAGATCTTTTTATGGCTTTAAACGCGTTTTCTCCTCGAGAGAAACATGATTTCACTAAAAACGTTATAGTTTAACCATGCCTGTTGTACATGTGTGCAAACACTCAGAGCCTTAAGATAGGGGTTTCACCAATGTGTTTTTTGGTGAGAAACCTTCTATTTCAAGGTTCTGTGCGTTTTCAGACAAGTACAATATTTATTTATAGTGTTTCTGATGAAATCCCTCCTTTTAATGCATTTTCTCACAGAAAACGAGTCTCTCGCCATGGGAACATGGCTTTTTTGAAAAAGCATATTCTGGTCGAGAAATCGTGTTTTAAGCAATAAAAACGACTCCCGGCCTTATTTAGTTCACATTTGTACTTTTGGTAAGCTAGCCCGTATTCATAACGCACTAAACCTTTTTATCGCGTTAAACGCCTTTTCTCGACGAGAAAAGCACAATTTCATCAAAAACAAACAAAACAAGAAAAATGAATCTATTCAACAAGTCTGCAACACGTCCTTAAGAGTTACATGATTTCACCCAATGTCAATATGTAATTTCTCCAGTTCTGATCATTTTTAGGTTGTTGGTAGCTTGGTCAATGCCAAAACACAGTGAGATCTTTTTATGGCTTTAAACGCGTTTTCTCCTCGAGAGAAACATGATTTCACTAAAAACGTTATAGTTTAACCATGCCTGTTGTACATGTGTGCAAACACTCAGAGCCTTAAGATAGGGGTTTCACCAATGTGTTTTTTGGTGAGAAACCTTCTATTTCAAGGTTCTGTGCGTTTTCAGACAAGTACAATATGTATTTATAGTGTTTCTGATGAAATCCCTCCTTTTAATGCATTTTCTCACAGAAAACGAGTCTCTCGCCATGGGAACATGGCTTTTTTGAAAAAGCATATTCTGGTCGAGAAATCGTGTTTTAAGCAATAAAAACGACTCCCGGCCTTATTTAGTTCACATTTGTACTTTTGGTAAGCTAGCCCGTATTCATAACGCACTAAACCTTTTTATCGCGTTAAACGCCTTTTCTCGACGAGAAAAGCACAATTTCATCAAAAACAAACAAAACAAGAAAAATGAATCTATTCAACAAGTCTGCAAGACGTCCTTAAGAGTTACATGATTTCACCCAATGTCAATGTGTAATTTCTCCAGTTCTGATCATTTTTTAGGTTTGTTGGTAGCTTGGTCAATGCCAAAACACAGTGAGATCTTTTTATGGCTTTAAACGCGTTTTCTCCTCGAGAGAAACATGATTTCACTAAAAACGTTATAGTTTAAACATGCCTGTTTGTACATGTGTGCAAACACTCAGAGCCTTAAGATAGGGGTTTCACCAATGTGTTTTTTGGTGAGAAACCTTCTATTTCAAGGTTCTGTGCGTTTTCAGACAAGTACAATATGTATTTATAGTGTTTCTGATGAAATCCCTCCTTTTAATGCATTTTCTCACAGAAAACGAGTCTCTCGCCATGGGAACATGGCTTTTTTGAAAAAGCACATTCTGGTCGAGAAATCGTGTTTTAAGCAATAAAAACGACTCCCGGCCTTATTTAGTTCACATTTGTACTTTTGGTAAGCTAGCCCGTATTCATAACGCACTAAACCTTTTTATCGCGTTAAACGCCTTTTCTCGACGAGAAAAGCACAATTTCATCAAAAACAAACAAAACAAGAAAAATGAATCTATTCAACAAGTCTGCAACACGTCCTTAAGAGTTACATGATTTCACCCAATGTCAATGTGTAATTTCTCCAGTTCTGATCATTTTTTAGGTTGTTGATAGCTTGGTCAATGCCAAAACACAGTGAGATCTTTTTATGGCTTTAAACGCGTTTTCTCCTCGAGAGAAACATGATTTCACTAAAAACGTTATAGTTTAAACATGCCTGTTTGTACATGTGTGCAAACACTCAGAGCCTTAAGATAGGGGTTTCACCAATGTGTTTTTTGGTGAGAAACCTTCTATTTCAAGGTTCTGTGCGTTTCCAGACAAGTACAATATGTATTTATAGTGTTTCTCATGAAATCCCTCCTTTTAATGCATTTTCTCACAGAAAACGAGTCTCTCGCCATGGGAACATGGCTTTTTTGAAAAAGCATATTCTGGTCGAGAAATCGTGTTTTAAGCAATAAAAACGACTCCCGGCCTTATTTAGTTCACATTTGTACTTTTGGTAAGCTAGCCCGTATTCATAACGCACTAAACCTTTTTATCGCGTTAAACGCCTTTTCTCGACGAGAAAAGCAATTTCATCAAAAACAAACAAAACAAGAAAAATGAATCTATTCAACAAGTCTGCAACACGTCCTTAAGAGTTACATGATTTCACCCAATGTCAATATGTAATTTCTCCAGTTCTGATCATTTTTTAGGTTGTTGGTAGCTTGGTCAATGCCAAAACACAGTGAGATCTTTTTATGGCTTTAAACGCGTTTTCTCCTCGAGAGAAACATGATTTCACTAAAAACGTTATAGTTTAACCATGCCTGTTGTACATGTGTGCAAACACTCAGAGCCTTAAGATAGGGGTTTCACCAATGTGTTTTTTGGTGAGAAACCTTCTATTTCAAGGTTCTGTGCGTTTTCAGACAAGTACAATATGTATTTATAGTGTTTCTGATGAAATCCCTCCTTTTAATGCATTTTCTCACAGAAAACGAGTCTCTCGCCATGGGAACATGGCTTTTTTGAAAAAGCATATTCTGGTCGAGAAATCGTGTTTTAAGCAATAAAAACGACTCCCGGCCTTTTTTAGTTCACATTTGTACTTTTGGTAAGCTAGCCCGTATTCATAACGCACTAAACCTTTTTATCGCGTTAAACGCCTTTTCTCGACGAGAAAAGCACAATTTCATCAAAAACAAACAAAACAAGAAAAATGAATCTATTCAACAAGTCTGCAACACGTCCTTAAGAGTTACATGATTTCACCCAATGTCAATGTGTAATTTCCCCTCAGTTCTGATCATTTTTTAGGTTGTTGGTAGCTTGGTCAATGCCAAAACACAGTGAGATCTTTTTATGGCTTTAAACGCGTTTTCTCCTCGAGAGAAACATGATTTCACTAAAAACGTTATAGTTTAAACATGCCTGTTTGTACACGTGTGCAAACACTCAGAGCCTTAAGATAGGGGTTTCACCAATGTGTTTTTTGGTGAGAAACCTTCTATTTCAAGGTTCTGTGCGTTTTCAGACAAGTACAATATGTATTTATAGTGTTTCTGATGAAATCCCTCCTTTTAATGCATTTTCTCACAGAAAACGAGTCTCTCGCCATGGGAACATGGCTTTTTTGAAAAAGCATATTCTGGTCGAGAAATCGTGTTTTAAGCAATAAAAACGACTCCCGGCCTTATTTAGTTCACATTTGTACTTTTGGTAAGCTAGCCCGTATTCATAACGCACTAAACCTTTTTATCGCGTTAAACGCCTTTTCTCGACGAGAAAAGCACAATTTCATCAAAAACAAACAAAACAAGAAAAATGAATCTATTCAACAAGTCTGCAAGACGTCCTTAAGAGTTACATGATTTCACCCAATGTCAATATGTAATTTCTCCAGTTCTGATCATTTTTTAGGTTGTTGGTAGCTTGGTCAATGCCAAAACACAGTGAGATCTTTTTATGGCTTTAAACGCGTTTTCTCCTCGAGAGAAACATGATTTCACTAAAAACGTTATAGTTTAAACATGCCTGTTTGTACATGTGTGCAAACACTCAGAGCCTTAAGATAGGGGTTTCACCAATGTGTTTTTTGGTGAGAAACCTTCTATTTCAAGGTTCTGTGCGTTTTCAGACAAGTACAATATGTATTTATAGTGTTTCTGATGAAATCCCTCCTTTTAATGCATTTTCTCACAGAAAACGAGTCTCTCGCCATGGGAACATGGCTTTTTTGAAAAAGCATATTCTGGTCGAGAAATCGTGTTTTAAGCAATAAAAACGACTCCCGGCCTTATTTAGTTCACATTTGTACTTTCGGTAAGCTAGCCCGTATTCATAACGCACTAAACCTTTTTATCGCGTTAAACGCCTTTTCTCGACGAGAAAAGCACAATTTCATCAAAAACAAACAAAACAAGAAAAATGAATCTATTCAACAAGTCTGCAACACGTCCTTAAGAGTTACATGATTTCACCCAATGTCAATGTGTAATTTCTCCAGTTCTGATCATTTTTTAGGTTGTTGGTAGCTTGGTCAATGCCAAAACACAGTGAGATCTTTTTATGGCTTTAAACGCGTTTTCTCCTCGAGAGAAACATGATTTCACTAAAAACGTTATAGTTTAACCATGCCTGTTGTACATGTGTGCAAACACTCAGAGCCTTAAGATAGGGGTTTCACCAATGTGTTTTTTGGTGAGAAACCTTCTATTTCAAGGTTCAGTACAATATGTATTTATAGTGTTTCTGATGAAATCCCTCCTTTTAATGCATTTTCTCACAGAAAACGAGTCTCTCCCCATGGGAACATGGCTTTTTTGAAAAAGCATATTCTCGTCGAGAAATCGTGTTTTAAGCAACAAAAACGACTCCCGGCCTTATTTAGTTCACATTTGTACTTTCGGTAAGCTAGCCCGTATTCATAACGCACTAAACCTTTTTATCGCGTTAAACGCCTTTTCTCGACGACAAAAGCACAATTTCATCAAAAACGAACAAAACAAGAAAAATGAATCTATTCAACAAGTCTACAACACGTCCTTAAGAGTTACACGATTTCACCCAATGTCAATGTGTAATTTCTCCAGTTCTGATCATTTTTTAGGTTGTTGGTAGCTTGGTCCAATGTCAAAACACAGTGAAATCTTTTTATGGCTTTAAACGCGTTTTCTCCTCGAGAGAAACATGATTTCACTAAAAACGTTATAGTTTAAACATGCCTGTTTGTACATGTGCAAACACTCAGAGCCTTAAGATAGGGGTTTCACCAATGTGTTTTTTGGTGAGAAACCTTCTATTTCAAGGTTCTGTGCGTTTTCAGACAAGTACAATATGTATTTATAGTGTTTCTCATGAAATCTCTCCTTTTAATGCATTTTCTCACAGAAAACGAGTCTCTCGCCATGGGAACATGGCTTTTTTGAAAAAGCATATTCTGGTCGAGAAATCGTGTTTTAAGCAATAAAAACGACTCCCGGCCTTATTTAGTTCACATTTGTACTTTTGGTAAGCTAGCCCGTATTCATAACGCACTAAACCTTTTTATCGCGTTAAACGCCTTTTCTCGACGAGAAAAGCACAATTTCATCAAAAACAAACAAAACAAGAAAAATGAATCTATTCAACAAGTCTGCAACACGTCCTTAAGAGTTACATGATTTCACCCAATGTCAATGTGTAATTTCTCCAGTTCTGATCATTTTTTAGGTTGTTGGTAGCTTGGTCAATGCCAAAACACAGTGAGATCTTTTTATGGCTTTAAACGCGTTTTCTCCTCGAGAGAAACATGATTTCACTAAAAACGTTATAGTTTAAACATGCCTGTTTGTACATGTGTGCAAACACTCAGAGCCTTAAGATAGGGGTTTCACCAATGTGTTTTTTGGTGAGAAACCTTCTATTTCAAGGTTCTGTGCGTTTTCAGACAAGTACAATATGTATTTATAGTGTTTCTCATGAAATCCCTCCTTTTAATGCATTTTCTCACAGAAAACGAGTCTCTCGCCATGGGAACATGGCTTTTTTGAAAAAGCATATTCTGGTCGAGAAATCGTGTTTTAAGCAATAAAAACGACTCCCGGCCTTATTTAGTTCACATTTGTACTTTTGGTAAGCTAGCCCGTATTCATAACGCACTAAACCTTTTTATCGCGTTAAACGCCTTTTCTCGACGAGAAAAGCACAATTTCATCAAAAACAAACAAAACAAGAAAAATGAATCTATTCAACAAGTCTGCAACACGTCCTTAAAAGTTACATGATTTCACCCAATGTCAATGTGTAATTTCTCCAGTTCTGATCATTTTTTAGGTTGTTGGTAGCTTGGTCAATGCCAAAACACAGTGAGATCTTTTTATGGCTTTAAACGCGTTTTCTCCTCGAGAGAAACTTGATTTCACTAAAAACGTTATAGTTTAAACATGCCTGTTTGTACATGTGTGCAAACACTCAGAGCCTTAAGATAGGGGTTTCACCAATGTGTTTTTTGGTGAGAAACCTTCTATTTCAAGGTTCTGTGCGTTTTCAGACAAGTACAATATGTATTTATAGTGTTTCTGATGAAATCCCTCCTTTTAATGCATTTTCTCACAGAAAACGAGTCTCTCGCCATGGGAACATGGCTTTTTTGAAAAAGCATATTCTGGTCGAGAAATCGTGTTTTAAGCAATAAAAACGACTCCCGGCCTTATTTAGTTCACATTTGTACTTTCGGTAAGCTAGCCCGTATTCATAACGCACTAAACCTTTTTATCGCGTTAAACGCCTTTTCTCGACGAGAAAAGCACAATTTCATCAAAAACAAACAAAACAAGAAAAATGAATCTATTCAACAAGTCTGCAACACGTCCTTAAGAGTTACATGATTTCACCCAATGTCAATGTGTAATTTCTCCAGTTCTGATCATTTTTTAGGTTGTTGGTAGCTTGGTCAATGCCAAAACACAGTGAGATCTTTTTATGGCTTTAAACGCGTTTTCTCCTCGAGAGAAACATGATTTCACTAAAAACGTTATAGTTTAACCATGCCTGTTGTACATGTGTGCAAACACTCAGAGCCTTAAGATAGGGGTTTCACCAATGTGTTTTTTGGTGAGAAACCTTCTATTTCAAGGTTCAGTACAATATGTATTTATAGTGTTTCTGATGAAATCCCTCCTTTTAATGCATTTTCTCACAGAAAACGAGTCTCTCCCCATGGGAACATGGCTTTTTTGAAAAAGCATATTCTCGTCGAGAAATCGTGTTTTAAGCAACAAAAACGACTCCCGGCCTTATTTAGTTCACATTTGTACTTTCGGTAAGCTAGCCCGTATTCATAACGCACTAAACCTTTTTATCGCGTTAAACGCCTTTTCTCGACGACAAAAGCACAATTTCATCAAAAACGAACAAAACAAGAAAAATGAATCTATTCAACAAGTCTACAACACGTCCTTAAGAGTTACACGATTTCACCCAATGTCAATGTGTAATTTCTCCAGTTCTGATCATTTTTTAGGTTGTTGGTAGCTTGGTCCAATGTCAAAACACAGTGAAATCTTTTTATGGCTTTAAACGCGTTTTCTCCTCGAGAGAAACATGATTTCACTAAAAACGTTATAGTTTAACCATGCCTGTTGTACATGTGTGCAAACACTCAGAGCCTTAACATAGGGGTTTCACCAATGTGTTTTTTGGTGAGAAACCTTCTATTTCAAGGTTCTGTGCGTTTTCAGACAAGTACAATATGTATTTATAGTGTTTCTGATGAAATCCCTCCTTTTAATGCATTTTCTCACAGAAAACGAGTCTCTCGCCATGGGAACATGGCTTTTTTGAAAAAGCATATTCTGGTCGAGAAATCGTGTTTTAAGCAATAAAAACGACTCCCGGCCTTATTTAGTTCACATTTGTACTTTTGGTAAGCTAGCCCGTATTCATAACGCACTAAACCTTTTTATCGCGTTAAACGCCTTTTCTCGACGAGAAAAGCACAATTTCATCAAAAACAAACAAAACAAGAAAAATGAATCTATTCAACAAGTCTGCAACACGTCCTTAAAAGTTACATGATTTCACCCAATGTCAATGTGTAATTTCTCCAGTTCTGATCATTTTTTAGGTTGTTGGTAGCTTGGTCAATGCCAAAACACAGTGAGATCTTTTTATGGCTTTAAACGCGTTTTCTCCTCGAGAGAAACATGATTTCACTAAAAACGTTATAGTTTAAACATGCCTGTTTGTACATGTGTGCAAACACTCAGAGCCTTAAGATAGGGGTTTCACCAATGTGTTTTTTGGTGAGAAACCTTCTATTTCAAGGTTCTGTGCGTTTTCAGACAAGTACAATATGTATTTATAGTGTTTCTGATGAAATCCCTCCTTTTAATGCATTTTCTCACAGAAAACGAGTCTCTCGCCATGGGAACATGGCTTTTTTGAAAAAGCATATTCTGGTCGAGAAATCGTGTTTTAAGCAATAAAAACGACTCCCGGCCTTATTTAGTTCACATTTGTACTTTTGGTAAGCTAGCCCGTATTCATAACGCACTAAACCTTTTTATCGCGTTAAACGCCTTTTCTCGACGAGAAAAGCACAATTTCATCAAAAACAAACAAAACAAGAAAAATGAATCTATTCAACAAGTCTGCAACACGTCCTTAAGAGTTACATGATTTCACCCAATGTCAATGTGTAATTTCTCCAGTTCTGATCATTTTTTAGGTTGTTGATAGCTTGGTCAATGCCAAAACACAGTGAGATCTTTTTATGGCTTTAAACGCGTTTTCTCCTCGAGAGAAACATGATTTCACTAAAAACGTTATAGTTTAAACATGCCTGTTTGTACATGTGTGCAAACACTCAGAGCCTTAAGATAGGGGTTTCACCAATGTGTTTTTTGGTGAGAAACCTTCTATTTCAAGGTTCTGTGCGTTTTCAGACAAGTACAATATGTATTTATAGTGTTTCTCATGAAATCCCTCCTTTTAATGCATTTTCTCACAGAAAACGAGTCTCTCGCCATGGGAACATGGCTTTTTTGAAAAAGCATATTCTGGTCGAGAAATCGTGTTTTAAGCAATAAAAACGACTCCCGGCCTTATTTAGTTCACATTTGTACTTTTGGTAAGCTAGCCCGTATTCATAACGCACTAAACCTTTTTATCGCGTTAAACGCCTTTTCTCGACGAGAAAAGCAATTTCATCAAAAACAAACAAAACAAGAAAAATGACTCTATTCAACAAGTCTGCAACACGTCCTTAAGAGTTACATGATTTCACCCAATGTCAATATGTAATTTCTCCAGTTCTGATCATTTTTTAGGTTGTTGGTAGCTTGGTCAATGCCAAAACACAGTGATATCTTTTTATGGCTTTAAACGCGTTTTCTCCTCGAGAGAAACATGATTTCACTAAAAACGTTATAGTTTAACCATGCCTGTTGTACATGTGTGCAAACACTCAGAGCCTTAAGATAGGGGTTTCACCAATGTGTTTTTTGGTGAGAAACCTTCTATTTCAAGGTTCTGTGCGTTTTCAGACAAGTACAATATGTATTTATAGTGTTTCTGATGAAATCCCTCCTTTTAATGCATTTTCTCACAGAAAACGAGTCTCTCGCCATGGGAACATGGCTTTTTTGAAAAAGCATATTCTGGTCGAGAAATCGTGTTTTAAGCAATAAAAACGACTCCCGGCCTTTTTTAGTTCACATTTGTACTTTTGGTAAGCTAGCCCGTATTCATAACGCACTAAACCTTTTTATCGCGTTAAACGCCTTTTCTCGACGAGAAAAGCACAATTTCATCAAAAACAAACAAAACAAGAAAAATGAATCTATTCAACAAGTCTGCAACACGTCCTTAAGAGTTACATGATTTCACCCAATGTCAATGTGTAATTTCCCCTCAGTTCTGATCATTTTTTAGGTTGCTGGTAGCTTGGTCAATGCCAAAACACAGTGAGATCTTTTTATGGCTTTAAACGCGTTTTCTCCTCGAGAGAAACATGATTTCACTAAAAACGTTATAGTTTAAACATGCCTGTTTGTACATGTGTGCAAACACTCAGAGCCTTAAGATAGGGGTTTCACCAATGTGTTTTTTGGTGAGAAACCTTCTATTTCAAGGTTCTGTGCGTTTTCAGACAAGTACAATATGTATTTATAGTGTTTCTGATGAAATCCCTCCTTTTAATGCATTTTCTCACAGAAAACGAGTCTCTCGCCATGGGAACATGGCTTTTTTGAAAAAGCATATTCTGGTCGAGAAATCGTGTTTTAAGCAATAAAAACGACTCCCGGCCTTATTTAGTTCACATTTGTACTTTTGGTAAGCTAGCCCGTATTCATAACGCACTAAACCTTTTTATCGCGTTAAACGCCTTTTCTCGACGAGAAAAGCACAATTTCATCAAAAACAAACAAAACAAGAAAAATGAATCTATTCAACAAGTGTGCAACACGTCCTTAAGAGTTACATGATTTCACCCAATGTCAATATGTAATTTCTCCAGTTCTGATCATTTTTTAGGTTGTTGGTAGCTTGGTCAATGCCAAAACACAGTGAGATCTTTTTATGGCTTTAAACGCGTTTTCTCCTCGAGAGAAACATGATTTCACTAAAAACGTTATAGTTTAAACATGCCTGTTTGTACATGTGTGCAAACACTCAGAGCCTTAAGATAGGGGTTTCACCAATGTGTTTTTTGGTGAGAAACCTTCTATTTCAAGGTTCTGTGCGTTTTCAGACAAGTACAATATGTATTTATAGTGTTTCTGATGAAATCCCTCCTTTTAATGCATTTTCTCACAGAAAACGAGTCTCTCGCCATGGGAACATGGCTTTTTTGAAAAAGCATATTCTGGTCGAGAAATCGTGTTTTAAGCAATAAAAACGACTCCCGGCCTTATTTAGTTCACATTTGTACTTTCGGTAAGCTAGCCCGTATTCATAACGCACTAAACCTTTTTATCGCGTTAAACGCCTTTTCTCGACGAGAAAAGCACAATTTCATCAAAAACAAACAAAACAAGAAAAATGAATCTATTCAACAAGTCTGCAACACGTCCTTAAGAGTTACATGATTTCACCCAATGTCAATGTGTAATTTCTCCAGTTCTGATCATTTTTTAGGTTGTTGGTAGCTTGGTCAATGCCAAAACACAGTGAGATCTTTTTATGGCTTTAAACGCGTTTTCTCCTCGAGAGAAACATGATTTCACTAAAAACGTTATAGTTTAACCATGCCTGTTGTACATGTGTGCAAACACTCAGAGCCTTAAGATAGGGGTTTCACCAATGTGTTTTTTGGTGAGAAACCTTCTATTTCAAGGTTCAGTACAATATGTATTTATAGTGTTTCTGATGAAATCCCTCCTTTTAATGCATTTTCTCACAGAAAACGAGTCTCTCGCCATGGGAACATGGCTTTTTTGAAAAAGCATATTCTGGTCGAGAAATCGTGTTTTAAGCAATAAAAACGACTCCCGGCCTTATTTAGTTCACATTTGTACTTTTGGTAAGCTAGCCCGTATTCATAACGCACTAAACCTTTTTATCGCGTTAAACGCCTTTTCTCGACGAGAAAAGCACAATTTCATCAAAAACAAACAAAACAAGAAAAATGAATCTATTCAACAAGTCTGCAACACGTCCTTAAGAGTTACATGATTTCACCCAATGTCAATGTGTAATTTCCCCTCAGTTCTGATCATTTTTTAGGTTGTTGGTAGCTTGGTCAATGCCAAAACACAGTGAGATCTTTTTATGGCTTTAAACGCGTTTTCTCCTCGAGAGAAACATGATTTCACTAAAAACGTTATAGTTTAAACATGCCTGTTTGTACATGTGTGCAAACACTCAGAGCCTTAAGATAGGGGTTTCACCAATGTGTTTTTTGGTGAGAAACCTTCTATTTCAAGGTTCTGTGCGTTTTCAGACAAGTACAATATGTATTTATAGTGTTTCTGATGAAATCCCTCCTTTTAATGCATTTTCTCACAGAAAACGAGTCTCTCGCCATGGGAACATGGCTTTTTTGAAAAAGCATATTCTGGTCGAGAAATCGTGTTTTAAGCAATAAAAACGACTCCCGGCCTTATTTAGTTCACATTTGTACTTTCGGTAAGCTAGCCCGTATTCATAACGCACTAAACCTTTTTATCGCGTTAAACGCCTTTTCTCGACGAGAAAAGCACAATTTCATCAAAAACAAACAAAACAAGAAAAATGAATCTATTCAACAAGTCTGCAACACGTCCTTAAGAGTTACATGATTTCACCCAATGTCAATGTGTAATTTCTCCAGTTCTGATCATTTTTTAGGTTGTTGGTAGCTTGGTCAATGCCAAAACACAGTGAGATCTTTTTATGGCTTTAAACGCGTTTTCTCCTCGAGAGAAACATGATTTCACTAAAAACGTTATAGTTTAACCATGCCTGTTGTACATGTGTGCAAACACTCAGAGCCTTAAGATAGGGGTTTCACCAATGTGTTTTTTGGTGAGAAACCTTCTATTTCAAGGTTCAGTACAATATGTATTTATAGTGTTTCTGATGAAATCCCTCCTTTTAATGCATTTTCTCACAGAAAACGAGTCTCTCCCCATGGGAACATGGCTTTTTTGAAAAAGCATATTCTCGTCGAGAAATCGTGTTTTAAGCAACAAAAACGACTCCCGGCCTTATTTAGTTCACATTTGTACTTTCGGTAAGCTAGCCCGTATTCATAACGCACTAAACCTTTTTATCGCGTTAAACGCCTTTTCTCGACGACAAAAGCACAATTTCATCAAAAACGAACAAAACAAGAAAAATGAATCTATTCAACAAGTCTACAACACGTCCTTAAGAGTTACACGATTTCACCCAATGTCAATGTGTAATTTCTCCAGTTCTGATCATTTTTTAGGTTGTTGGTAGCTTGGTCCAATGTCAAAACACAGTGAAATCTTTTTATGGCTTTAAACGCGTTTTCTCCTCGAGAGAAACATGATTTCACTAAAAACGTTATAGTTTAAACATGCCTGTTTGTACATGTGCAAACACTCAGAGCCTTAAGATAGGGGTTTCACCAATGTGTTTTTTGGTGAGAAACCTTCTATTTCAAGGTTCTGTGCGTTTTCAGACAAGTACAATATGTATTTATAGTGTTTCTCATGAAATCTCTCCTTTTAATGCATTTTCTCACAGAAAACGAGTCTCTCGCCATGGGAACATGGCTTTTTTGAAAAAGCATATTCTGGTCGAGAAATCGTGTTTTAAGCAATAAAAACGACTCCCGGCCTTATTTAGTTCACATTTGTACTTTTGGTAAGCTAGCCCGTATTCATAACGCACTAAACCTTTTTATCGCGTTAAACGCCTTTTCTCGACGAGAAAAGCACAATTTCATCAAAAACAAACAAAACAAGAAAAATGAATCTATTCAACAAGTCTGCAACACGTCCTTAAGAGTTACATGATTTCACCCAATGTCAATGTGTAATTTCTCCAGTTCTGATCATTTTTTAGGTTGTTGGTAGCTTGGTCAATGCCAAAACACAGTGAGATCTTTTTATGGCTTTAAACGCGTTTTCTCCTCGAGAGAAACATGATTTCACTAAAAACGTTATAGTTTAAACATGCCTGTTTGTACATGTGTGCAAACACTCAGAGCCTTAAGATAGGGGTTTCACCAATGTGTTTTTTGGTGAGAAACCTTCTATTTCAAGGTTCTGTGCGTTTTCAGACAAGTACAATATGTATTTATAGTGTTTCTCATGAAATCCCTCCTTTTAATGCATTTTCTCACAGAAAACGAGTCTCTCGCCATGGGAACATGGCTTTTTTGAAAAAGCATATTCTGGTCGAGAAATCGTGTTTTAAGCAATAAAAACGACTCCCGGCCTTATTTAGTTCACATTTGTACTTTTGGTAAGCTAGCCCGTATTCATAACGCACTAAACCTTTTTATCGCGTTAAACGCCTTTTCTCGACGAGAAAAGCACAATTTCATCAAAAACAAACAAAACAAGAAAAATGAATCTATTCAACAAGTCTGCAACACGTCCTTAAAAGTTACATGATTTCACCCAATGTCAATGTGTAATTTCTCCAGTTCTGATCATTTTTTAGGTTGTTGGTAGCTTGGTCAATGCCAAAACACAGTGAGATCTTTTTATGGCTTTAAACGCGTTTTCTCCTCGAGAGAAACTTGATTTCACTAAAAACGTTATAGTTTAAACATGCCTGTTTGTACATGTGTGCAAACACTCAGAGCCTTAAGATAGGGGTTTCACCAATGTGTTTTTTGGTGAGAAACCTTCTATTTCAAGGTTCTGTGCGTTTTCAGACAAGTACAATATGTATTTATAGTGTTTCTGATGAAATCCCTCCTTTTAATGCATTTTCTCACAGAAAACGAGTCTCTCGCCATGGGAACATGGCTTTTTTGAAAAAGCATATTCTGGTCGAGAAATCGTGTTTTAAGCAATAAAAACGACTCCCGGCCTTATTTAGTTCACATTTGTACTTTCGGTAAGCTAGCCCGTATTCATAACGCACTAAACCTTTTTATCGCGTTAAACGCCTTTTCTCGACGAGAAAAGCACAATTTCATCAAAAACAAACAAAACAAGAAAAATGAATCTATTCAACAAGTCTGCAACACGTCCTTAAGAGTTACATGATTTCACCCAATGTCAATGTGTAATTTCTCCAGTTCTGATCATTTTTTAGGTTGTTGGTAGCTTGGTCAATGCCAAAACACAGTGAGATCTTTTTATGGCTTTAAACGCGTTTTCTCCTCGAGAGAAACATGATTTCACTAAAAACGTTATAGTTTAACCATGCCTGTTGTACATGTGTGCAAACACTCAGAGCCTTAAGATAGGGGTTTCACCAATGTGTTTTTTGGTGAGAAACCTTCTATTTCAAGGTTCAGTACAATATGTATTTATAGTGTTTCTGATGAAATCCCTCCTTTTAATGCATTTTCTCACAGAAAACGAGTCTCTCCCCATGGGAACATGGCTTTTTTGAAAAAGCATATTCTCGTCGAGAAATCGTGTTTTAAGCAACAAAAACGACTCCCGGCCTTATTTAGTTCACATTTGTACTTTCGGTAAGCTAGCCCGTATTCATAACGCACTAAACCTTTTTATCGCGTTAAACGCCTTTTCTCGACGACAAAAGCACAATTTCATCAAAAACGAACAAAACAAGAAAAATGAATCTATTCAACAAGTCTACAACACGTCCTTAAGAGTTACACGATTTCACCCAATGTCAATGTGTAATTTCTCCAGTTCTGATCATTTTTTAGGTTGTTGGTAGCTTGGTCCAATGTCAAAACACAGTGAAATCTTTTTATGGCTTTAAACGCGTTTTCTCCTCGAGAGAAACATGATTTCACTAAAAACGTTATAGTTTAACCATGCCTGTTGTACATGTGTGCAAACACTCAGAGCCTTAACATAGGGGTTTCACCAATGTGTTTTTTGGTGAGAAACCTTCTATTTCAAGGTTCTGTGCGTTTTCAGACAAGTACAATATGTATTTATAGTGTTTCTGATGAAATCCCTCCTTTTAATGCATTTTCTCACAGAAAACGAGTCTCTCGCCATGGGAACATGGCTTTTTTGAAAAAGCATATTCTGGTCGAGAAATCGTGTTTTAAGCAATAAAAACGACTCCCGGCCTTATTTAGTTCACATTTGTACTTTTGGTAAGCTAGCCCGTATTCATAACGCACTAAACCTTTTTATCGCGTTAAACGCCTTTTCTCGACGAGAAAAGCACAATTTCATCAAAAACAAACAAAACAAGAAAAATGAATCTATTCAACAAGTCTGCAACACGTCCTTAAAAGTTACATGATTTCACCCAATGTCAATGTGTAATTTCTCCAGTTCTGATCATTTTTTAGGTTGTTGGTAGCTTGGTCAATGCCAAAACACAGTGAGATCTTTTTATGGCTTTAAACGCGTTTTCTCCTCGAGAGAAACATGATTTCACTAAAAACGTTATAGTTTAAACATGCCTGTTTGTACATGTGTGCAAACACTCAGAGCCTTAAGATAGGGGTTTCACCAATGTGTTTTTTGGTGAGAAACCTTCTATTTCAAGGTTCTGTGCGTTTTCAGACAAGTACAATATGTATTTATAGTGTTTCTGATGAAATCCCTCCTTTTAATGCATTTTCTCACAGAAAACGAGTCTCTCGCCATGGGAACATGGCTTTTTTGAAAAAGCATATTCTGGTCGAGAAATCGTGTTTTAAGCAATAAAAACGACTCCCGGCCTTATTTAGTTCACATTTGTACTTTTGGTAAGCTAGCCCGTATTCATAACGCACTAAACCTTTTTATCGCGTTAAACGCCTTTTCTCGACGAGAAAAGCACAATTTCATCAAAAACAAACAAAACAAGAAAAATGAATCTATTCAACAAGTCTGCAACACGTCCTTAAGAGTTACATGATTTCACCCAATGTCAATGTGTAATTTCTCCAGTTCTGATCATTTTTTAGGTTGTTGATAGCTTGGTCAATGCCAAAACACAGTGAGATCTTTTTATGGCTTTAAACGCGTTTTCTCCTCGAGAGAAACATGATTTCACTAAAAACGTTATAGTTTAAACATGCCTGTTTGTACATGTGTGCAAACACTCAGAGCCTTAAGATAGGGGTTTCACCAATGTGTTTTTTGGTGAGAAACCTTCTATTTCAAGGTTCTGTGCGTTTTCAGACAAGTACAATATGTATTTATAGTGTTTCTCATGAAATCCCTCCTTTTAATGCATTTTCTCACAGAAAACGAGTCTCTCGCCATGGGAACATGGCTTTTTTGAAAAAGCATATTCTGGTCGAGAAATCGTGTTTTAAGCAATAAAAACGACTCCCGGCCTTATTTAGTTCACATTTGTACTTTTGGTAAGCTAGCCCGTATTCATAACGCACTAAACCTTTTTATCGCGTTAAACGCCTTTTCTCGACGAGAAAAGCAACTTCATCAAAAACAAACAAAACAAGAAAAATGACTCTATTCAACAAGTCTGCAACACGTCCTTAAGAGTTACATGATTTCACCCAATGTCAATATGTAATTTCTCCAGTTCTGATCATTTTTTAGGTTGTTGGTAGCTTGGTCAATGCCAAAACACAGTGATATCTTTTTATGGCTTTAAACGCGTTTTCTCCTCGAGAGAAACATGATTTCACTAAAAACGTTATAGTTTAACCATGCCTGTTGTACATGTGTGCAAACACTCAGAGCCTTAAGATAGGGGTTTCACCAATGTGTTTTTTGGTGAGAAACCTTCTATTTCAAGGTTCTGTGCGTTTTCAGACAAGTACAATATGTATTTATAGTGTTTCTGATGAAATCCCTCCTTTTAATGCATTTTCTCACAGAAAACGAGTCTCTCGCCATGGGAACATGGCTTTTTTGAAAAAGCATATTCTGGTCGAGAAATCGTGTTTTAAGCAATAAAAACGACTCCCGGCCTTTTTTAGTTCACATTTGTACTTTTGGTAAGCTAGCCCGTATTCATAACGCACTAAACCTTTTTATCGCGTTAAACGCCTTTTCTCGACGAGAAAAGCACAATTTCATCAAAAACAAACAAAACAAGAAAAATGAATCTATTCAACAAGTCTGCAACACGTCCTTAAGAGTTACATGATTTCACCCAATGTCAATGTGTAATTTCCCCTCAGTTCTGATCATTTTTTAGGTTGCTGGTAGCTTGGTCAATGCCAAAACACAGTGAGATCTTTTTATGGCTTTAAACGCGTTTTCTCCTCGAGAGAAACATGATTTCACTAAAAACGTTATAGTTTAAACATGCCTGTTTGTACATGTGTGCAAACACTCAGAGCCTTAAGATAGGGGTTTCACCAATGTGTTTTTTGGTGAGAAACCTTCTATTTCAAGGTTCTGTGCGTTTTCAGACAAGTACAATATGTATTTATAGTGTTTCTGATGAAATCCCTCCTTTTAATGCATTTTCTCACAGAAAACGAGTCTCTCGCCATGGGAACATGGCTTTTTTGAAAAAGCATATTCTGGTCGAGAAATCGTGTTTTAAGCAATAAAAACGACTCCCGGCCTTATTTAGTTCACATTTGTACTTTTGGTAAGCTAGCCCGTATTCATAACGCACTAAACCTTTTTATCGCGTTAAACGCCTTTTCTCGACGAGAAAAGCACAATTTCATCAAAAACAAACAAAACAAGAAAAATGAATCTATTCAACAAGTGTGCAACACGTCCTTAAGAGTTACATGATTTCACCCAATGTCAATATGTAATTTCTCCAGTTCTGATCATTTTTTAGGTTGTTGGTAGCTTGGTCAATGCCAAAACACAGTGAGATCTTTTTATGGCTTTAAACGCGTTTTCTCCTCGAGAGAAACATGATTTCACTAAAAACGTTATAGTTTAAACATGCCTGTTTGTACATGTGTGCAAACACTCAGAGCCTTAAGATAGGGGTTTCACCAATGTGTTTTTTGGTGAGAAACCTTCTATTTCAAGGTTCTGTGCGTTTTCAGACAAGTACAATATGTATTTATAGTGTTTCTGATGAAATCCCTCCTTTTAATGCATTTTCTCACAGAAAACGAGTCTCTCGCCATGGGAACATGGCTTTTTTGAAAAAGCATATTCTGGTCGAGAAATCGTGTTTTAAGCAATAAAAACGACTCCCGGCCTTATTTAGTTCACATTTGTACTTTCGGTAAGCTAGCCCGTATTCATAACGCACTAAACCTTTTTATCGCGTTAAACGCCTTTTCTCGACGAGAAAAGCACAATTTCATCAAAAACAAACAAAACAAGAAAAATGAATCTATTCAACAAGTCTGCAACACGTCCTTAAGAGTTACATGATTTCACCCAATGTCAATGTGTAATTTCTCCAGTTCTGATCATTTTTTAGGTTGTTGGTAGCTTGGTCAATGCCAAAACACAGTGAGATCTTTTTATGGCTTTAAACGCGTTTTCTCCTCGAGAGAAACATGATTTCACTAAAAACGTTATAGTTTAACCATGCCTGTTGTACATGTGTGCAAACACTCAGAGCCTTAAGATAGGGGTTTCACCAATGTGTTTTTTGGTGAGAAACCTTCTATTTCAAGGTTCAGTACAATATGTATTTATAGTGTTTCTGATGAAATCCCTCCTTTTAATGCATTTTCTCACAGAAAACGAGTCTCTCGCCATGGGAACATGGCTTTTTTGAAAAAGCATATTCTGGTCGAGAAATCGTGTTTTAAGCAACAAAAACGACTCCCGGCCTTATTTAGTTCACATTTGTACTTTTGGTAAGCTAGCCCGTATTCATAACGCACTAAACCTTTTTATCGCGTTAAACGCCTTTTCTCGACGACAAAAGCACAATTTCATCAAAAACGAACAAAACAAGAAAAATGAATCTATTCAACAAGTCTACAACACGTCCTTAAGAGTTACACGATTTCACCCAATGTCAATGTGTAATTTCTCCAGTTCTGATCATTTTTTAGGTTGTTGGTAGCTTGGTCCAATGTCAAAACACAGTGAAATCTTTTTATGGCTTTAAACGCGTTTTCTCCTCGAGAGAAACATGATTTCACTAAAAACGTTATAGTTTAACCATGCCTGTTGTACATGTGTGCAAACACTCAGAGCCTTAAGATAGGGGTTTCACCAATGTGTTTTTTGGTGAGAAACCTTCTATTTCAAGGTTCTGTGCGTTTTCAGACAAGTACAATATGTATTTATAGTGTTTCTGATGAAATCCCTCCTTTTAATGCATTTTCTCACAGAAAACGAGTCTCTCGCCATGGGAACATGGCTTTTTTGAAAAAGCATATTCTGGTCGAGAAATCGTGTTTTAAGCAATAAAAACGACTCCCGGCCTTATTTAGTTCACATTTGTACTTTTGGTAAGCTAGCCCGTATTCATAACGCACTAAACCTTTTTATCGCGTTAAACGCCTTTTCTTGACGAGAAAAGCACAATTTCATCAAAAACAAACAAAACAAGAAAAATGAATCTATTCAACAAGTCTGCAACACGTCCTTAAGAGTTACATGATTTCACCCAATGTCAATATGTAGTTTCTCCAGTTCTGATCATTTTTTAGGTTGTTGGTAGCTTGGTCAATGCCAAAACACAGTGAGATCTTTTTATGGCTTTAAACGCGTTTTCTCCTCGAGAGAAACATGATTTCACTAAAAACGTTATAGTTTAACCATGCCTGTTGTACATGTGTGCAAACACTCAGAGCCTTAAGATAGGGGTTTCACCAATGTGTTTTTTGGTGAGAAACCTTCTATTTCAAGGTTCTGTGCGTTTTCAGACAAGTACAATATGTATTTATAGTGTTTCTGATGAAATCCCTCCTTTTAATGCATTTTCTCACAGAAAACGAGTCTCTCGCCATGGGAACATGGCTTTTTTGAAAAAGCATATTCTGGTCGAGAAATCGTGTTTTAAGCAATAAAAACGACTCCCGGCCTTATTTAGTTCACATTTGTACTTTTGGTAAGCTAGCCCGTATTCATAACGCACTAAACCTTTTTATCGCGTTAAACGCCTTTTCTCGACGAGAAAAGCAATTTCATCAAAAACAAACAAAACAAGAAAAATGAATCTATTCAACAAGTCTGCAACACGTCCTTAAGAGTTACATGATTTCACCCAATGTCAATATGTAATTTCTCCAGTTCTGATCATTTTTTAGGTTGTTGGTAGCTTGGTCAATGCCAAAACACAGTGAGATCTTTTTATGGCTTAAAACGCGTTTTCTCCTCGAGAGAAACATGATTTCACTAAAAACGTTATAGTTTAACCATGCCTGTTGTACATGTGTGCAAACACTCAGAGCCTTAAGATAGGGGTTTCACCAATGTGTTTTTTGGTGAGAAACCTTCTATTTCAAGGTTCTGTGCGTTTTCAGACAAGTACAATATGTATTTATAGTGTTTCTGATGAAATCCCTCCTTTTAATGCATTTTCTCACAGAAAACGAGTCTCTCGCCATGGGAACATGGCTTTTTTGAAAAAGCATATTCTGGTCGAGAAATCGTGTTTTAAGCAATAAAAACGACTCCCGGCCTTTTTTAGTTCACATTTGTACTTTTGGTAAGCTAGCCCGTATTCATAACGCACTAAACCTTTTTATCGCGTTAAACGCCTTTTCTCGACGAGAAAAGCACAATTTCATCAAAAACAAACAAAACAAGAAAAATGAATCTATTCAACAAGTCTGCAACACGTCCTTAAGAGTTACATGATTTCACCCAATGTCAATGTGTAATTTCCCCTCAGTTCTGATCATTTTTTAGGTTGTTGGTAGCTTGGTCAATGCCAAAACACAGTGAGATCTTTTTATGGCTTTAAACGCGTTTTCTCCTCGAGAGAAACATGATTTCACTAAAAACGTTATAGTTTAAACATGCCTGTTTGTACATGTGTGCAAACACTCAGAGCCTTAAGATAGGGGTTTCACCAATGTGTTTTTTGGTGAGAAACCTTCTATTTCAAGGTTCTGTGCGTTTTCAGACAAGTACAATATGTATTTATAGTGTTTCTCATGAAATCCCTCCTTTTAAATGCATTTTCTCACAGAAAACGAGTCTCTCGCCATGGGAACATGGCTTTTTTGAAAAAGCATATTCTGGTCGAGAAATCGTGTTTTAAGCAATAAAAACGACTCCCGGCCTTATTTAGTTCACATTTGTACTTTTGGTAAGCTAGCCCGTATTCATAACGCACTAAACCTTTTTATCGCGTTAAACGCCTTTTCTCGACGAGAAAAGCACAATTTCATCAAAAACAAACAAAACAAGAAAAATGAATCTATTCAACAAGTCTGCAACACGTCCTTAAGAGTTACATGATTTCACCCAATGTCAATGTGTAATTTCTCCAGTTCTGATCATTTTTTAGGTTGTTGGTAGCTTGGTCAATGCCAAAACACAGTGAGATCTTTTTATGGCTTTAAACGCGTTTTCTCCTCGAGAGAAACATGATTTCACTAAAAACGTTATAGTTTAACCATGCCTGTTGTACATGTGTGCAAACACTCAGAGCCTTAAGATAGGGGTTTCACCAATGTGTTTTTTGGTGAGAAACCTTCTATTTCAAGGTTCTGTGCGTTTTCAGACAAGTACAATATGTATTTATAGTGTTTCTGATGAAATCCCTCCTTTTAATGCATTTTCTCACAGAAAACGAGTCTCTCGCCATGGGAACATGGCTTTTTTGAAAAAGCATATTCTGGTCGAGAAATCGTGTTTTAAGCAATAAAAACGACTCCCGGCCTTTTTTAGTTCACATTTGTACTTTTGGTAAGCTAGCCCGTATTCATAACGCACTAAACCTTTTTATCGCGTTAAACGCCTTTTCTCGACGAGAAAAGCACAATTTCATCAAAAACAAACAAAACAAGAAAAATGAATCTATTCAACAAGTCTGCAACACGTCCTTAAGAGTTACATGATTTCACCCAATGTCAATGTGTAATTTCCCCTCAGTTCTGATCATTTTTTAGGTTGTTGGTAGCTTGGTCAATGCCAAAACACAGTGAGATCTTTTTATGGCTTTAAACGCGTTTTCTCCTCGAGAGAAACATGATTTCACTAAAAACGTTATAGTTTAAACATGCCTGTTTGTACATGTGTGCAAACACTCAGAGCCTTAAGATAGGGGTTTCACCAATGTGTTTTTTGGTGAGAAACCTTCTATTTCAAGGTTCTGTGCGTTTTCAGACAAGTACAATATGTATTTATAGTGTTTCTCATGAAATCCCTCCTTTTAAATGCATTTTCTCACAGAAAACGAGTCTCTCGCCATGGGAACATGGCTATTTTGAAAAAGCATATTCTGGTCGAGAAATCGTGTTTTAAGCAATAAAAACGACTCCCGGCCTTATTTAGTTCACATTTGTACTTTTGGTAAGCTAGCCCGTATTCATAACGCACTAAACCTTTTTATCGCGTTAAACGCCTTTTCTCGACGAGAAAAGCACAATTTCATCAAAAACAAACAAAACAAGAAAAATGAATCTATTCAACAAGTCTGCAACACGTCCTTAAAAGTTACATGATTTCACCCAATGTCAATGTGTAATTTCTCCAGTTCTGATCATTTTTTAGGTTGTTGGTAGCTTGGTCAATGCCAAAACACAGTGAGATCTTTTTATGGCTTTAAACGCGTTTTCTCCTCGAGAGAAACATGATTTCACTAAAAACGTTATAGTTTAAACATGCCTGTTTGTACACGTGTGCAAACACTCAGAGCCTTAAGATAGGGGTTTCACCAATGTGTTTTTTGGTGAGAAACCTTCTATTTCAAGGTTCTGTGCGTTTTCAGACAAGTACAATATGTATTTATAGTGTTTCTGATGAAATCCCTCCTTTTAATGCATTTTCTCACAGAAAACGAGTCTCTCGCCATGGGAACATGGCTTTTTTGAAAAAGCATATTCTGGTCGAGAAATCGTGTTTTAAGCAATAAAAACGACTCCCGGCCTTATTTAGTTCACATTTGTACTTTTGGTAAGCTAGCCCGTATTCATAACGCACTAAACCTTTTTATCGCGTTAAACGCCTTTTCTCGACGAGAAAAGCACAATTTCATCAAAAACAAACAAAACAAGAAAAATGAATCTATTCAACAAGTCTGCAACACGTCCTTAAGAGTTACATGATTTCACCCAATGTCAATATGTAATTTCTCCAGTTCTGATCATTTTTTAGGTTGTTGGTAGCTTGGTCAATGCCAAAACACAGTGAGATCTTTTTATGGCTTTAAACGCGTTTTCTCCTCGAGAGAAACATGATTTCACTAAAAACGTTATAGTTTAAACATGCCTGTTTGTACATGTGTGCAAACACTCAGAGCCTTAAGATAGGGGTTTCACCAATGTGTTTTTTGGTGAGAAACCTTCTATTTCAAGGTTCTGTGCGTTTTCAGACAAGTACAATATGTATTTATAGTGTTTCTGATGAAATCCCTCCTTTTAATGCATTTTCTCACAGAAAACGAGTCTCTCGCCATGGGAACATGGCTTTTTTGAAAAAGCATATTCTGGTCGAGAAATCGTGTTTTAAGCAATAAAAACGACTCCCGGCCTTATTTAGTTCACATTTGTACTTTTGGTAAGCTAGCCCGTATTCATAACGCACTAAACCTTTTTATCGCGTTAAACGCCTTTTCTCGACGAGAAAAGCACAATTTCATCAAAAACAAACAAAACAAGAAAAATGAATCTATTCAACAAGTCTGCAACACGTCCTTAAGAGTTACATGATTTCACCCAATGTCAATATGTAATTTCTCCAGTTCTGATCATTTTTTAGGTTGTTGGTAGCTTGGTCAATGCCAAAACACAGTGAGATCTTTTTATGGCTTTAAACGCGTTTTCTCCTCGAGAGAAACATGATTTCACTAAAAACGTTATAGTTTAAACATGCCTGTTTGTACATGTGTGCAAACACTCAGAGCCTTAAGATAGGGGTTTCACCAATGTGTTTTTTGGTGAGAAACCTTCTATTTCAAGGTTCTGTGCGTTTTCAGACAAGTACAATATGTATTTATAGTGTTTCTGATGAAATCCCTCCTTTTAATGCATTTTCTCACAGAAAACGAGTCTCTCGCCATGGGAACATGGCTTTTTTGAAAAAGCATATTCTGGTCGAGAAATCGTGTTTTAAGCAATAAAAACGACTCCCGGCCTTATTTAGTTCACATTTGTACTTTCGGTAAGCTAGCCCGTATTCATAACGCACTAAACCTTTTTATCGCGTTAAACGCCTTTTCTCGACGAGAAAAGCACAATTTCATCAAAAACAAACAAAACAAGAAAAATGAATCTATTCAACAAGTCTGCAACACGTCCTTAAGAGTTACATGATTTCACCCAATGTCAATGTGTAATTTCTCCAGTTCTGATCATTTTTTAGGTTGTTGATAGCTTGGTCAATGCCAAAACACAGTGAGATCTTTTTATGGCTTTAAACGCGTTTTCTCCTCGAGAGAAACATGATTTCACTAAAAACGTTATAGTTTAAACATGCCTGTTTGTACATGTGTGCAAACACTCAGAGCCTTAAGATAGGGGTTTCACCAATGTGTTTTTTGGTAAGAAACCTTCTATTTCAAGGTTCTGTGCGTTTTCAGACAAGTACAATATGTATTTATAGTGTTTCTCATGAAATCCCTCCTTTTAATGCATTTTCTCACAGAAAACGAGTCTCTCGCCATGGGAACATGGCTTTTTTGAAAAAGCATATTCTGGTCGAGAAATCGTGTTTTAAGCAATAAAAACGACTCCCGGCCTTATTTAGTTCACATTTGTACTTTTGGTAAGCTAGCCCGTATTCATAACGCACTAAACCTTTTTATCGCGTTAAACGCCTTTTCTCGACGAGAAAAGCAATTTCATCAAAAACAAACAAAACAAGAAAAATGAATCTATTCAACAAGTCTGCAACACGTCCTTAAGAGTTACATGATTTCACCCAATGTCAATATGTAATTTCTCCAGTTCTGATCATTTTTTAGGTTGTTGGTAGCTTGGTCAATGCCAAAACACAGTGAGATCTTTTTATGGCTTTAAACGCGTTTTCTCCTCGAGAGAAACATGATTTCACTAAAAACGTTATAGTTTAACCATGCCTGTTGTACATGTGTGCAAACACTCAGAGCCTTAAGATAGGGGTTTCACCAATGTGTTTTTTGGTGAGAAACCTTCTATTTCAAGGTTCTGTGCGTTTTCAGACAAGTACAATATGTATTTATAGTGTTTCTCATGAAATCCCTCCTTTTAAATGCATTTTCTCACAGAAAACGAGTCTCTCGCCATGGGAACATGGCTTTTTTGAAAAAGCATATTCTGGTCGAGAAATCGTGTTTTAAGCAATAAAAACGACTCCCGGCCTTATTTAGTTCACATTTGTACTTTTGGTAAGCTAGCCCGTATTCATAACGCACTAAACCTTTTTATCGCGTTAAACGCCTTTTCTCGACGAGAAAAGCACAATTTCATCAAAAACAAACAAAACAAGAAAAATGAATCTATTCAACAAGTCTGCAACACGTCCTTAAAAGTTACATGATTTCACCCAATGTCAATGTGTAATTTCTCCAGTTCTGATCATTTTTTAGGTTGTTGGTAGCTTGGTCAATGCCAAAACACAGTGAGATCTTTTTATGGCTTTAAACGCGTTTTCTCCTCGAGAGAAACATGATTTCACTAAAAACGTTATAGTTTAAACATGCCTGTTTGTACACGTGTGCAAACACTCAGAGCCTTAAGATAGGGGTTTCACCAATGTGTTTTTTGGTGAGAAACCTTCTATTTCAAGGTTCTGTGCGTTTTCAGACAAGTACAATATGTATTTATAGTGTTTCTGATGAAATCCCTCCTTTTAATGCATTTTCTCACAGAAAACGAGTCTCTCGCCATGGGAACATGGCTTTTTTGAAAAAGCATATTCTGGTCGAGAAATCGTGTTTTAAGCAATAAAAACGACTCCCGGCCTTATTTAGTTCACATTTGTACTTTTGGTAAGCTAGCCCGTATTCATAACGCACTAAACCTTTTTATCGCGTTAAACGCCTTTTCTCGACGAGAAAAGCACAATTTCATCAAAAACAAACAAAACAAGAAAAATGAATCTATTCAACAAGTCTGCAACACGTCCTTAAGAGTTACATGATTTCACCCAATGTCAATGTGTAATTTCCCCTCAGTTCTGATCATTTTTTAGGTTGTTGGTAGCTTGGTCAATGCCAAAACACAGTGAGATCTTTTTATGGCTTTAAACGCGTTTTCTCCTCGAGAGAAACATGATTTCACTAAAAACGTTATAGTTTAAACATGCCTGTTTGTACATGTGTGCAAACACTCAGAGCCTTAAGATAGGGGTTTCACCAATGTGTTTTTTGGTGAGAAACCTTCTATTTCAAGGTTCTGTGCGTTTTCAGACAAGTACAATATGTATTTATAGTGTTTCTGATGAAATCCCTCCTTTTAATGCATTTTCTCACAGAAAACGAGTCTCTCGCCATGGGAACATGGCTTTTTTGAAAAAGCATATTCTGGTCGAGAAATCGTGTTTTAAGCAATAAAAACGACTCCCGGCCTTATTTAGTTCACATTTGTACTTTCGGTAAGCTAGCCCGTATTCATAACGCACTAAACCTTTTTATCGCGTTAAACGCCTTTTCTCGACGAGAAAAGCACAATTTCATCAAAAACAAACAAAACAAGAAAAATGAATCTATTCAACAAGTCTGCAACACGTCCTTAAGAGTTACATGATTTCACCCAATGTCAATGTGTAATTTCTCCAGTTCTGATCATTTTTTAGGTTGTTGGTAGCTTGGTCAATGCCAAAACACAGTGAGATCTTTTTATGGCTTTAAACGCGTTTTCTCCTCGAGAGAAACATGATTTCACTAAAAACGTTATAGTTTAACCATGCCTGTTGTACATGTGTGCAAACACTCAGAGCCTTAAGATAGGGGTTTCACCAATGTGTTTTTTGGTGAGAAACCTTCTATTTCAAGGTTCAGTACAATATGTATTTATAGTGTTTCTGATGAAATCCCTCCTTTTAATGCATTTTCTCACAGAAAACGAGTCTCTCCCCATGGGAACATGGCTTTTTTGAAAAAGCATATTCTCGTCGAGAAATCGTGTTTTAAGCAACAAAAACGACTCCCGGCCTTATTTAGTTCACATTTGTACTTTCGGTAAGCTAGCCCGTATTCATAACGCACTAAACCTTTTTATCGCGTTAAACGCCTTTTCTCGACGACAAAAGCACAATTTCATCAAAAACGAACAAAACAAGAAAAATGAATCTATTCAACAAGTCTACAACACGTCCTTAAGAGTTACACGATTTCACCCAATGTCAATGTGTAATTTCTCCAGTTCTGATCATTTTTTAGGTTGTTGGTAGCTTGGTCCAATGTCAAAACACAGTGAAATCTTTTTATGGCTTTAAACGCGTTTTCTCCTCGAGAGAAACATGATTTCACTAAAAACGTTATAGTTTAAACATGCCTGTTGTACATGTGTGCAAACACTCAGAGCCTTAAGATAGGGGTTTCACCAATATGTTTTTTGGTGAGAAACCTTCTATTTCAAGGTTCTGTGCGTTTTCAGACAAGTACAATATGTATTTATAGTGTTTCTCATGAAATCTCTCCTTTTAATGCATTTTCTCACAGAAAACGAGTCTCTCGCCATGGGAACATGGCTTTTTTGAAAAAGCACATTCTGGTCGAGAAATCGTGTTTTAAGCAATAAAAACGACTCCCGGCCTTATTTAGTTCACATTTGTACTTTTGGTAAGCTAGCCCGTATTCATAACGCACTAAACCTTTTTATCGCGTTAAACGCCTTTTCTCGACGAGAAAAGCACAATTTTATCAAAAACAAACAAAACAAGAAAAATGAATCTATTCAACAAGTCTGCAACACGTCCTTAAGAGTTACATGATTTCACCCAATGTCAATGTGTAATTTCTCCAGTTCTGATCATTTTTTAGGTTGTTGGTAGCTTGGTCAATGCCAAAACACAGTGAGATCTTTTTATGGCTTTAAACGCGTTTTCTCCTCGAGAGAAACATGATTTCACTAAAAACGTTATAGTTTAAACATGCCTGTTTGTACATGTGTGCAAACACTCAGAGCCTTAAGATAGGGGTTTCACCAATGTGTTTTTTGGTGAGAAACCTTCTATTTCAAGGTTCTGTGCGTTTTCAGACAAGTACAATATGTATTTATAGTGTTTCTCATGAAATCCCTCCTTTTAATGCATTTTCTCACAGAAAACGAGTCTCTCGCCATGGGAACATGGCTTTTTTGAAAAAGCATATTCTGGTCGAGAAATCGTGTTTTAAGCAATAAAAACGACTCCCGGCCTTATTTAGTTCACATTTGTACTTTTGGTAAGCTAGCCCGTATTCATAACGCACTAAACCTTTTTATCGCGTTAAACGCCTTTTCTCGACGAGAAAAGCACAATTTCATCAAAAACAAACAAAACAAGAAAAATGAATCTATTCAACAAGTCTGCAACACGTCCTTAAAAGTTACATGATTTCACCCAATGTCAATGTGTAATTTCTCCAGTTCTGATCATTTTTTAGGTTGTTGGTAGCTTGGTCAATGCCAAAACACAGTGAGATCTTTTTATGGCTTTAAACGCGTTTTCTCCTCGAGAGAAACATGATTTCACTAAAAACGTTATAGTTTAAACATGCCTGTTTGTACATGTGTGCAAACACTCAGAGCCTTAAGATAGGGGTTTCACCAATGTGTTTTTTGGTGAGAAACCTTCTATTTCAAGGTTCTGTGCGTTTTCAGACAAGTACAATATGTATTTATAGTGTTTCTCATGAAATCCCTCCTTTTAATGCATTTTCTCACAGAAAACGAGTCTCTCGCCATGGGAACATGGCTTTTTTGAAAAAGCATATTCTGGTCGAGAAATCGTGTTTTAAGCAATAAAAACGACTCCCGGCCTTATTTAGTTCACATTTGTACTTTCGGTAAGCTAGCCCGTATTCATAACGCACTAAACCTTTTTATCGCGTTAAACGCCTTTTCTCGACGAGAAAAGCACAATTTCATCAAAAACAAACAAAACAAGAAAAATGAATCTATTCAACAAGTCTGCAACACGTCCTTAAGAGTTACATGATTTCACCCAATGTCAATGTGTAATTTCTCCAGTTCTGATCATTTTTTAGGTTGTTGGTAGCTTGGTCAATGCCAAAACACAGTGAGATCTT
This sequence comes from Lampris incognitus, assembly GCF_029633865.1. Taxonomy (NCBI): domain Eukaryota; kingdom Metazoa; phylum Chordata; class Actinopteri; order Lampriformes; family Lampridae; genus Lampris; species Lampris incognitus. The sequence goes on from NW_026611462.1 coordinate 262,442, forward strand.
TTTATGGCTTTAAACGCGTTTTCTCCTCGAGAGAAACATGATTTCACTAAAAACGTTATAGTTTAACCATGCCTGTTGTACATGTGTGCAAACACTCAGAGCCTTAAGATAGGGGTTTCACCAATGTGTTTTTTGGTGAGAAACCTTCTATTTCAAGGTTCAGTACAATATGTATTTATAGTGTTTCTGATGAAATCCCTCCTTTTAATGCATTTTCTCACAGAAAACGAGTCTCTCCCCATGGGAACATGGCTTTTTTGAAAAAGCATATTCTCGTCGAGAAATCGTGTTTTAAGCAACAAAAACGACTCCCGGCCTTATTTAGTTCACATTTGTACTTTCGGTAAGCTAGCCCGTATTCATAACGCACTAAACCTTTTTATCGCGTTAAACGCCTTTTCTCGACGACAAAAGCACAATTTCATCAAAAACGAACAAAACAAGAAAAATGAATCTATTCAACAAGTCTACAACACGTCCTTAAGAGTTACACGATTTCACCCAATGTCAATGTGTAATTTCTCCAGTTCTGATCATTTTTTAGGTTGTTGGTAGCTTGGTCCAATGTCAAAACACAGTGAAATCTTTTTATGGCTTTAAACGCGTTTTCTCCTCGAGAGAAACATGATTTCACTAAAAACGTTATAGTTTAAACATGCCTGTTGTACATGTGTGCAAACACTCAGAGCCTTAAGATAGGGGTTTCACCAATATGTTTTTTGGTGAGAAACCTTCTATTTCAAGGTTCTGTGCGTTTTCAGACAAGTACAATATGTATTTATAGTGTTTCTCATGAAATCTCTCCTTTTAATGCATTTTCTCACAGAAAACGAGTCTCTCGCCATGGGAACATGGCTTTTTTGAAAAAGCACATTCTGGTCGAGAAATCGTGTTTTAAGCAATAAAAACGACTCCCGGCCTTATTTAGTTCACATTTGTACTTTTGGTAAGCTAGCCCGTATTCATAACGCACTAAACCTTTTTATCGCGTTAAACGCCTTTTCTCGACGAGAAAAGCACAATTTTATCAAAAACAAACAAAACAAGAAAAATGAATCTATTCAACAAGTCTGCAACACGTCCTTAAGAGTTACATGATTTCACCCAATGTCAATGTGTAATTTCTCCAGTTCTGATCATTTTTTAGGTTGTTGGTAGCTTGGTCAATGCCAAAACACAGTGAGATCTTTTTATGGCTTTAAACGCGTTTTCTCCTCGAGAGAAACATGATTTCACTAAAAACGTTATAGTTTAAACATGCCTGTTTGTACATGTGTGCAAACACTCAGAGCCTTAAGATAGGGGTTTCACCAATGTGTTTTTTGGTGAGAAACCTTCTATTTCAAGGTTCTGTGCGTTTTCAGACAAGTACAATATGTATTTATAGTGTTTCTCATGAAATCCCTCCTTTTAATGCATTTTCTCACAGAAAACGAGTCTCTCGCCATGGGAACATGGCTTTTTTGAAAAAGCATATTCTGGTCGAGAAATCGTGTTTTAAGCAATAAAAACGACTCCCGGCCTTATTTAGTTCACATTTGTACTTTTGGTAAGCTAGCCCGTATTCATAACGCACTAAACCTTTTTATCGCGTTAAACGCCTTTTCTCGACGAGAAAAGCACAATTTCATCAAAAACAAACAAAACAAGAAAAATGAATCTATTCAACAAGTCTGCAACACGTCCTTAAAAGTTACATGATTTCACCCAATGTCAATGTGTAATTTCTCCAGTTCTGATCATTTTTTAGGTTGTTGGTAGCTTGGTCAATGCCAAAACACAGTGAGATCTTTTTATGGCTTTAAACGCGTTTTCTCCTCGAGAGAAACATGATTTCACTAAAAACGTTATAGTTTAAACATGCCTGTTTGTACATGTGTGCAAACACTCAGAGCCTTAAGATAGGGGTTTCACCAATGTGTTTTTTGGTGAGAAACCTTCTATTTCAAGGTTCTGTGCGTTTTCAGACAAGTACAATATGTATTTATAGTGTTTCTGATGAAATCCCTCCTTTTAATGCATTTTCTCACAGAAAACGAGTCTCTCGCCATGGGAACATGGCTTTTTTGAAAAAGCATATTCTGGTCGAGAAATCGTGTTTTAAGCAATAAAAACGACTCCCGGCCTTATTTAGTTCACATTTGTACTTTCGGTAAGCTAGCCCGTATTCATAACGCACTAAACCTTTTTATCGCGTTAAACGCCTTTTCTCGACGAGAAAAGCACAATTTCATCAAAAACAAACAAAACAAGAAAAATGAATCTATTCAACAAGTCTGCAACACGTCCTTAAGAGTTACATGATTTCACCCAATGTCAATGTGTAATTTCTCCAGTTCTGATCATTTTTTAGGTTGTTGGTAGCTTGGTCAATGCCAAAACACAGTGAGATCTTTTTATGGCTTTAAACGCGTTTTCTCCTCGAGAGAAACATGATTTCACTAAAAACGTTATAGTTTAACCATGCCTGTTGTACATGTGTGCAAACACTCAGAGCCTTAAGATAGGGGTTTCACCAATGTGTTTTTTGGTGAGAAACCTTCTATTTCAAGGTTCTGTGCGTTTTCAGACAAGTACAATATGTATTTATAGTGTTTCTGATGAAATCCCTCCTTTTAATGCATTTTCTCACAGAAAACGAGTCTCTCGCCATGGGAACATGGCTTTTTTGAAAAAGCACATTCTGGTCGAGAAATCGTGTTTTAAGCAATAAAAACGACTCCCGGCCTTATTTAGTTCACATTTGTACTTTTGGTAAGCTAGCCCGTATTCATAACGCACTAAACCTTTTTATCGCGTTAAACGCCTTTTCTCGACGAGAAAAGCACAATTTCATCAAAAACAAACAAAACAAGAAAAATGAATCTATTCAACAAGTCTGCAACACGTCCTTAAGAGTTACATGATTTCACCCAATGTCAATGTGTAATTTCTCCAGTTCTGATCATTTTTTAGGTTGTTGATAGCTTGGTCAATGCCAAAACACAGTGAGATCTTTTTATGGCTTTAAACGCGTTTTCTCCTCGAGAGAAACATGATTTCACTAAAACGTTATAGTTTAAACATGCCTGTTTGTACATGTGTGCAAACACTCAGAGCCTTAAGATAGGGGTTTCACCAATGTGTTTTTTGGTGAGAAACCTTCTATTTCAAGGTTCTGTGCGTTTTCAGACAAGTACAATATGTATTTATAGTGTTTCTCATGAAATCCCTCCTTTTAATGCATTTTCTCACAGAAAACGAGTCTCTCGCCATGGGAACATGGCTTTTTTGAAAAAGCATATTCTGGTCGAGAAATCGTGTTTTAAGCAATAAAAACGACTCCCGGCCTTATTTAGTTCACATTTGTACTTTTGGTAAGCTAGCCCGTATTCATAACGCACTAAACCTTTTTATCGCGTTAAACGCCTTTTCTCGACGAGAAAAGCACAATTTCATCAAAAACAAACAAAACAAGAAAAATGAATCTATTCAACAAGTCTGCAACACGTCCTTAAAAGTTACATGATTTCACCCAATGTCAATGTGTAATTTCTCCAGTTCTGATCATTTTTTAGGTTGTTGGTAGCTTGGTCAATGCCAAAACACAGTGAGATCTTTTTATGGCTTTAAACGCGTTTTCTCCTCGAGAGAAACATGATTTCACTAAAAACGTTATAGTTTAAACATGCCTGTTTGTACATGTGTGCAAACACTCAGAGCCTTAAGATAGGGGTTTCACCAATGTGTTTTTTGGTGAGAAACCTTCTATTTCAAGGTTCTGTGCGTTTTCAGACAAGTACAATATGTATTTATAGTGTTTCTGATGAAATCCCTCCTTTTAATGCATTTTCTCACAGAAAACGAGTCTCTCGCCATGGGAACATGGCTTTTTTGAAAAAGCATATTCTGGTCGAGAAATCGTGTTTTAAGCAATAAAAACGACTCCCGGCCTTATTCAGTTCACATTTGTACTTTCGGTAAGCTAGCCCGTATTCATAACGCACTAAACCTTTTTATCGCGTTAAACGCCTTTTCTCGACGAGAAAAGCACAATTTCATCAAAAACAAACAAAACAAGAAAAATGAATCTATTCAACAAGTCTGCAAATCGTCCTTAAGAGTTACATGATTTCACCCAATGTCAATGTGTAATTTCTCCAGTTCTGATCATTTTTTAGGTTGTTGGTAGCTTGGTCAATGCCAAAACACAGTGAGATCTTTTTATGGCTTTAAACGCGTTTTCTCCTCGAGAGAAACATGATTTCACTAAAAACGTTATAGTTTAACCATGCCTGTTGTACATGTGTGCAAACACTCAGAGCCTTAAGATAGGGGTTTCACCAATGTGTTTTTTGGTGAGAAACCTTCTATTTCAAGGTTCTGTGCGTTTTCAGACAAGTACAATATGTATTTATAGTGTTTCTGATGAAATCCCTCCTTTTAATGCATTTTCTCACAGAAAACGAGTCTCTCGCCATGGGAACATGGCTTTTTTGAAAAAGCACATTCTGGTCGAGAAATCGTGTTTTAAGCAATAAAAACGACTCCCGGCCTTATTTAGTTCACATTTGTACTTTTGGTAAGCTAGCCCGTATTCATAACGCACTAAACCTTTTTATCGCGTTAAACGCCTTTTCTCGACGAGAAAAGCACAATTTCATCAAAAACAAACAAAACAAGAAAAATGAATCTATTCAACAAGTCTGCAACACGTCCTTAAGAGTTACATGATTTCACCCAATGTCAATGTGTAATTTCTCCAGTTCTGATCATTTTTTAGGTTGTTGATAGCTTGGTCAATGCCAAAACACAGTGAGATCTTTTTATGGCTTTAAACGCGTTTTCTCCTCGAGAGAAACATGATTTCACTAAAACGTTATAGTTTAAACATGCCTGTTTGTACATGTGTGCAAACACTCAGAGCCTTAAGATAGGGGTTTCACCAATGTGTTTTTTGGTGAGAAACCTTCTATTTCAAGGTTCTGTGCGTTTTCAGACAAGTACAATATGTATTTATAGTGTTTCTCATGAAATCCCTCCTTTTAATGCATTTTCTCACAGAAAACGAGTCTCTCGCCATGGGAACATGGCTTTTTTGAAAAAGCATATTCTGGTCGAGAAATCGTGTTTTAAGCAATAAAAACGACTCCCGGCCTTATTTAGTTCACATTTGTACTTTTGGTAAGCTAGCCCGTATTCATAACGCACTAAACCTTTTTATCGCGTTAAACGCCCTTTCTCGACGAGAAAAGCAATTTCATCAAAAACAAACAAAACAAGAAAAATGAATCTATTCAACAAGTCTGCAACACGTCCTTAAGAGTTACATGATTTCACCCAATGTCAATATGTAATTTCTCCAGTTCTGATCATTTTTTAGGTTGTTGGTAGCTTGGTCAATGCCAAAACACAGTGAGATCTTTTTATGGCTTTAAACGCGTTTTCTCCTCGAGAGAAACATGATTTCACTAAAAACGTTATAGTTTAACCATGCCTGTTGTACATGTGTGCAAACACTCAGAGCCTTAAGATAGGGGTTTCACCAATGTGTTTTTTGGTGAGAAACCTTCTATTTCAAGGTTCTGTGCGTTTTCAGACAAGTACAATATGTATTTATAGTGTTTCTGATGAAATCCCTCCTTTTAATGCATTTTCTCACAGAAAACGAGTCTCTCGCCATGGGAACATGGCTTTTTTGAAAAAGCATATTCTGGTCGAGAAATCGTGTTTTAAGCAATAAAAACGACTCCCGGCCTTTTTTAGTTCACATTTGTACTTTTGGTAAGCTAGCCCGTATTCATAACGCACTAAACCTTTTTATCGCGTTAAACGCCTTTTCTCGACGAGAAAAGCACAATTTCATCAAAAACAAACAAAACAAGAAAAATGAATCTATTCAACAAGTCTGCAACACGTCCTTAAGAGTTACATGATTTCACCCAATGTCAATGTGTAATTTCCCCTCAGTTCTGATCATTTTTTAGGTTGTTGGTAGCTTGGTCAATGCCAAAACACAGTGAGATCTTTTTATGGCTTTAAACGCGTTTTCTCCTCGAGAGAAACATGATTTCACTAAAAACGTTATAGTTTAAACATGCCTGTTTGTACATGTGTGCAAACACTCAGAGCCTTAAGATAGGGGTTTCACCAATGTGTTTTTTGGTGAGAAACCTTCTATTTCAAGGTTCTGTGCGTTTTCAGACAAGTACAATATGTATTTATAGTGTTTCTCATGAAATCCCTCCTTTTAAATGCATTTTCTCACAGAAAACGAGTCTCTCGCCATGGGAACATGGCTTTTTTGAAAAAGCATATTCTGGTCGAGAAATCGTGTTTTAAGCAATAAAAACGACTCCCGGCCTTATTTAGTTCACATTTGTACTTTTGGTAAGCTAGCCCGTATTCATAACGCACTAAACCTTTTTATCGCGTTAAACGCCTTTTCTCGACGAGAAAAGCACAATTTCATCAAAAACAAACAAAACAAGAAAAATGAATCTATTCAACAAGTCTGCAACACGTCCTTAAGAGTTACATGATTTCACCCAATGTCAATGTGTAATTTCTCCAGTTCTGATCATTTTTTAGGTTGTTGGTAGCTTGGTCAATGCCAAAACACAGTGAGATCTTTTTTATGGCTTTAAACGCGTTTTCTCCTCGAGAGAAACATGATTTCACTAAAAACGTTATAGTTTAAACATGCCTGTTTGTACACGTGTGCAAACACTCAGAGCCTTAAGATAGGGGTTTCACCAATGTGTTTTTTGGTGAGAAACCTTCTATTTCAAGGTTCTGTGCGTTTTCAGACAAGTACAATATGTATTTATAGTGTTTCTGATGAAATCCCTCCTTTTAATGCATTTTCTCACAGAAAACGAGTCTCTCGCCATGGGAACATGGCTTTTTTGAAAAAGCATATTCTGGTCGAGAAATCGTGTTTTAAGCAATAAAAACGACTCCCGGCCTTATTTAGTTCACATTTGTACTTTTGGTAAGCTAGCCCGTATTCATAACGCACTAAACCTTTTTATCGCGTTAAACGCCTTTTCTCGACGAGAAAAGCACAATTTCATCAAAAACAAACAAAACAAGAAAAATGAATCTATTCAACAAGTCTGCAACACGTCCTTAAGAGTTACATGATTTCACCCAATGTCAATATGTAATTTCTCCAGTTCTGATCATTTTTTAGGTTGTTGGTAGCTTGGTCAATGCCAAAACACAGTGAGATCTTTTTATGGCTTTAAACGCGTTTTCTCCTCGAGAGAAACATGATTTCACTAAAAACGTTATAGTTTAAACATGCCTGTTTGTACATGTGTGCAAACACTCAGAGCCTTAAGATAGGGGTTTCACCAATGTGTTTTTTGGTGAGAAACCTTCTATTTCAAGGTTCTGTGCGTTTTCAGACAAGTACAATATGTATTTATAGAGTTTCTGATGAAATCCCTCCTTTTAATGCATTTTCTCACAGAAAACGAGTCTCTCGCCATGGGAACATGGCTTTTTTGAAAAAGCATATTCTGGTCGAGAAATCGTGTTTTAAGCAATAAAAACGACTCCCGGCCTTATTTAGTTCACATTTGTACTTTCGGTAAGCTAGCCCGTATTCATAACGCACTAAACCTTTTTATCGCGTTAAACGCCTTTTCTCGACGAGAAAAGCACAATTTCATCAAAAACAAACAAAACAAGAAAAATGAATCTATTCAACAAGTCTGCAACACGTCCTTAAGAGTTACATGATTTCACCCAATGTCAATGTGTAATTTCTCCAGTTCTGATCATTTTTTAGGTTGTTGGTAGCTTGGTCAATGCCAAAACACAGTGAGATCTTTTTATGGCTTTAAACGCGTTTTCTCCTCGAGAGAAACATGATTTCACTAAAAACGTTATAGTTTAACCATGCCTGTTGTACATGTGTGCAAACACTCAGAGCCTTAAGATAGGGGTTTCACCAATGTGTTTTTTGGTGAGAAACCTTCTATTTCAAGGTTCAGTACAATATGTATTTATAGTGTTTCTGATGAAATCCCTCCTTTTAATGCATTTTCTCACAGAAAACGAGTCTCTCCCCATGGGAACATGGCTTTTTTGAAAAAGCATATTCTGGTCGAGAAATCGTGTTTTAAGCAACAAAAACGACTCCCGGCCTTATTTAGTTCACATTTGTACTTTCGGTAAGCTAGCCCGTATTCATAACGCACTAAACCTTTTTATCGCGTTAAACGCCTTTTCTCGACGACAAAAGCACAATTTCATCAAAAACGAACAAAACAAGAAAAATGAATCTATTCAACAAGTCTACAACACGTCCTTAAGAGTTACACGATTTCACCCAATGTCAATGTGTAATTTCTCCAGTTCTGATCATTTTTTAGGTTGTTGGTAGCTTGGTCCAATGTCAAAACACAGTGAAATCTTTTTATGGCTTTAAACGCGTTTTCTCCTCGAGAGAAACATGATTTCACTAAAAACGTTATAGTTTAAACATGCCTGTTGTACATGTGTGCAAACACTCAGAGCCTTAAGATAGGGGTTTCACCAATGTGTTTTTTGGTGAGAAACCTTCTATTTCAAGGTTCTGTGCGTTTTCAGACAAGTACAATATGTATTTATAGTGTTTCTGATGAAATCCCTCCTTTTAATGCATTTTCTCACAGAAAACGAGTCTCTCGCCATGGGAACATGGCTTTTTTGAAAAAGCATATTCTGGTCGAGAAATCGTGTTTTAAGCAATAAAAACGACTCCCGGCCTTATTTAGTTCACATTTGTACTTTTGGTAAGCTAGCCCGTATTCATAACGCACTAAACCTTTTTATCGCGTTAAACGCCTTTTCTCGACGAGAAAAGCACAATTTCATCAAAAACAAACAAAACAAGAAAAATGAATCTATTCAACAAGTCTGCAACACGTCCTTAAGAGTTACATGATTTCACCCAATGTCAATGTGTAATTTCTCCAGTTCTGATCATTTTTTAGGTTGTTGGTAGCTTGGTCAATGCCAAAACACAGTGAGATCTTTTTATGGCTTTAAACGCGTTTTCTCCTCGAGAGAAACATGATTTCACTAAAAACGTTATAGTTTAAACATGCCTGTTTGTACATGTGTGCAAACACTCAGAGCCTTAAGATAGGGGTTTCACCAATGTGTTTTTTGGTGAGAAACCTTCTATTTCAAGGTTCTGTGCGTTTTCAGACAAGTACAATATGTATTTATAGTGTTTCTCATGAAATCCCTCCTTTTAATGCATTTTCTCACAGAAAACGAGTCTCTCGCCATGGGAACATGGCTTTTTTGAAAAAGCATATTCTGGTCGAGAAATCGTGTTTTAAGCAATAAAAACGACTCCCGGCCTTATTTAGTTCACATTTGTACTTTTGGTAAGCTAGCCCGTATTCATAACGCACTAAACCTTTTTATCGCGTTAAACGCCTTTTCTCGACGAGAAAAGCAATTTCATCAAAAACAAACAAAACAAGAAAAATGAATCTATTCAACAAGTCTGCAACACGTCCTTAAGAGTTACATGATTTCACCCAATGTCAATATGTAATTTCTCCAGTTCTGATCATTTTTTAGGTTGTTGGTAGCTTGGTCAATGCCAAAACACAGTGAGATCTTTTTATGGCTTTAAACGCGTTTTCTCCTCGAGAGAAACATGATTTCACTAAAAACGTTATAGTTTAACCATGCCTGTTGTACATGTGTGCAAACACTCAGAGCCTTAAGATAGGGGTTTCACCAATGTGTTTTTTGGTGAGAAACCTTCTATTTCAAGGTTCTGTGCGTTTTCAGACAAGTACAATATGTATTTATAGTGTTTCTGATGAAATCCCTCCTTTTAATGCATTTTCTCACAGAAAACGAGTCTCTCGCCATGGGAACATGGCTTTTTTGAAAAAGCATATTCTGGTCGAGAAATCGTGTTTTAAGCAATAAAAACGACTCCCGGCCTTTTTTAGTTCACATTTGTACTTTTGGTAAGCTAGCCCGTATTCATAACGCACTAAACCTTTTTATCGCGTTAAACGCCTTTTCTCGACGAGAAAAGCACAATTTCATCAAAAACAAACAAAACAAGAAAAATGAATCTATTCAACAAGTCTGCAACACGTCCTTAAGAGTTACATGATTTCACCCAATGTCAATGTGTAATTTCCCCTCAGTTCTGATCATTTTTTAGGTTGTTGGTAGCTTGGTCAATGCCAAAACACAGTGAGATCTTTTTATGGCTTTAAACGCGTTTTCTCCTCGAGAGAAACATGATTTCACTAAAAACGTTATAGTTTAAACATGCCTGTTTGTACATGTGTGCAAACACTCAGAGCCTTAAGATAGGGGTTTCACCAATGTGTTTTTTGATGAGAAACCTTCTATTTCAAGGTTCTGTGCGTTTTCAGACAAGTACAATATGTATTTATAGTGTTTCTCATGAAATCCCTCCTTTTAAATGCATTTTCTCACAGAAAACGAGTCTCTCGCCATGGGAACATGGCTTTTTTGAAAAAGCATATTCTGGTCGAGAAATCGTGTTTTAAGCAATAAAAACGACTCCCGGCCTTATTTAGTTCACATTTGTACTTTTGGTAAGCTAGCCCGTATTCATAACGCACTAAACCTTTTTATCGCGTTAAACGCCTTTTCTCGACGAGAAAAGCACAATTTCATCAAAAACAAACAAAACAAGAAAAATGAATCTATTCAACAAGTCTGCAACACGTCCTTAAAAGTTACATGATTTCACCCAATGTCAATGTGTAATTTCTCCAGTTCTGATCATTTTTTAGGTTGTTGGTAGCTTGGTCAATGCCAAAACACAGTGAGATCTTTTTATGGCTTTAAACGCGTTTTCTCCTCGAGAGAAACATGATTTCACTAAAAACGTTATAGTTTAAACATGCCTGTTTGTACACGTGTGCAAACACTCAGAGCCTTAAGATAGGGGTTTCACCAATGTGTTTTTTGGTGAGAAACCTTCTATTTCAAGGTTCTGTGCGTTTTCAGACAAGTACAATATGTATTTATAGTGTTTCTCATGAAATCCCTCCTTTTAATGCATTTTCTCACAGAAAACGAGTCTCTCGCCATGGGAACATGGCTTTTTTGAAAAAGCATATTCTGGTCGAGAAATCGTGTTTTAAGCAATAAAAACGACTCCCGGCCTTATTTAGTTCACATTTGTACTTTTGGTAAGCTAGCCCGTATTCATAACGCACTAAACCTTTTTATCGCGTTAAACGCCTTTTCTCGACGAGAAAAGCACAATTTCATCAAAAACAAACAAAACAAGAAAAATGAATCTATTCAACAAGTCTGTAAAACACGTCCTTAAGAGTTACATGATTTCACCCAATGTCAATATGTAATTTCTCCAGTTCTGATCATTTTTTAGGTTGTTGGTAGCTTGGTCAATGCCAAAACACAGTGAGATCTTTTTATGGCTTTAAACGCGTTTTCTCCTTGAGAGAAACATGATTTCACTAAAAACGTTATAGTTTAAACATGCCTGTTTGTACATGTGTGCAAACACTCAGAGCCTTAAGATAGGGGTTTCACCAATGTGTTTTTTGGTGAGAAACCTTCTATTTCAAGGTTCTGTGCGTTTTCAGACAAGTACAATATGTATTTATAGAGTTTCTGATGAAATCCCTCCTTTTAATGCATTTTCTCACAGAAAACGAGTCTCTCGCCATGGGAACATGGCTTTTTTGAAAAAGCATATTCTGGTCGAGAAATCGTGTTTTAAGCAATAAAAACGACTCCCGGCCTTATTTAGTTCACATTTGTACTTTCGGTAAGCTAGCCCGTATTCATAACGCACTAAACCTTTTTATCGCGTTAAACGCCTTTTCTCGACGAGAAAAGCACAATTTCATCAAAAACAAACAAAACAAGAAAAATGAATCTATTCAACAAGTCTGCAACACGTCCTTAAGAGTTACATGATTTCACCCAATGTCAATGTGTAATTTCTCCAGTTCTGATCATTTTTTAGGTTGTTGGTAGCTTGGTCAATGCCAAAACACAGTGAGATCTTTTTATGGCTTTAAACGCGTTTTCTCCTCGAGAGAAACATGATTTCACTAAAAACGTTATAGTTTAACCATGCCTGTTGTACATGTGTGCAAACACTCAGAGCCTTAAGATAGGGGTTTCACCAATGTGTTTTTTGGTGAGAAACCTTCTATTTCAAGGTTCAGTACAATATGTATTTATAGTGTTTCTGATGAAATCCCTCCTTTTAATGCATTTTCTCACAGAAAACGAGTCTCTCCCCATGGGAACATGGCTTTTTTGAAAAAGCATATTCTGGTCGAGAAATCGTGTTTTAAGCAACAAAAACGACTCCCGGCCTTATTTAGTTCACATTTGTACTTTCGGTAAGCTAGCCCGTATTCATAACGCACTAAACCTTTTTATCGCGTTAAACGCCTTTTCTCGACGACAAAAGCACAATTTCATCAAAAACGAACAAAACAAGAAAAATGAATCTATTCAACAAGTCTACAACACGTCCTTAAGAGTTACACGATTTCACCCAATGTCAATGTGTAATTTCTCCAGTTCTGATCATTTTTTAGGTTGTTGGTAGCTTGGTCCAATGTCAAAACACAGTGAAATCTTTTTATGGCTTTAAACGCGTTTTCTCCTCGAGAGAAACATGATTTCACTAAAAACGTTATAGTTTAAACATGCCTGTTGTACATGTGTGCAAACACTCAGAGCCTTAAGATAGGGGTTTCACCAATGTGTTTTTTGGTGAGAAACCTTCTATTTCAAGGTTCTGTGCGTTTTCAGACAAGTACAATATGTATTTATAGTGTTTCTCATGAAATCTCTCCTTTTAATGCATTTTCTCACAGAAAACGAGTCTCTCGCCATGGGAACATGGCTTTTTTGAAAAAGCATATTCTGGTCGAGAAATCGTGTTTTAAGCAATAAAAACGACTCCCGGCCTTATTTAGTTCACATTTGTACTTTTGGTAAGCTAGCCCGTATTCATAACGCACTAAACCTTTTTATCGCGTTAAACGCCTTTTCTCGACGAGAAAAGCACAATTTCATCAAAAACAAACAAAACAAGAAAAATGAATCTATTCAACAAGTCTGCAACACGTCCTTAAGAGTTACATGATTTCACCCAATGTCAATGTGTAATTTCTCCAGTTCTGATCATTTTTTAGGTTGTTGGTAGCTTGGTCAATGCCAAAACACAGTGAGATCTTTTTATGGCTTTAAACGCGTTTTCTCCTCGAGAGAAACATGATTTCACTAAAAACGTTATAGTTTAAACATGCCTGTTTGTACATGTGTGCAAACACTCAGAGCCTTAAGATAGGGGTTTCACCAATGTGTTTTTTGGTGAGAAACCTTCTATTTCAAGGTTCTGTGCGTTTTCAGACAAGTACAATATGTATTTATAGTGTTTCTGATGAAATCCCTCCTTTTAATGCATTTTCTCACAGAAAACGAGTCTCTCGCCATGGGAACATGGCTTTTTTGAAAAAGCATATTCTGGTCGAGAAATCGTGTTTTAAGCAATAAAAACGACTCCCGGCCTTATTTAGTTCACATTTGTACTTTTGGTAAGCTAGCCCGTATTCATAACGCACTAAACCTTTTTATCGCGTTAAACGCCTTTTCTCGACGAGAAAAGCACAATTTCATCAAAAACAAACAAAACAAGAAAAATGAATCTATTCAACAAGTCTGCAACACGTCCTTAAAAGTTACATGATTTCACCCAATGTCAATGTGTAATTTCTCCAGTTCTGATCATTTTTTAGGTTGTTGATAGCTTGGTCAATGCCAAAACACAGTGAGATCTTTTTATGGCTTTAAACGCGTTTTCTCCTCGAGAGAAACATGATTTCACTAAAAACGTTATAGTTTAAACATGCCTGTTTGTACATGTGTGCAAACACTCAGAGCCTTAAGATAGGGGTTTCACCAATGTGTTTTTTGGTGAGAAACCTTCTATTTCAAGGTTCTGTGCGTTTTCAGACAAGTACAATATGTATTTATAGTGTTTCTGATGAAATCCCTCCTTTTAATGCATTTTCTCACAGAAAACGAGTCTCTCGCCATGGGAACATGGCTTTTTTGAAAAAGCACATTCTGGTCGAGAAATCGTGTTTTAAGCAATAAAAACGACTCCCGGCCTTATTTAGTTCACATTTGTACTTTTGGTAAGCTAGCCCGTATTCATAACGCACTAAACCTTTTTATCGCGTTAAACGCCTTTTCTCGACGAGAAAAGCAATTTCATCAAAAACAAACAAAACAAGAAAAATGAATCTATTCAACAAGTCTGCAACACGTCCTTAAGAGTTACATGATTTCACCCAATGTCAATATGTAATTTCTCCAGTTCTGATCATTTTTTAGGTTGTTGGTAGCTTGGTCAATGCCAAAACACAGTGAGATCTTTTTATGGCTTTAAACGCGTTTTCTCCTCGAGAGAAACATGATTTCACTAAAAACGTTATAGTTTAACCATGCCTGTTGTACATGTGTGCAAACACTCAGAGCCTTAAGATAGGGGTTTCACCAATGTGTTTTTTGGTGAGAAACCTTCTATTTCAAGGTTCTGTGCGTTTTCAGACAAGTACAATATGTATTTATAGTGTTTCTGATGAAATCCCTCCTTTTAATGCATTTTCTCACAGAAACGAGTCTCTCGCCATGGGAACATGGCTTTTTTGAAAAAGCATATTCTGGTCGAGAAATCGTGTTTTAAGCAATAAAAACGACTCCCGGCCTTTTTTAGTTCACATTTGTACTTTTGGTAAGCTAGCCCGTATTCATAACGCACTAAACCTTTTTATCGCGTTAAACGCCTTTTCTCGACGAGAAAAGCACAATTTCATCAAAAACAAACAAAACAAGAAAAATGAATCTATTCAACAAGTCTGCAACACGTCCTTAAGAGTTACATGATTTCACCCAATGTCAATCTGTAATTTCCCCTCAGTTCTGATCATTTTTTAGGTTGTTGGTAGCTTGGTCAATGCCAAAACACAGTGAGATCTTTTTATGGCTTTAAACGCGTTTTCTCCTCGAGAGAAACATGATTTCACTAAAAACGTTATAGTTTAAACATGCCTGTTTGTACATGTGTGCAAACACTCAGAGCCTTAAGATAGGGGTTTCACCAATGTGTTTTTTGGTGAGAAACCTTCTATTTCAAGGTTCTGTGCGTTTTCAGACAAGTACAATATGTATTTATAGTGTTTCTGATGAAATCCCTCCTTTTAATGCATTTTCTCACAGAAAACGAGTCTCTCGCCATGGGAACATGGCTTTTTTGAAAAAGCATATTCTGGTCGAGAAATCGTGTTTTAAGCAATAAAAACGACTCCCGGCCTTATTTAGTTCACATTTGTACTTTCGGTAAGCTAGCCCGTATTCATAACGCACTAAACCTTTTTATCGCGTTAAACGCCTTTTCTCGACGAGAAAAGCACAATTTCATCAAAAACAAACAAAACAAGAAAAATGAATCTATTCAACAAGTCTGCAACACGTCCTTAAGAGTTACATGATTTCACCCAATGTCAATATGTAATTTCTCCAGTTCTGATCATTTTTTAGGTTGTTGGTAGCTTGGTCAATGCCAAAACACAGTGAGATCTTTTTATGGCTTTAAACGCGTTTTCTCCTCGAGAGAAACATGATTTCACTAAAAACGTTATAGTTTAACCATGCCTGTTGTACATGTGTGCAAACACTCAGAGCCTTAAGATAGGGGTTTCACCAATGTGTTTTTTGGTGAGAAACCTTCTATTTCAAGGTTCTGTGCGTTTTCAGACAAGTACAATATGTATTTATAGTGTTTCTCATGAAATCCCTCCTTTTAATGCATTTTCTCACAGAAAACGAGTCTCTCGCCATGGGAACATGGCTTTTTTGAAAAAGCATATTCTGGTCGAGAAATCGTGTTTTAAGCAATAAAAACGACTCCCGGCCTTATTTAGTTCACATTTGTACTTTTGGTAAGCTAGCCCGTATTCATAACGCACTAAACCTTTTTATCGCGTTAAAGGCCTTTTCTCGACGAGAAAAGCAATTTCATCAAAAACAAACAAAACAAGAAAAATGAATCTATTCAACAAGTCTGCAACACGTCCTTAAGAGTTACATGATTTCACCCAATGTCAATATGTAATTTCTCCAGTTCTGATCATTTTTTAGGTTGTTGGTAGCTTGGTCAATGCCAAAACACAGTGAGATCTTTTTATGGCTTTAAACGCGTTTTCTCCTCGAGAGAAACATGATTTCACTAAAAACGTTATAGTTTAACCATGCCTGTTGTACATGTGTGCAAACACTCAGAGCCTTAAGATAGGGGTTTCACCAATGTGTTTTTTGGTGAGAAACCTTCTATTTCAAGGTTCTGTGCGTTTTCAGACAAGTACAATATGTATTTATAGTGTTTCTGATGAAATCCCTCCTTTTAATGCATTTTCTCACAGAAACGAGTCTCTCGCCATGGGAACATGGCTTTTTTGAAAAAGCATATTCTGGTCGAGAAATCGTGTTTTAAGCAATAAAAACGACTCCCGGCCTTTTTTAGTTCACATTTGTACTTTTGGTAAGCTAGCCCGTATTCATAACGCACTAAACCTTTTTATCGCGTTAAACGCCTTTTCTCGACGAGAAAAGCACAATTTCATCAAAAACAAACAAAACAAGAAAAATGAATCTATTCAACAAGTCTGCAACACGTCCTTAAGAGTTACATGATTTCACCCAATGTCAATATGTAATTTCTCCAGTTCTGATCATTTTTTAGGTTGTTGGTAGCTTGGTCAATGCCAAAACACAGTGAGATCTTTTTATGGCTTTAAACGCGTTTTCTCCTCGAGAGAAACATGATTTCACTAAAAACGTTATAGTTTAACCATGCCTGTTGTACATGTGTGCAAACACTCAGAGCCTTAAGATAGGGGTTTCACCAATGTGTTTTTTGGTGAGAAACCTTCTATTTCAAGGTTCAGTACAATATGTATTTATAGTGTTTCTGATGAAATCCCTCCTTTTAATGCATTTTCTCACAGAAAACGAGTCTCTCCCCATGGGAACATGGCTTTTTTGAAAAAGCATATTCTGGTCGAGAAATCGTGTTTTAAGCAACAAAAACGACTCCCGGCCTTATTTAGTTCACATTTGTACTTTCGGTAAGCTAGCCCGTATTCATAACGCACTAAACCTTTTTATCGCGTTAAACGCCTTTTCTCGACGAGAAAAGCACAATTTCATCAAAAACAAACAAAACAAGAAAAATGAATCTATTCAACAAGTCTGCAACACGTCCTTAAGAGTTACATGATTTCACCCAATGTCAATGTGTAATTTCTCCAGTTCTGATCATTTTTTAGGTTGTTGGTAGCTTGGTCAATGCCAAAACACAGTGAGATCTTTTTATGGCTTTAAACGCGTTTTCTCCTCGAGAGAAACATGATTTCACTAAAAACGTTATAGTTTAAACATGCCTGTTTGTACATGTGTGCAAACACTCAGAGCCTTAAGATAGGGGTTTCACCAATGTGTTTTTTGGTGAGAAACCTTCTATTTCAAGGTTCTGTGCGTTTTCAGACAAGTACAATATGTATTTATAGTGTTTCTCATGAAATCTCTCCTTTTAATGCATTTTCTCACAGAAAACGAGTCTCTCGCCATGGGAACATGGCTTTTTTGAAAAAGCATATTCTGGTCGAGAAATCGTGTTTTAAGCAATAAAAACGACTCCCGGCCTTATTTAGTTCACATTTGTACTTTTGGTAAGCTAGCCCGTATTCATAACGCACTAAACCTTTTTATCGCGTTAAACGCCTTTTCTCGACGAGAAAAGCACAATTTCATCAAAAACAAACAAAACAAGAAAAATGAATCTATTCAACAAGTCTGCAACACGTCCTTAAGAGTTACATGATTTCACCCAATGTCAATGTGTAATTTCTCCAGTTCTGATCATTTTTTAGGTTGTTGGTAGCTTGGTCAATGCCAAAACACAGTGAGATCTTTTTATGGCTTTAAACGCGTTTTCTCCTCGAGAGAAACATGATTTCACTAAAAACGTTATAGTTTAAACATGCCTGTTTGTACATGTGTGCAAACACTCAGAGCCTTAAGATAGGGGTTTCACCAATGTGTTTTTTGGTGAGAAACCTTCTATTTCAAGGTTCTGTGCGTTTTCAGACAAGTACAATATGTATTTATAGTGTTTCTCATGAAATCTCTCCTTTTAATGCATTTTCTCACAGAAAACGAGTCTCTCGCCATGGGAACATGGCTTTTTTGAAAAAGCATATTCTGGTCGAGAAATCGTGTTTTAAGCAATAAAAACGACTCCCGGCCTTATTTAGTTCACATTTGTACTTTTGGTAAGCTAGCCCGTATTCATAACGCACTAAACCTTTTTATCGCGTTAAACGCCTTTTCTCGACGAGAAAAGCACAATTTCATCAAAAACAAACAAAACAAGAAAAATGAATCTATTCAACAAGTCTGCAACACGTCCTTAAAAGTTACATGATTTCACCCAATGTCAATGTGTAATTTCTCCAGTTCTGATCATTTTTTAGGTTGTTGGTAGCTTGGTCAATGCCAAAACACAGTGAGATCTTTTTATGGCTTTAAAAGCGTTTTCTCCTCGAGAGAAACATGATTTCACTAAAAACGTTATAGTTTAAACATGCCTGTTTGTACATGTGTGCAAACACTCAGAGCCTTAAGATAGGGGTTTCACCAATGTGTTTTTTGGTGAGAAACCTTCTATTTCAAGGTTCTGTGCGTTTTCAGACAAGTACAATATGTATTTATAGTGTTTCTGATGAAATCCCTCCTTTTAATGCATTTTCTCACAGAAAACGAGTCTCTCGCCATGGGAACATGGCTTTTTTGAAAAAGCATATTCTGGTCGAGAAATCGTGTTTTAAGCAATAAAAACGACTCCCGGCCTTATTTAGTTCACATTTGTACTTTCGGTAAGCTAGCCCGTATTCATAACGCACTAAACCTTTTTATCGCGTTAAACGCCTTTTCTCGACGAGAAAAGCACAATTTCATCAAAAACAAACAAAACAAGAAAAATGAATCTATTCAACAAGTCTGCAACACGTCCTTAAGAGTTACATGATTTCACCCAATGTCAATATGTAATTTCTCCAGTTCTGATCATTTTTTAGGTTGTTGGTAGCTTGGTCAATGCCAAAACACAGTGAGATCTTTTTATGGCTTTAAACGCGTTTTCTCCTCGAGAGAAACATGATTTCACTAAAAACGTTATAGTTTAAACATGCCTGTTTGTACATGTGTGCAAACACTCAGAGCCTTAAGATAGGGGTTTCACCAATGTGTTTTTTGGTGAGAAACCTTCTATTTCAAGGTTCTGTGCGTTTTCAGACAAGTACAATATGTATTTATAGTGTTTCTGATGAAATCCCTCCTTTTAATGCATTTTCTCACAGAAAACGAGTCTCTCGCCATGGGAACATGGCTTTTTTGAAAAAGCATATTCTGGTCGAGAAATCGTGTTTTAAGCAATAAAAACGACTCCCGGCCTTATTTAGTTCACATTTGTACTTTCGGTAAGCTAGCCCGTATTCATAACGCACTAAACCTTTTTATCGCGTTAAACGCCTTTTCTCGACGAGAAAAGCACAATTTCATCAAAAACAAACAAAACAAGAAAAATGAATCTATTCAACAAGTCTGCAACACGTCCTTAAGAGTTACATGATTTCACCCAATGTCAATGTGTAATTTCTCCAGTTCTGGTCATTTTTTAGGTTGTTGGTAGCTTGGTCAATGCCAAAACACAGTGAGATCTTTTTATGGCTTTAAACGCGTTTTCTCCTCGAGAGAAACATGATTTCACTAAAAACGTTATAGTTTAACCATGCCTGTTGTACATGTGTGCAAACACTCAGAGCCTTAAGATAGGGGTTTCACCAATGTGTTTTTTGGTGAGAAACCTTCTATTTCAAGGTTCTGTGCGTTTTCAGACAAGTACAATATGTATTTATAGTGTTTCTGATGAAATCCCTCCTTTTAATGCATTTTCTCACAGAAAACGAGTCTCTCGCCATGGGAACATGGCTTTTTTGAAAAAGCATATTCTGGTCGAGAAATCGTGTTTTAAGCAATAAAAACGACTCCCGGCCTTATTTAGTTCACATTTGTACTTTCGGTAAGCTAGCCCGTATTCATAACGCACTAAACCTTTTTATCGCGTTAAACGCCTTTTCTCGACGAGAAAAGCACAATTTCATCAAAAACAAACAAAACAAGAAAAATGAATCTATTCAACAAGTCTGCAACACGTCCTTAAGAGTTACATGATTTCACCCAATGTCAATGTGTAATTTCTCCAGTTCTGGTCATTTTTTAGGTTGTTGGTAGCTTGGTCAATGCCAAAACACAGTGAGATCTTTTTATGGCTTTAAACGCGTTTTCTCCTCGAGAGAAACATGATTTCACTAAAAACGTTATAGTTTAAACATGCCTGTTTGTACATGTGTGCAAACACTCAGAGCCTTAAGATAGGGGTTTCACCAATGTGTTTTTTGGTGAGAAACCTTCTATTTCAAGGTTCAGTACAATATGTATTTATAGTGTTTCTGATGAAATCCCTCCTTTTAATGCATTTTCTCACAGAAAACGAGTCTCTCGCCATGGGAACATGGCTTTTTTGAAAAAGCATATTCTGGTCGAGAAATCGTGTTTTAAGCAATAAAAACGACTCCCGGCCTTATTTAGTTCACATTTGTACTTTCGGTAAGCTAGCCCGTATTCATAACGCACTAAACCTTTTTATCGCGTTAAACGCCTTTTCTCGACGAGAAAAGCACAATTTCATCAAAAACAAACAAAACAAGAAAAATGAATCTATTCAACAAGTCTGCAACACGTCCTTAAGAGTTACATGATTTCACCCAATGTCAATATGTAATTTCTCCAGTTCTGATCATTTTTTAGGTTGTTGGTAGCTTGGTCAATGCCAAAACACAGTGAGATCTTTTTATGGCTTTAAACGCGTTTTCTCCTCGAGAGAAACATGATTTCACTAAAAACGTTATAGTTTAAACATGCCTGTTTGTACATGTGTGCAAACACTCAGAGCCTTAAGATAGGGGTTTCACCAATGTGTTTTTTGGTGAGAAACCTTCTATTTCAAGGTTCTGTGCGTTTTCAGACAAGTACAATATGTATTTATAGTGTTTCTGATGAAATCCCTCCTTTTAATGCATTTTCTCACAGAAAACGAGTCTCTCGCCATGGGAACATGGCTTTTTTGAAAAAGCATATTCTGGTCGAGAAATCGTGTTTTAAGCAATAAAAACGACTCCCGGCCTTATTTAGTTCACATTTGTACTTTTGGTAAGCTAGCCCGTATTCATAACGCACTAAACCTTTTTATCGCGTTAAACGCCTTTTCTCGACGAGAAAAGCACAATTTCATCAAAAACAAACAAAACAAGAAAAATGAATCTATTCAACAAGTCTGCAACACGTCCTTAAGAGTTACATGATTTCACCCAATGTCAATATGTAATTTCTCCAGTTCTGATCATTTTTTAGGTTGTTGGTAGCTTGGTCAATGCCAAAACACAGTGAGATCTTTTTATGGCTTTAAACGCGTTTTCTCCTCGAGAGAAACATGATTTCACTAAAAACGTTATAGTTTAAACATGCCTGTTTGTACATGTGTGCAAAACACTCAGAGCCTTAAGATAGGGGTTTCACCAATGTGTTTTTTGGTGAGAAACCTTCTATTTCAAGGTTCTGTGCGTTTTCAGACAAGTACAATATGTATTTATAGTGTTTCTGATGAAATCCCTCCTTTTAATGCATTTTCTCACAGAAAACGAGTCTCTCGCCATGGGAACATGGCTTTTTTGAAAAAGCATATTCTGGTCGAGAAATCGTGTTTTAAGCAATAAAAACGACTCCCGGCCTTATTTAGTTCACATTTGTACTTTTGGTAAGCTAGCCCGTATTCATAACGCACTAAACCTTTTTATCGCGTTAAACGCCTTTTCTCGACGAGAAAAGCACAATTTCATCAAAAACAAACAAAACAAGAAAAATGAATCTATTCAACAAGTCTGCAACACGTCCTTAAGAGTTACATGATTTCACCCAATGTCAATATGTAATTTCTCCAGTTCTGATCATTTTTTAGGTTGTTGGTAGCTTGGTCAATGCCAAAACACAGTGAGATCTTTTTATGGCTTTAAACGCGTTTTCTCCTCGAGAGAAACATGGTTTCACTAAAAACGTTATAGTTTAAACATGCCTGTTTGTACATGTGTGCAAACACTCAGAGCCTTAAGATAGGGGTTTCACCAATGTGTTTTTTGGTGAGAAACCTTCTATTTCAAGGTTCTGTGCGTTTTCAGACAAGTACAATATGTATTTATAGTGTTTCTGATGAAATCCCTCCTTTTAATGCATTTTCTCACAGAAAACGAGTCTCTCGCCATGGGAACATGGCTTTTTTGAAA
Source organism: Lampris incognitus (assembly GCF_029633865.1). Lineage (NCBI taxonomy): Eukaryota > Metazoa > Chordata > Actinopteri > Lampriformes > Lampridae > Lampris > Lampris incognitus. Next base: position 284,941 of record NW_026611462.1, read on the forward strand.
AAGCATATTCTGGTCGAGAAATCGTGTTTTAAGCAATAAAAACGACTCCCGGCCTTATTTAGTTCACATTTGTACTTTCGGTAAGCTAGCCCGTATTCATAACGCACTAAACCTTTTTATCGCGTTAAACGCCTTTTCTCGACGAGAAAAGCACAATTTCATCAAAAACAAACAAAACAAGAAAAATGAATCTATTCAACAAGTCTGCAACACGTCCTTAAGAGTTACATGATTTCACCCAATGTCAATATGTAATTTCTCCAGTTCTGATCATTTTTTAGGTTGTTGGTAGCTTGGTCAATGCCAAAACACAGTGAGATCTTTTTATGGCTTTAAACGCGTTTTCTCCTCGAGAGAAACATGATTTCACTAAAAACGTTATAGTTTAACCATGCCTGTTGTACATGTGTGCAAACACTCAGAGCCTTAAGATAGGGGTTTCACCAATGTGTTTTTTGGTGAGAAACCTTCTATTTCAAGGTTCTGTGCGTTTTCAGACAAGTACAATATGTTATTATAGTGTTTCTCATGAAATCCCTCCTTTTAATGCATTTTCTCACAGAAAACGAGTCTCTCGCCATGGGAACATGGCTTTTTTGAAAAAGCATATTCTGGTCGAGAAATCGTGTTCTAAGCAATAAAAACGACTCCCGGCCTTATTTAGTTCACATTTGTACTTTTGGTAAGCTAGCCCGTATTCATAACGCACTAAACCTTTTTATCGCGTTAAACGCCTTTTCTCGACGAGAAAAGCACAATTTCATCAAAAACAAACACAAAACAAGAAAAATGAATCTATTCAACAAGTCTGCAACACGTCCTTAAGAGTTACATGATTTCACCCAATGTCAATGTGTAATTTCTCCAGTTCTGATCATTTTTTAGGTTGTTGGTAGCTTGGTCAATGCCAAAACACAGTGAGATCTTTTTATGGCTTTAAACGCGTTTTCTCCTCGAGAGAAACATGATTTCACTAAAACGTTATAGTTTAAACATGCCTGTTTGTACATGTGTGCAAACACTCAGAGCCTTAAGATAGGGGTTTCACCAATGTGTTTTTTGGTGAGAAACCTTCTATTTCAAGGTTCTGTGCGTTTTCAGACAAGTACAATATGTATTTATAGTGTTTCTCATGAAATCCCTCCTTTTAATGCATTTTCTCACAGAAAACGAGTCTCTCGCCATGGGAACATGGCTTTTTTGAAAAAGCATATTCTGGTCGAGAAATCGTGTTTTAAGCAATAAAAACGACTCCCGGCCTTATTTAGTTCACATTTGTACTTTTGGTAAGCTAGCCCGTATTCATAACGCACTAAACCTTTTTATCGCGTTAAACGCCTTTTCTCGACGAGAAAAGCACAATTTCATCAAAAACAAACAAAACAAGAAAAATGAATCTATTCAACAAGTCTGCAACACGTCCTTAAGAGTTACATGATTTCACCCAATGTCAATATGTAATTTCTCCAGTTCTGATCATTTTTTAGGTTGTTGGTAGCTTGGTCAATGCCAAAACACAGTGAGATCTTTTTATGGCTTTAAACGCGTTTTCTCCTCGAGAGAAACATGATTTCACTAAAAACGTTATAGTTTAACCATGCCTGTTGTACATGTGTGCAAACACTCAGAGCCTTAAGATAGGGGTTTCACCAATGTGTTTTTTGGTGAGAAACCTTCTATTTCAAGGTTCTGTGCGTTTTCAGACAAGTACAATATGTATTTATAGTGTTTCTCATGAAATCCCTCCTTTTAATGCATTTTCTCACAGAAAACGAGTCTCTCGCCATGGGAACATGGCTTTTTTGAAAAAGCATATTCTGGTCGAGAAATCGTGTTTTAAGCAATAAAAACGACTCCCGGCCTTATTTAGTTCACATTTGTGCTTTTGGTAAGCTAGCCCGTATTCATAACGCACTAAACCTTTTTATCGCGTTAAACGCCTTTTCTCGACGAGAAAAGCACAATTTCATCAAAAACAAACAAAACAAGAAAAATGAATCTATTCAACAAGTCTGCAACACGTCCTTAAGAGTTACATGATTTCACCCAATGTCAATGTGTAATTTCTCCAGTTCTGATCATTTTTTAGGTTGTTGGTAGCTTGGTCAATGCCAAAACACAATGAGATCTTTTTATGGCTTTAAACGCGTTTTCTCCTCGAGAGAAACATGATTTCACTAAAAACGTTATAGTTTAAACATGCCTGTTTGTACATGTGTGCAAACACTCAGAGCCTTAAGATAGGGGTTTCACCAATGTGTTTTTTGGTGAGAAACCTTCTATTTCAAGGTTCTGTGCGTTTTCAGACAAGTACAATATGTATTTATAGTGTTTCTGATGAAATCCCTCCTTTTAATGCATTTTCTCACAGAAAACGAGTCTCTCGCCATGGGAACATGGCTTTTTTGAAAAAGCATATTCTGGTCGAGAAATCGTGTTTTAAGCAATAAAAACGACTCCCGGCCTTATTTAGTTCACATTTGTACTTTTGGTAAGCTAGCCCGTATTCATAACGCACTAAACCTTTTTATCGCGTTAAACGCCTTTTCTCGACGAGAAAAGCACAATTTCATCAAAAACAAACAAAACAAGAAAAATGAATCTATTCAACAAGTCTGCAACACGTCCTTAAGAGTTACATGATTTCACCCAATGTCAATGTGTAATTTCTCCAGTTCTGATCATTTTTTAGGTTTGTTGGTAGCTTGGTCAATGCCAAAACACAGTGAGATCTTTTTATGGCTTCAAACGCGTTTTCTCCTCGAGAGAAACATGATTTCACTAAAAACGTTATAGTTTAAACATGCCTGTTTGTACCTGTGTGCAAACACTCAGAGCCTTAAGATAGGGGTTTCACCAATGTGTTTTTTGGTGAGAAACCTTCTATTTCAAGGTTCTGTGCGTTTTCAGACAAGTACAATATGTATTTATAGTGTTTCTGATGAAATCCCTCCTTTTAATGCATTTTCTCACAGAAAACGAGTCTCTCGCCATGGGAACATGGCTTTTTTGAAAAAGCATATTCTGGTCGAGAAATCGTGTTTTAAGCAATAAAAACGACTCCCGGCCTTATTTAGTTCACATTTGTACTTTTGGTAAGCTAGCCCGTATTCATAACGCACTAAACCTTTTTATCGCGTTAAACGCCTTTTCTCGACGAGAAAAGCAATTTCATCAAAAACAAACAAAACAAGAAAAATGAATCTATTCAACAAGTCTGCAACACCTCCTTAAGAGTTACATGATTTCACCCAATGTCAATGTGTAATTTCTCCAGTTCTGATCATTTTTTAGGTTGTTGGTAGCTTGGTCAATGCCAAAACACAGTGAGATCTTTTTATGGCTTTAAACGCGTTTTCTCCTCGAGAGAAACATGATTTCACTAAAAACGTTATAGTTTAAACATGCCTGTTTGTACATGTGTGCAAACACTCAGAGCCTTAAGATAGGGGTTTCACCAATGTGTTTTTTGGTGAGAAACCTTCTATTTCAAGGTTCTGTGTGTTTTCAGACAAGTACAATATGTATTTATAGTGTTTCTCATGAAATCCCTCCTTTTAATGCATTTTCTCACAGAAAACGAGTCTCTCGCCATGGGAACATGGCTTTTTTGAAAAAGCATATTCTGGTCGAGAAATCGTGTTTTAAGCAATAAAAACGACTCCCGGCCTTATTTAGTTCACATTTGTACTTTTGGTAAGCTAGCCCGTATTCATAACGCACTAAACCTTTTTATCGCGTTAAACGCCTTTTCTCGACGAGAAAGACACAATTTCATCAAAAACAAACAAAACAAGAAAAATGATCTATTCAACAAGTCTGCAACACGTCCTTAAGAGTTACATGATTTCACCCAATGTCAATGTGTAATTTCTCCAGTTCTGATCATTTTTTAGGTGGTTGGTAGCTTGGTCAATGCCAAAACACAGTGAGATCTTTTTATGGCTTTAAACGCGTTTTCTCCTCGAGAGAAACATGATTTCACTAAAAACGTTATAGTTTAACCATGCCTGTTGTACATGTGTGCAAACACTCAGAGCCTTAAGATAGGGGTTTCACCAATGTGTTTTTTGGTGAGAAACCTTCTATTTCAAGGTTCTGTGCGTTTTCAGACAAGTACAATATGTATTTATAGTGTTTCTCATGAAATCCCTCCTTTTAATGCATTTTCTCACAGAAAACGAGTCTCTCGCCATGGGAACATGGCTTTTTTGAAAAAGCATATTCTGGTCGAGAAATCGTGTTTTAAGCAATAAAAACGACTCCCGGCCTTATTTAGTTCACATTTGTACTTTTGGTAAGCTAGCCCGTATTCATAACGCACTAAACCTTTTTATCGCGTTAAACGCCTTTTCTCGACGAGAAAAGCACAATTTCATCAAAAACAAACAAAACAAGAAAAATGAATCTATTCAACAAGTCTGCAACACGTCCTTAAGAGTTACATGATTTCACCCAATGTCAATGTGTAATTTCTCCAGTTCTGATCATTTTTTAGGTTTGTTGGTAGCTTGGTCAATGCCAAAACACAGTGAGATCTTTTTATGGCTTTACACGCGTTTTCTCCTCGAGAGAAACATGATTTCACTAAAAACGTTATAGTTTAAACATGCCTGTTTGTACATGTGTGCAAACACTCAGAGCCTTAAGATAGGGGTTTCACCAATGTGTTTTTTGGTGAGAAACCTTCTATTTCAAGGTTCTGTGCGTTTTCAGACAAGTACAATATGTATTTATAGTGTTTCTGATGAAATCCCTCCTTTTAATGCATTTTCTCACAGAAAACGAGTCTCTCGCCATGGGAACATGGCTTTTTTGAATAAGCATATTCTGGTCGAGAAATCGTGTTTTAAGCAATAAAAACGACTCCCGGCCTTATTTAGTTCACATTTGTACTTTTGGTAAGCTAGCCCGTATTCATAACGCACTAAACCTTTTTATCGCGTTAAACGCCTTTTCTCGACGAGAAAAGCACAATTTCATCAAAAACAAACAAAACAAGAAAAATGAATCTATTCAACAAGTCTGCAACACGTCCTTAAGAGTTACATGATTTCACCCAATGTCAATGTGTAATTTCTCCAGTTCTGATCATTTTTTAGGTTGTTGGTAGCTTGGTCAATGCCAAAACACAGTGAGATCTTTTTATGGCTTTAAACGCGTTTTCTCCTCGAGAGAAACATGATTTCACTAAAAACGTTATAGTTTAAACATGCCTGTTTGTACATGTGTGCAAACACTCAGAGCCTTAAGATAGGGGTTTCACCAATGTGTTTTTTGGTGAGAAACCTTCTATTTCAAGGTTCTGTGCGTTTTCAGACAAGTACAATATGTATTTATAGTGTTTCTCATGAAATCCCTCCTTTTAATGCATTTTCTCACAGAAAACGAGTCTCTCGCCATGGGAACATGGCTTTTTTGAAAAAGCATATTCTGGTCGAGAAATCGTGTTTTAAGCAATAAAAACGACTCCCGGCCTTATTTAGTTCACATTTGTACTTTTGGTAAGCTAGCCCGTATTCATAACGCACTAAACCTTTTTATCGCGTTAAACGCCTTTTCTCGACGAGAAAAGCACAATTTCATCAAAAACAAACAAAACAAGAAAAATGAATCTATTCAACAAGTCTGCAACACGTCCTTAAGAGTTACATGATTTCACCCAATGTCAATGTGTAATTTCTCCAGTTCTGATCATTTTTTAGGTTTGTTGGTAGCTTGGTCAATGCCAAAACACAGTGAGATCTTTTTATGGCTTCAAACGCGTTTTCTCCTCGAGAGAAACATGATTTCACTAAAAACGTTATAGTTTAAACATGCCTGTTTGTACATGTGTGCAAACACTCAGAGCCTTAAGATAGGGGTTTCACCAATGTGTTTTTTGGTGAGAAACCTTCTATTTCAAGGTTCTGTGCGTTTTCAGACAAGTACAATATGTATTTATAGTGTTTCTGATGAAATCCCTCCTTTTAATGCATTTTCTCACAGAAAACGAGTCTCTCGCCATGGGAACATGGCTTTTTTGAAAAAGCATATTCTGGTCGAGAAATCGTGTTTTAAGCAATAAAAACGACTCCCGGCCTTATTTAGTTCACATTTGTACTTTTGGTAAGCTAGCCCGTATTCATAACGCACTAAACCTTTTTATCGCGTTAAACGCCTTTTCTCGACGAGAAAAGCAATTTCATCAAAAACAAACAAAACAAGAAAAATGAATCTATTCAACAAGTCTGCAACACGTCCTTAAGAGTTACATGATTTCACCCAATGTCAATGTGTAATTTCTCCAGTTCTGATCATTTTTTAGGTGGTTGGTAGCTTGGTCAATGCCAAAACACAGTGAGATCTTTTTATGGCTTTAAACGCGTTTTCTCCTCGAGAGAAACATGATTTCACTAAAAACGTTATAGTTTAACCATGCCTGTTGTACATGTGTGCAAACACTCAGAGCCTTAAGATAGGGGTTTCACCAATGTGTTTTTTGGTGAGAAACCTTCTATTTCAAGGTTCTGTGCGTTTTCAGACAAGTACAATATGTATTTATAGTGTTTCTGATGAAATCCCTCCTTTTAATGCATTTTCTCACAGAAAACGAGTCTCTCGCCATGGGAACATGGCTTTTTTGAAAAAGCATATTCTGGTCGAGAAATCGTGTTTTAAGCAATAAAAACGACTCCCGGCCTTATTTAGTTCACATTTGTACTTTTGGTAAGCTAGCCCGTATTCATAACGCACTAAACCTTTTTATCGCGTTAAACGCCTTTTCTCGACGAGAAAAGCACAATTTCATCAAAAACAAACAAAACAAGAAAAATGAATCTATTCAACAAGTCTGCAACACGTCCTTAAGAGTTACATGATTTCACCCAATGTCAATGTGTAATTTCTCCAGTTCTGATCATTTTTTAGGTTTGTTGGTAGCTTGGTCAATGCCAAAACACAGTGAGATCTTTTTATGGCTTTACACGCGTTTTCTCCTCGAGAGAAACATGATTTCACTAAAAACGTTATAGTTTAAACATGCCTGTTTGTACATGTGTGCAAACACTCAGAGCCTTAAGATAGGGGTTTCACCAATGTGTTTTTTGGTGAGAAACCTTCTATTTCAAGGTTCTGTGCGTTTTCAGACAAGTACAATATGTATTTATAGTGTTTCTCATGAAATCCCTCCTTTTAATGCATTTTCTCACAGAAAACGAGTCTCTCGCCATGGGAACATGGCTTTTTTGAAAAAGCATATTCTGGTCGAGAAATCGTGTTTTAAGCAATAAAAACGACTCCCGGCCTTATTTAGTTCACATTTGTACTTTTGGTAAGCTAGCCCGTATTCATAACGCACTAAACCTTTTTATCGCGTTAAACGCCTTTTCTCGACGAGAAAAGCACAATTTCATCAAAAACAAACAAAACAAGAAAAATGAATCTATTCAACAAGTCTGCAACACGTCCTTAAGAGTTACATGATTTCACCCAATGTCAATGTGTAATTTCTCCAGTTCTGATCATTTTTTAGGTTGTTGGTAGCTTGGTCAATGCCAAAACACAGTGAGATCTTTTTATGGCTTTAAACGCGTTTTCTCCTCGAGAGAAACATGATTTCACTAAAAACGTTATAGTTTAAACATGCCTGTTTGTACATGTGTGCAAACACTCAGAGCCTTAAGATAGGGGTTTCACCAATGTGTTTTTTGGTGAGAAACCTTCTATTTCAAGGTTCTGTGCGTTTTCAGACAAGTACAATATGTATTTATAGTGTTTCTCATGAAATCCCTCCTTTTAATGCATTTTCTCACAGAAAACGAGTCTCTCGCCATGGGAACATGGCTTTTTTGAATAAGCATATTCTGGTCGAGAAATCGTGTTTTAAGCAATAAAAACGACTCCCGGCCTTATTTAGTTCACATTTGTACTTTTGGTAAGCTAGCCCGTATTCATAACGCACTAAACCTTTTTATCGCGTTAAACGCCTTTTCTCGACGAGAAAAGCACAATTTCATCAAAAACAAACAAAACAAGAAAAATGAATCTATTCAACAAGTCTGCAACACGTCCTTAAGAGTTACATGATTTCACCCAATGTCAATGTGTAATTTCTCCAGTTCTGATCATTTTTTAGGTTGTTGGTAGCTTGGTCAATGCCAAAACACAGTGAGATCTTTTTATGGCTTTAAACGCGTTTTCTCCTCGAGAGAAACATGATTTCACTAAAAACGTTATAGTTTAAACATGCCTGTTTGTACATGTGTGCAAACACTCAGAGCCTTAAGATAGGGGTTTCACCAATGTGTTTTTTGGTGAGAAACCTTCTATTTCAAGGTTCTGTGCGTTTTCAGACAAGTACAATATGTATTTATAGTGTTTCTGATGAAATCCCTCCTTTTAATGCATTTTCTCACAGAAAACGAGTCTCTCGCCATGGGAACATGGCTTTTTTGAAAAAGCATATTCTGGTCGAGAAATCGTGTTTTAAGCAATAAAAACGACTCCCGGCCTTATTTAGTTCACATTTGTACTTTTGGTAAGCTAGCCCGTATTCATAACGCACTAAACCTTTTTATCGCGTTAAACGCCTTTTCTCGACGAGAAAAGCACAATTTCATCAAAAACAAACAAAACAAGAAAAATGAATCTATTCAACAAGTCTGCAACACGTCCTTGAGAGTTACATGATTTCACCCAATGTCAATGTGTAATTTCTCCAGTTCTGATCATTTTTTAGGTTGTTGGTAGCTTGGTCAATGCCAAAACACAGTGAGATCTTTTTATGGCTTTACACGCGTTTTCTCCTCGAGAGAAACATGATTTCACTAAAAACGTTATAGTTTAACCATGCCTGTTGTACATGTGTGCAAACACTCAGAGCCTTAAGATAGGGGTTTCACCAATGTGTTTTTTCGTGAGAAACCTTCTATTTCAAGGTTCTGTGCGTTTTCAGACAAGTACAATATGTATTTATAGTGTTTCTCATGAAATCCCTCCTTTTAATGCATTTTCTCACAGAAAACGAGTCTCTCGCCATGGGAACATGGCTTTTTTGAAAAAGCATATTCTGGTCGAGAAATCGTGTTCTAAGCAATAAAAACGTCTCCCGGCCTTATTTAGTTCACATTTGTACTTTTGGTAAGCTAGCCCGTATTCATAACGCACTAAACCTTTTTATCGCGTTAAACGCCTTTTCTCGACGAGAAAAGCACAATTTCATCAAAAACAAACACAAAACAAGAAAAATGAATCTATTCAACAAGTCTGCAACACGTCCTTAAGAGTTACATGATTTCACCCAATGTCAATGTGTAATTTCTCCAGTTCTGATCATTTTTTAGGTTGTTGGTAGCTTGGTCAATGCCAAAACACAGTGAGATCTTTTTATGGCTTTAAACGCGTTTTCTCCTCGAGAGAAACATGATTTCACTAAAAACGTTATAGTTTAAACATGCCTGTTTGTACATGTGTGCAAACACTCAGAGCCTTAAGATAGGGGTTTCACCAATGTGTTTTTTGGTGAGAAACCTTCTATTTCAAGGTTCTGTGCGTTTTCAGACAAGTACAATATGTATTTATAGTGTTTCTGATGAAATCCCTCCTTTTAATGCATTTTCTCACAGAAAACGAGTCTCTCGCCATGGGAACATGGCTTTTTTGAAAAAGCATATTCTGGTCGAGAAATCGTGTTTTAAGCAATAAAAACGACTCCCGGCCTTATTTAGTTCACATTTGTACTTTTGGTAAGCTAGCCCGTATTCATAACGCACTAAACCTTTTTATCGCGTTAAACGCCTTTTCTCGACGAGAAAAGCACAATTTCATCAAAAACAAACAAAACAAGAAAAATGAATCTATTCAACAAGTCTGCAACACGTCCTTAAGAGTTACATGATTTCACCCAATGTCAATATGTAATTTCTCCAGTTCTGATCATTTTTTAGGTTGTTGGTAGCTTGGTCAATGCCAAAACACAGTGAGATCTTTTTATGGCTTTAAACGCGTTTTCTCCTCGAGAGAAACATGATTTCACTAAAAACGTTATAGTTTAACCATGCCTGTTGTACATGTGTGCAAACACTCAGAGCCTTAAGATAGGGGTTTCACCAATGTGTTTTTTGGTGAGAAACCTTCTATTTCAAGGTTCTGTGCGTTTTCAGACAAGTACAATATGTATTTATAGTGTTTCTGATGAAATCCCTCCTTTTAATGCATTTTCTCACAGAAAACGAGTCTCTCGCCATGGGAACATGGCTTTTTTGAAAAAGCATATTCTGGTCGAGAAATCGTGTTTTAAGCAATAAAAACGACTCCCGGCCTTATTTAGTTCACATTTGTACTTTTGGTAAGCTAGCCCGTATTCATAACGCACTAAACCTTTTTATCGCGTTAAACGCCTTTTCTCGACGAGAAAAGCACAATTTCATCAAAAACAAACAAAACAAGAAAAATGAATCTATTCAACAAGTCTGCAACACGTCCTTAAGAGTTACATGATTTCACCCAATGTCAATGTGTAATTTCTCCAGTTCTGATCATTTTTTAGGTTGTTGGTAGCTTGGTCAATGCCAAAACACAGTGAGATCTTTTTATGGCTTTAAACGCGTTTTCTCCTCGAGAGAAACATGATTTCACTAAAAACGTTATAGTTTAAACATGCCTGTTTGTACATGTGTGCAAACACTCAGAGCCTTAAGATAGGGGTTTCACCAATGTGTTTTTTGGTGAGAAACCTTCTATTTCAAGGTTCTGTGCGTTTTCAGACAAGTACAATATGTATTTATAGTGTTTCTCATGAAATCCCTCCTTTTAATGCATTTTCTCACAGAAAACGAGTCTCTCGCCATGGGAACATGGCTTTTTTGAAAAAGCATATTCTGGTCGAGAAATCGTGTTTTAAGCAATAAAAACGACTCCCGGCCTTATTTAGTTCACATTTGTACTTTTGGTAAGCTAGCCCGTATTCATAACGCACTAAACCTTTTTATCGCGTTAAACGCCTTTTCTCGACGAGAAAAGCACAATTTCATCAAAAACAAACAAAACAAGAAAAATGAATCTATTCAACAAGTCTGCAACACGTCCTTAAGAGTTACATGATTTCACCCAATGTCAATGTGTAATTTCTCCAGTTCTGATCATTTTTTTAGGTTTGTTGGTAGCTTGGTCAATGCCAAAACACAGTGAGATCTTTTTATGGCTTTAAACGCGTTTTCTCCTCGAGAGAAACATGATTTCACTAAAAACGTTATAGTTTAAACATGCCTGTTTGTACATGTGTGCAAACACTCAGAGCCTTAAGATAGGGGTTTCACCAATGTGTTTTTTGGTGAGAAACCTTCTATTTCAAGGTTCTGTGCGTTTTCAGACAAGTACAATATGTATTTATAGTGTTTCTGATGAAATCCCTCCTTTTAATGCATTTTCTCACAGAAAACGAGTCTCTCGCCATGGGAACATGGCTTTTTTGAAAAAGCATATTCTGGTCGAGAAATCGTGTTTTAAGCAATAAAAACGACTCCCGGCCTTATTTAGTTCACATTTGTACTTTTGGTAAGCTAGCCCGTATTCATAACGCACTAAACCTTTTTATCGCGTTAAACGCCTTTTCTCGACGAGAAAAGCAATTTCATCAAAAACAAACAAAACAAGAAAAATGAATCTATTCAACAAGTCTGCAACACCTCCTTAAGAGTTACATGATTTCACCCAATGTCAATGTGTAATTTCTCCAGTTCTGATCATTTTTTAGGTTGTTGGTAGCTTGGTCAATGCCAAAACACAGTGAGATCTTTTTATGGCTTTAAACGCGTTTTCTCCTCGAGAGAAACATGATTTCACTAAAAACGTTATAGTTTAAACATGCCTGTTTGTACATGTGTGCAAACACTCAGAGCCTTAAGATAGGGGTTTCACCAATGTGTTTTTTGGTGAGAAACCTTCTATTTCAAGGTTCTGTGTGTTTTCAGACAAGTACAATATGTATTTATAGTGTTTCTCATGAAATCCCTCCTTTTAATGCATTTTCTCACAGAAAACGAGTCTCTCGCCATGGGAACATGGCTTTTTTGAAAAAGCATATTCTGGTCGAGAAATCGTGTTTTAAGCAATAAAAACGACTCCCGGCCTTATTTAGTTCACATTTGTACTTTTGGTAAGCTAGCCCGTATTCATAACGCACTAAACCTTTTTATCGCGTTAAACGCCTTTTCTCGACGAGAAAAGCACAATTTCATCAAAAACAAACAAAACAAGAAAAATGAATCTATTCAACAAGTCTGCAACACGTCCTTAAGAGTTACATGATTTCACCCAATGTCAATGTGTAATTTCTCCAGTTCTGATCATTTTTTTGGTGGTTGGTAGCTTGGTCAATGCCAAAACACAGTGAGATCTTTTTATGGCTTTAAACGCGTTTTCTCCTCGAGAGAAACATGATTTCACTAAAAATGTTATAGTTTAACCATGCCTGTTGTACATGTGTGCAAACACTCAGAGCCTTAAGATAGGGGTTTCACCAATGTGTTTTTTGGTGAGAAACCTTCTATTTCAAGGTTCTGTGCGTTTTCAGACAAGTACAATATGTATTTATAGTGTTTCTGATGAAATCCCTCCTTTTAATGCATTTTCTCACAGAAAACGAGTCTCTCGCCATGGGAACATGGCTTTTTTGAAAGAGCATATTCTGGTCGAGAAATCGTGTTTTAAGCAATAAAAACGACTCCCGGCCTTATTTAGTTCACATTTGTACTTTTGGTAAGCTAGCCCGTATTCATAACGCACTAAACCTTTTTATCGCGTTAAACGCCTTTTCTCGACGAGAAAAGCACAATTTCATCAAAAACAAACAAAACAAGAAAAATGAATCTATTCAACAAGTCTGCAACACGTCCTTAAGAGTTACATGATTTCACCCAATGTCAATGTGTAATTTCTCCAGTTCTGATCATTTTTTAGGTTGTTGGTAGCTTGGTCAATGCCAAAACACAGTGAGATCTTTTTATGGCTTTAAACGCGTTTTCTCCTCGAGAGAAACATGATTTCACTAAAAACGTTATAGTTTAAACATGCCTGTTTGTACATGTGTGCAAACACTCAGAGCCTTAAGATAGGGGTTTCACCAATGTGTTTTTTGGTGAGAAACCTTCTATTTCAAGGTTCTGTGCGTTTTCAGACAAGTACAATATGTATTTATAGTGTTTCTCATGAAATCCCTCCTTTTAATGCATTTTCTCACAGAAAACGAGTCTCTCGCCATGGGAACATGGCTTTTTTGAAAAAGCATATTCTGGTCGAGAAATCGTGTTTTAAGCAATAAAAACGACTCCCGGCCTTATTTAGTTCACATTTGTACTTTTGGTAAGCTAGCCCGTATTCATAACGCACTAAACCTTTTTATCGCGTTAAACGCCTTTTCTCGACGAGAAAAGCACAATTTCATCAAAAACAAACAAAACAAGAAAAATGAATCTATTCAACAAGTCTGCAACACGTCCTTAAGAGTTACATGATTTCACCCAATGTCAATGTGTAATTTCTCCAGTTCTGATCATTTTTTAGGTTGTTGGTAGCTTGGTCAATGCCAAAACACAGTGAGATCTTTTTATGGCTTTAAACGCGTTTTCTCCTCGAGAGAAACATGATTTCACTAAAAACGTTATAGTTTAAACATGCCTGTTTGTACATGTGTGCAAACACTCAGAGCCTTAAGATAGGGGTTTCACCAATGTGTTTTTTGGTGAGAAACCTTCTATTTCAAGGTTCTGTGCGTTTTCAGACAAGTACAATATGTATTTATAGTGTTTCTCATGAAATCCCTCCTTTTAATGCATTTTCTCACAGAAAACGAGTCTCTCGCCATGGGAACATGGCTTTTTTGAAAAAGCATATTCTGGTCGAGAAATCGTGTTTTAACCAATAAAAACGACTCCCGGCCTTATTTAGTTCACATTTGTACTTTTGGTAAGCTAGCCCGTATTCATAACGCACTAAACCTTTTTATCGCGTTAAACGCCTTTTCTCGACGAGAAAAGCACAATTTCATCAAAAACAAACAAAACAAGAAAAATGAATCTATTCAACAAGTCTGCAACACGTCCTTAAGAGTTACATGATTTCACCCAATGTCAATGTGTAATTTCTCCAGTTCTGATCATTTTTTAGGTTTGTTGGTAGCTTGGTCAATGCCAAAACACAGTGAGATCTTTTTATGGCTTCAAACGCGTTTTCTCCTCGAGAGAAACATGATTTCACTAAAAACGTTATAGTTCAAACATGCCTGTTTGTACATGTGTGCAAACACTCAGAGCCTTAAGATAGGGGTTTCACCAATGTGTTTTTTGGTGAGAAACCTTCTATTTCAAGGTTCTGTGCGTTTTCAGACAAGTACAATATGTATTTATAGTGTTTCTGATGAAATCCCTCCTTTTAATGCATTTTCTCACAGAAAACGAGTCTCGCCATGGGAACATGGCTTTTTTGAAAAAGCATATTCTGGTCGAGAAATCGTGTTTTAAGCAATAAAAACGACTCCCGGCCTTATTTAGTTCACATTTGTACTTTTGGTAAGCTAGCCCGTATTCATAACGCACTAAACCTTTTTATCGCGTTAAACGCCTTTTCTCGACGAGAAAAGCACAATTTCATCAAAAACAAACAAAACAAGAAAAATGAATCTATTCAACAAGTCTGCAACACGTCCTTAAGAGTTACATGATTTCACCCAATGTCAATGTGTAATTTCTCCAGTTCTGATCATTTTTTAGGTTTGTTGGTAGCTTGGTCAATGCCAAAACACAGTGAGATCTTTTTATGGCTTCAAACGCGTTTTCTCCTCGAGAGAAACATGATTTCACTAAAAACGTTATAGTTCAAACATGCCTGTTTGTACATGTGTGCAAACACTCAGAGCCTTAAGATAGGGGTTTCACCAATGTGTTTTTTGGTGAGAAACCTTCTATTTCAAGGTTCTGTGCGTTTTCAGACAAGTACAATATGTATTTATAGTGTTTCTGATGAAATCCCTCCTTTTAATGCATTTTCTCACAGAAAACGAGTCTCGCCATGGGAACATGGCTTTTTTGAAAAAGCATATTCTGGTCGAGAATTCGTGTTCTAAGCAATAAAAACGACTCCCGGCCTTATTTAGTTCACATTTGTACTTTTGGTAAGCTAGCCCGTATTCATAACGCACTAAAGCTTTTTATCGCGTTAAACGCCTTTTCTCGACGAGAAAAGCAATTTCATCAAAAACAAACAAAACAAGGAAAATGAATCTATTCAACAAGTCTGCAACACGTCCTTAAGAGTTACATGATTTCACCCAATGTCAATATGTAATTTCTCCAGTTCTGATCATTTTTTAGGTTGTTGGTAGCTTGGTCAATGCCAAAACACAGTGAGATCTTTTTATGGCTTTAAACGCGTTTTCTCCTCGAGAGAAACATGATTTCACTAAAAACGTTATAGTTTAACCATGCCTGTTGTACATGTGTGCAAACATTCAGAGCCTTAAGATAGGGGTTTCACCAATGTGTTTTTTGGTGAGAAACCTTCTATTTCAAGGTTCAGTACAATATGTATTTATAGTGTTTCTGATGAAATCCCTCCTTTTAATGCATTTTCTCACAGAAAACGAGTCTCTCGCCATGGGAACATGGCTTTTTTGAAAAAGCATATTCTGGTCGAGAAATCGTGTTTTAAGCAATAAAAACGACTCCCGGCCTTATTTAGTTCACATTTGTACTTTCGGTAAGCTAGCCCGTATTCATAACGCACTAAACCTTTTTATCGCGTTAAACGCCTTTTCTCGACGAGAAAAGCACAATTTCATCAAAAACAAACAAAACAAGAAAAATGAATCTATTCAACAAGTCTGCAACACGTCCTTAAGAGTTACATGATTTCACCCAATGTCAATATATAATTTCTCCAGTTCTGATCATTTTTTAGGTTGTTGGTAGCTTGGTCAATGCCAAAACACAGTGAGATCTTTTTATGGCTTTAAACGCGTTTTCTCCTCGAGAGAAACATGATTTCACTAAAAACGTTATAGTTTAAACATGCCTGTTTGTACATGTGTGCAAAACACTCAGAGCCTTAAGATAGGGGTTTCACCAATGTGTTTTTTGGTGAGAAACCTTCTATTTCAAGGTTCTGTGCGTTTTCAGACAAGTACAATATGTATTTATAGTGTTTCTGATGAAAGCCCTCCTTTTAATGCATTTTCTCACAGAAAACGAGTCTCTCGCCATGGGAACATGGCTTTTTTGAAAAAGCATATTCTGGTCGAGAAATCGTGTTTTAAGCAATAAAAACGACTCCCGGCCTTATTTAGTTCACATTTGTACTTTCGGTAAGCTAGCCCGTATTCATAACGCACTAAACCTTTTTATCGCGTTAAACGCCTTTTCTCGACGAGAAAAGCACAATTTCATCAAAAACAAACAAAACAAGAAAAATGAATCTATTCAACAAGTCTGCAACACGTCCTTAAGAGTTACATGATTTCACCCAATGTCAATATGTAATTTCTCCAGTTCTGATCATTTTTTAGGTTGTTGGTAGCTTGGTCAATGCCAAAACACAGTGAGATCTTTTTATGGCTTTAAACGCGTATTCTCCTCGAGAGAAACATGATTTCACTAAAAACGTTATAGTTTAACCATGCCTGTTGTACATGTGTGCAAACACTCAGAGCCTTAAGATAGGGGTTTCACCAATGTGTTTTTTGGTGAGAAACCTTCTATTTCAAGGTTCAGTACAATATGTATTTATAGTGTTTCTGATGAAATCCCTCCTTTTAATGCATTTTCTCACAGAAAACGAGTCTCTCGCCATGGGAACATGGCTTTTTTGAAAAAGCATATTCTGGTCGAGAAATCGTGTTTTAAGCAATAAAAACGACTCCCGGCCTTATTTAGTTCACATTTGTACTTTCGGTAAGCTAGCCCGTATTCATAACGCACTAAACCTTTTTATCGCGTTAAACGCCTTTTCTCGACGAGAAAAGCACAATTTCATCAAAAACAAACAAAACAAGAAAAATGAATCTATTCAACAAGTCTGCAACACGTCCTTAAGAGTTACATGATTTCACCCAATGTCAATATGTAATTTCTCCAGTTCTGATCATTTTTTAGGTTGTTGGTAGCTTGGTCAATGCCAAAACACAGTGAGATCTTTTTATGGCTTTAAACGCGTTTTCTCCTCGAGAGAAACATGATTTCACTAAAAACGTTATAGTTTAAACATGCCTGTTTGTACATGTGTGCAAAACACTCAGAGCCTTAAGATAGGGGTTTCACCTATGTGTTTTTTGGTGAGAAACCTTCTATTTCAAGGTTCTGTGCGTTTTCAGACAAGTACAATATGTATTTATAGTGTTTCTCATGAAATCCCTCCTTTTAATGCATTTTCTCACAGAAAACGAGTCTCTCGCCATGGGAACATGGCTTTTTTGAAAAAGCATATTCTGGTCGAGAAATCGTGTTTTAAGCAATAAAAATGACTCCCGGCCTTATTTAGTTCACATTTGTACTTTTGGTAAGCTAGCCCGTATTCATAACGCACTAAACCTTTTTATCGCGTTAAACGCCTTTTCTCGACGAGAAAAGCACAATTTCATCAAAAACAAACAAAACAAGAAAAATGAATCTATTCAACAAGTCTGCAACACGTCCTTAAGAGTTACATGATTTCACCCAATGTCAATATGTAATTTCTCCAGTTCTGATCATTTTTTAGGTTGTTGGTAGCTTGGTCAATGCCAAAACACAGTGAGATCTTTTTATGGCTTTAAACGCGTTTTCTCCTCGAGAGAAACATGATTTCACTAAAAACGTTATAGTTTAACCATGCCTGTTGTACATGTGTGCAAACACTCAGAGCCTTAAGATAGGGGTTTCACCAATGTGTTTTTTGGTGAGAAACCTTCTATTTCAAGGTTCTGTGCGTTTTCAGACAAGTACAATATGTATTTATAGTGTTTCTGATGAAATCCCTCCTTTTAATGCATTTTCTCACAGAAAACGAGTCTCTCGCCATGGGAACATGGCTTTTTTGAAAAAGCATATTCTGGTCGAGAAATCGTGTTTTAAGCAATAAAAACGACTCCCGGCCTTATTTAGTTCACATTTTTACTTTTGGTAAGCTAGCCCGTATTCATAACGCACTAAACCTTTTTATCGCGTTAAACGCCTTTTCTCGACGAGAAAAGCACAATTTCATCAAAAACAAACAAAACAAGAAAAATGAATCTATTCAACAAGTCTGCAACACGTCCTTAAGAGTTACATGATTTCACCCAATGTCAATATGTAATTTCTCCAGTTCTGATCATTTTTTAGGTTGTTGGTAGCTTGGTCAATGCCAAAACACAGTGAGATCTTTTTATGGCTTTAAACGCGTTTTCTCCTCGAGAGAAACATGATTTCACTAAAAACGTTATAGTTTAAACATGCCTGTTTGTACATGTGTGCAAAACACTCAGAGCCTTAAGATAGGGGTTTCACCTATGTGTTTTTTGGTGAGAAACCTTCTATTTCAAGGTTCTGTGCGTTTTCAGACAAGTACAATATGTATTTATAGTGTTTCTCATGAAATCCCTCCTTTTAATGCATTTTCTCACAGAAAACGAGTCTCTCGCCATGGGAACATGGCTTTTTTGAAAAAGCATATTCTGGTCGAGAAATCGTGTTTTAAGCAATAAAAACGACTCCCGGCCTTATTTAGTTCACATTTGTACTTTTGGTAAGCTAGCCCGTATTCATAACGCACTAAACCTTTTTATCGCGTTAAACGCCTTTTCTCGACGAGAAAAGCACAATTTCATCAAAAACAAACAAAACAAGAAAAATGAATCTATTCAACAAGTCTGCAACACGTCCTTAAGAGTTACATGATTTCACCCAATGTCAATATGTAATTTCTCCAGTTCTGATCATTTTTTAGGTTGTTGGTAGCTTGGTCAATGCCAAAACACAGTGAGATCTTTTTATGGCTTTAAACGCGTTTTCTCCTCGAGAGAAACATGATTTCACTAAAAACGTTATAGTTTAACCATGCCTGTTGTACATGTGTGCAAACACTCAGAGCCTTAAGATAGGGGTTTCACCAATGTGTTTTTTGGTGAGAAACCTTCTATTTCAAGGTTCTGTGCGTTTTCAGACAAGTACAATATGTATTTATAGTGTTTCTGATGAAATCCCTCCTTTTAATGCATTTTCTCACAGAAAACGAGTCTCTCGCCATGGGAACATGGCTTTTTTGAAAAAGCATATTCTGGTCGAGAAATCGTGTTTTAAGCAATAAAAACGACTCCCGGCCTTATTTAGTTCACATTTGTACTTTTGGTAAGCTAGCCCGTATTCATAACGCACTAAACCTTTTTATCGCGTTAAACGCCTTTTCTCGACGAGAAAAGCAATTTCATCAAAAACAAACAAAACAAGAAAAATGAATCTATTCAACAAGTCTGCAACACGTCCTTAAGAGTTACATGATTTCACCCAATGTCAATATGTAATTTCTCCAGTTCTGATCATTTTTTAGGTTGTTGGTAGCTTGGTCAATGCCAAAACACAGTGAGATCTTTTTATGGCTTTAAACGCGTTTTCTCCTCGAGAGAAACATGATTTCACTAAAAACGTTATAGTTTAACCATGCCTGTTGTACATGTGTGCAAACACTCAGAGCCTTAAGATAGGGGTTTCACCAATGTGTTTTTTCGTGAGAAACCTTCTATTTCAAGGTTCTGTGCGTTTTCAGACAAGTACAATATGTATTTATAGTGTTTCTCATGAAATCCCTCCTTTTAATGCATTTTCTCACAGAAAACGAGTCTCTCGCCATGGGAACATGGCATTTTTGAAAAAGCATATTCTGGTCGAGAAATCGTGTTTTAAGCAATAAAAACGACTCCCGGCCTTATGTAGTTCACATTTGTACTTTTGGTAAGCTAGCCCGTATTCATAACGCACTAAACCTTTTTATCGCGTTAAACGCCTTTTCTCGACGAGAAAAGCACAATTTCATCAAAAACAAACAAAACAAGAAAAATGAATCTATTCAACAAGTCTGCAACACGTCCTTAAGAGTTACATGATTTCACCCAATGTCAATATGTAATTTCTCCAGTTCTGATCATTTTTTAGGTTGTTGGTAGCTTGGTCAATGCCAAAACACAGTGAGATCTTTTTATGGCTTTAAACGCGTTTTCTCCTCGAGAGAAACATGATTTCACTAAAAACGTTATAGTTTAACCATGCCTGTTGTACATGTGTGCAAACACTCAGAGCCTTAAGATAGGGGTTTCACCAATGTGTTTTTTGGTGAGAAACCTTCTATTTCAAGGTTCTGTGCGTTTTCAGACAAGTACAATATGTATTTATAGTGTTTCTGATGAAATCCCTCCTTTTAATGCATTTTCTCACAGAAAACGAGTCTCTCGCCATGGGAACATGGCTTTTTTGAAAAAGCATATTCTGGTCGAGAAATCGTGTTTTAAGCAATAAAAACGACTCCCGGCCTTATTTAGTTCACATTTGTACTTTTGGTAAGCTAGCCCGTATTCATAACGCACTAAACCTTTTTATCGCGTTAAACGCCTTTTCTCGACGAGAAAAGCACAATTTCATCAAAAACAAACAAAACAAGAAAAATGAATCTATTCAACAAGTCTGCAACACGTCCTTAAGAGTTACATGATTTCACCCAATGTCAATATGTAATTTCTCCAGTTCTGATCATTTTTTAGGTTGTTGGTAGCTTGGTCAATGCCAAAACACAGTGAGATCTTTTTATGGCTTTAAACGCGTTTTCTCCTCGAGAGAAACATGATTTCACTAAAAACGTTATAGTTTAACCATGCCTGTTGTACATGTGTGCAAACACTCAGAGCCTTAAGATAGGGGTTTCACCAATGTGTTTTTTGGTGAGAAACCTTCTATTTCAAGGTTCTGTGCGTTTTCAGACAAGTACAATATGTATTTATAGTGTTTCTCATGAAATCCCTCCTTTTAATGCATTTTCTCACAGAAAACGAGTCTCTCGCCATGGGAACATGGCTTTTTTGAAAAAGCATATTCTGGTCGAGAAATCGTGTTCTAAGCAATAAAAACGACTCCCGGCCTTATTTAGTTCACATTTGTACTTTTGGTAAGCTAGCCCGTATTCATAACGCACTAAACCTTTTTATCGCGTTAAACGCCTTTTCTCGACGAGAAAAGCACAATTTCATCAAAAACAAACAAAACAAGAAAAATGAATCTATTCAACAAGTCTGCAACACGTCCTTAAGAGTTACATGATTTCACCCAATGTCAATATGTAATTTCTCCAGTTCTGATCATTTTTTAGGTTGTTGGTAGCTTGGTCAATGCCAAAACACAGTGAGATCTTTTTATGGCTTTAAACGCGTTTTCTCCTCGAGAGAAACATGATTTCACTAAAAACGTTATAGTTTAACCATGCCTGTTGTACATGTGTGCAAACACTCAGAGCCTTAAGATAGGGGTTTCACCAATGTGTTTTTTGGTGAGAAACCTTCTATTTCAAGGTTCAGTACAATATGTATTTATAGTGTTTCTGATGAAATCCCTCCTTTTAATGCATTTTCTCACAGAAAACGAGTCTCTCGCCATGGGAACATGGCTTTTTTGAAAAAGCATATTCTGGTCGAGAAATCGTGTTTTAAGCAATAAAAACGACTCCCGGCCTTATTTAGTTCACATTTGTACTTTCGGTAAGCTAGCCCGTATTCATAACGCACTAAACCTTTTTATCGCGTTAAACGCCTTTTCTCGACGAGAAAAGCACAATTTCATCAAAAACAAACAAAACAAGAAAAATGAATCTATTCAACAAGTCTGCAACACGTCCTTAAGAGTTACATGATTTCACCCAATGTCAATATGTAATTTCTCCAGTTCTGATCATTTTTTAGGTTGTTGGTAGCTTGGTCAATGCCAAAACACAGTGAGATCTTTTTATGGCTTTAAACGCGTTTTCTCCTCGAGAGAAACATGATTTCACTAAAAACGTTATAGTTTAAACATGCCTGTTTGTACATGTGTGCAAAACACTCAGAGCCTTAAGATAGGGGTTTCACCAATGTGTTTTTTGGTGAGAAACCTTCTATTTCAAGGTTCTATGCGTTTTCAGACAAGTACAATATGTATTTATAGTGTTTCTGATGAAATCCCTCCTTTTAATGCATTTTCTCACAGAAAACGAGTCTCTCGCCATGGGAACATGGCTTTTTTGAAAAAGCATATTCTGGTCGAGAAATCGTGTTTTAAGCAATAAAAACGACTCCCGGCCTTATTTAGTTCACATTTGTACTTTTGGTAAGCTAGCCCGTATTCATAACGCACTAAACCTTTTTATCGCGTTAAACGCCTTTTCTCGACGAGAAAAGCAATTTCATCAAAAACAAACAAAACAAGAAAAATGAATCTATTCAACAAGTCTGCAACACGTCCTTAAGAGTTACATGATTTCACCCAATGTCAATATGTAATTTCTCCAGTTCTGATCATTTTTTAGGTTGTTGGTAGCTTGGTCAATGCCAAAACACAGTGAGATCTTTTTATGGCTTTACACGCGTTTTCTCCTCGAGAGAAACATGATTTCACTAAAAACGTTATAGTTTAACCATGCCTGTTGTACATGTGTGCAAACACTCAGAGCCTTAAGATAGGGGTTTCACCAATGTGTTTTTTCGTGAGAAACCTTCTATTTCAAGGTTCTGTGCGTTTTCAGACAAGTACAATATGTATTTATAGTGTTTCTCATGAAATCCCTCCTTTTAATGCATTTTCTCACAGAAAACGAGTCTCTCGCCATGGGAACATGGCTTTTTTGAAAAAGCATATTCTGGTCGAGAAATCGTGTTCTAAGCAATAAAAACGACTCCCGGCCTTATTTAGTTCACATTTGTACTGTTGGTAAGCTAGCCCGTATTCATAACGCACTAAACCTTTTTATCGCGTTAAACGCCTTTTCTCGACGAGAAAAGCACAATTTCATCAAAAACAAACACAAAACAAGAAAAATGAATCTATTAAACAAGTCTGCAACACGTCCTTAAGAGTTACATGATTTCACCCAATGTCAATGTGCAATTTCACCAGTTCTGATCATTTTTTAGGTTGTTGGTAGCTTGGTCAATGCCAAAACACAGTGAGATCTTTTTATGGCTTTAAACGCGTTTTCTCCTCGAGAGAAACATGATTTCACTAAAAACGTTATAGTTTAAACATGCCTGTTTGTACATGTGTGCAAACACTCAGAGCCTTAAGATAGGGGTTTCACCAATGTGTTTTTTGGTGAGAAACCTTCTATTTCAAGGTTCTGTGCGTTTTCAGACAAGTACAATATGTATTTATAGTGTTTCTCATGAAATCCCTCCTTTTAATGCATTTTCTCACAGAAAACGAGTCTCTCGCCATGGGAACATGGCTTTTTTGAAAAAGCATATTCTGGTCGAGAAATCGTGTTTTAAGCAATAAAAACGACTCCCGGCCTTATTTAGTTCACATTTGTACTTTTGGTAAGCTAGCCCGTATTCATAACGCACTAAACCTTTTTATCGCGTTAAACGCCTTTTCTCGACGAGAAAAGCAATTTCATCAAAAACAAACAAAACAAGAAAAATGAATCTATTCAACAAGTCTGCAACACGTCCTTAAGAGTTACATGATTTCACCCAATGTCAATATGTAATTTCTCCAGTTCTGATCATTTTTTAGGTTGTTGGTAGCTTGGTCAATGCCAAAACACAGTGAGATCTTTTTATGGCTTTAAACGCGTTTTCTCCTCGAGAGAAACATGATTTCACTAAAAACGTTATAGTTTAAACATGCCTGTTTGTACATGTGTGCAAACACTCAGAGCCTTAAGATAGGGGTTTCACCAATGTGTTTTTTGGTGAGAAACCTTCTATTTCAAGGTTCAGTACAATATGTATTTATAGTGTTTCTGATGAAATCCCTCCTTTTAATGCATTTTCTCACAGAAAACGAGTCTCTCGCCATGGGAACATGGCTTTTTTGAAAAAGCATATTCTGGTCGAGAAATCGTGTTTTAAGCAATAAAAACGACTCCCGGCCTTATTTAGTTCACATTTGTACTTTCGGTAAGCTAGCCCGTATTCATAACGCACTAAACCTTTTTATCGCGTTAAACGCCTTTTCTCGACGAGAAAAGCACAATTTCATCAAAAACAAACAAAACAAGAAAAATGAATCTATTCAACAAGTCTGCAACACGTCCTTAAGAGTTACATGATTTCACCCAATGTCAATATGTAATTTCTCCAGTTCTGATCATTTTTTAGGTTGTTGGTAGCTTGGTCAATGCCAAAACACAGTGAGATCTTTTTATGGCTTTAAACGCGTTTTCTCCTCGAGAGAAACATGATTTCACTAAAAACGTTATAGTTTAAACATGCCTGTTTGTACATGTGTGCAAAACACTCAGAGCCTTAAGATAGGGGTTTCACCAATGTGTTTTTTGGTGAGAAACCTTCTATTTCAAGGTTCTATGCGTTTTCAGACAAGTACAATATGTATTTATAGTGTTTCTGATGAAATCCCTCCTTTTAATGCATTTTCTCACAGAAAACGAGTCTCTCGCCATGGGAACATGGCTTTTTTGAAAAAGCATATTCTGGTCGAGAAATCGTGTTTTAAGCAATAAAAACGACTCCCGGCCTTATTTAGTTCACATTTGTACTTTTGGTAAGCTAGCCCGTATTCATAACGCACTAAACCTTTTTATCGCGTTAAACGCCTTTTCTCGACGAGAAAAGCAATTTCATCAAAAACAAACAAAACAAGAAAAATGAATCTATTCAACAAGTCTGCAACACGTCCTTAAGAGTTACATGATTTCACCCAATGTCAATATGTAATTTCTCCAGTTCTGATCATTTTTTAGGTTGTTGGTAGCTTGGTCAATGCCAAAACACAGTGAGATCTTTTTATGGCTTTACACGCGTTTTCTCCTCGAGAGAAACATGATTTCACTAAAAACGTTATAGTTTAACCATGCCTGTTGTACATGTGTGCAAACACTCAGAGCCTTAAGATAGGGGTTTCACCAATGTGTTTTTTCGTGAGAAACCTTCTATTTCAAGGTTCTGTGCGTTTTCAGACAAGTACAATATGTATTTATAGTGTTTCTCATGAAATCCCTCCTTTTAATGCATTTTCTCACAGAAAACGAGTCTCTCGCCATGGGAACATGGCTTTTTTGAAAAAGCATATTCTGGTCGAGAAATCGTGTTCTAAGCAATAAAAACGACTCCCGGCCTTATTTAGTTCACATTTGTACTGTTGGTAAGCTAGCCCGTATTCATAACGCACTAAACCTTTTTATCGCGTTAAACGCCTTTTCTCGACGAGAAAAGCACAATTTCATCAAAAACAAACAAAACAAGAAAAATGAATCTATTCAACAAGTCTGCAACACGTCCTTAAGAGTTACATGATTTCACCCAATGTCAATATGTAATTTCTCCAGTTCTGATCATTTTTTAGGTTGTTGGTAGCTTGGTCAATGCCAAAACACAGTGAGATCTTTTTATGGCTTTAAACGCGTTTTCTCCTCGAGAGAAACATGATTTCACTAAAAACGTTATAGTTTAAACATGCCTGTTTGTACATGTGTGCAAACACTCAGAGCCTTAAGATAGGGGTTTCACCAATGTGTTTTTTGGTGAGAAACCTTCTATTTCAAGGTTCTGTGCGTTTTCAGACAAGTACAATATGTATTTATAGTGTTTCTGATGAAATCCCTCCTTTTAATGCATTTTCTCACAGAAAACGAGTCTCTCGCCATGGGAACATGGCTTTTTTGAAAAAGCATATTCTGGTCGAGAAATCGTGTTCTAAGCAATAAAAACGACTCCCGGCCTTATTTAGTTCACATTTGTACTGTTGGTAAGCTAGCCCGTATTCATTACGCACTAAACCTTTTTATCGCGTTAAACGCCTTTTCTCGACGAGAAAAGCACAATTTCATCAAAAACAAACAAAACAAGAAAAATGAATCTATTCAACAAGTCTGCAACACGTCCTTAAGAGTTACATGATTTCACCCAATGTCAATGTGTAATTTCTCCAGTTCTGATCATTTTTTAGGTTTGTTGGTAGCTTGGTCAATGCCAAAACACAGTGAGATCTTTTTATGGCTTTAAACGCGTTTTCTCCTCGAGAGAAACATGATTTCACTAAAAACGTTATAGTTTAAACATGCCTGTTTGTACATGTGTGCAAACACTCAGAGCCTTAAGATAGGGGTTTCACCAATGTGTTTTTTGGTGAGAAACCTTCTATTTCAAGGTTCTGTGCGTTTTCAGACAAGTACAATATGTATTTATAGTGTTTCTCATGAAATCCCTCCTTTTAATGCATTTTCTCACAGAAAACGAGTCTCTCGCCATGGGAACATGGCTTTTTTGAAAAAGCATATTCTGGTCGAGAAATCGTGTTTTAAGCAATAAAAACGACTCCCGGCCTTATTTAGTTCACATTTGTACTTTTGGTAAGCTAGCCCGTATTCATAACGCACTAAACCTTTTTATCGCGTTAAACGCCTTTTCTCGACGAGAAAAGCACAATTTCATCAAAAACAAACAAAACAAGAAAAATGAATCTATTCAACAAGTCTGCAACACGTCCTTAAGAGTTACATGATTTCACCCAATGTCAATATGTAATTTCTCCAGTTCTGATCATTTTTTAGGTTGTTGGTAGCTTGGTCAATGCCAAAACACAGTGAGATCTTTTTATGGCTTTACACGCGTTTTCTCCTCGAGAGAAACATGATTTCACTAAAAACGTTATAGTTTAACCATGCCTGTTGTACATGTGTGCAAACACTCAGAGCCTTAAGATAGGGGTTTCACCAATGTGTTTTTTCGTGAGAAACCTTCTATTTCAAGGTTCTGTGCGTTTTCAGACAAGTACAATATGTATTTATAGTGTTTCTCATGAAATTCCTCCTTTTAATGCATTTTCTCACAGAAAACGAGTCTCTCGCCATGGGAACATGGCTTTTTTGAAAAAGCATATTCTGGTCGAGAAATCGTGTTCTAAGCAATAAAAACGACTCCCGGCCTTATTTAGTTCACATTTGTACTGTTGGTAAGCTAGCCCGTATTCATAACGCACTAAACCTTTTTATCGCGTTAAACGCCTTTTCTCGACGAGAAAAGCACAATTTCATCAAAAACAAACACAAAACAAGAAAAATGAATCTATTCAACAAGTCTGCAACACGTCCTTAAGAGTTACATGATTTCACCCAATGTCAATGTGTAATTTCACCAGTTCTGATCATTTTTTAGGTTGTTGGTAGCTTGGTCAATGCCAAAACACAGTGAGATCTTTTTATGGCTTCAAACGCGTTTTCTCCTCGAGAGAAACATGATTTCACTAAAAACGTTATAGTTTAAACATGCCTGTTTGTACATGTGTGCAAACACTCAGAGCCTTAAGATAGGGGTTTCACCAATGTGTTTTTTGGTGAGAAACCTTCTATTTCAAGGTTCTGTGCGTTTTCAGACAAGTACAATATGTATTTATAGTGTTTCTGATGAAATCCCTCCTTTTAATCCATTTTCTCACAGAAAACGAGTCTCTCGCCATGGGAACATGGCTTTTTTGAAAAAGCATATTCTGGTCGAGAAATCCTGTTTTAAGCAATAAAAACGACTCCCGGCCTTATTTAGTTCACATTTGTGCTTTTGGTAAGCTAGCCCGTATTCATAACGCACTAAACCTTTTTATCGCGTTAAACGCCTTTTCTCGACGAGAAAAGCAATTTCATCAAAAACAAACAAAACAAGAAAAATGAATCTATTCAACAAGTCTGCAACACGTCCTTAAGAGTTACATGATTTCACCGAATGTCAATGTGTAATTTCTCCAGTTCTGATCATTTTTTAGGTTGTTGGTAGCTTGGTCAATGCCAAAACACAGTGAGATCTTTTTATGGCTTTAAACGCGTTTTCTCCTCGAGAGAAACATGATTTCACTAAAAACGTTATAGTTTAAACATGCCTGTTTGTACATGTGTGCAAACACTCAGAGCCTTAAGATAGGGGTTTCACCAATGTGTTTTTTGGTGAGAAACCTTCTATTTCAAGGTTCTGTGCGTTTTCAGACAAGTACAATATGTATTTATAGTGTTTCTGATGAAATCCCTCCTTTTAATGCATTTTCTCACAGAAAACGAGTCTCTCGCCATGGGAACATGGCTTTTTTGAAAAAGCATATTCTGGTCGACAAATCGTGTTCTAAGCAATAAAAACGACTCCCGGCCTTATTTAGTTCACATTTGTACTGTTGGTAAGCTAGCCCGTATTCATAACGCACTAAACCTTTTTATCGCGTTAAACGCCTTTTCTCGACGAGAAAAGCACAATTTCATCAAAAACAAACAAAACAAGAAAAATGAATCTATTCAACAAGTCTGCAACACGTCCTTAAGAGTTACATGATTTCACCCAATGTCAATATGTAATTTCTCCAGTTCTGATCATTTTTTAGGTTGTTGGTAGCTTGGTCAATGCCAAAACACAGTGAGATCTTTTTATGGCTTTAAACGCGTTTTCTCCTCGAGAGAAACATGATTTCACTAAAAACGTTATAGTTTAAACATGCCTGTTTGTACATGTGTGCAAACACTCAGAGCCTTAAGATAGGGGTTTCACCAATGTGTTTTTTGGTGAGAAACCTTCTATTTCAAGGTTCTGTGCGTTTTCAGACAAGTACAATATGTATTTATAGTGTTTCTGATGAAATCCCTCCTTTTAATGCATTTTCTCACAGAAAACGAGTCTCTCGCCATGGGAACATGGCTTTTTTGAAAAAGCATATTCTGGTCGAGAAATCGTGTTTTAAGCAATAAAAACGACTCCCGGCCTTATTTAGTTCACATTTGTGCTTTTGGTAAGCTAGCCCGTATTCATAACGCACTAAACCTTTTTATCGCGTTAAACGCCTTTTCTCGACGAGAAAAGCAATTTCATCAAAAACAAAAAAAAACAAGAAAAATGAATCTATTCAACAAGTCTGCAACACGTCCTTAAGAGTTACATGATTTCACCGAATGTCAATGTGTAATTTCTCCAGTTCTGATCATTTTTTAGGTTGTTGGTAGCTTGGTCAATGCCAAAACACAGTGAGATCTTTTTATGGCTTTAAACGCGTTTTCTCCTCGAGAGAAACATGATTTCACTAAAAACGTTATAGTTTAAACATGCCTGTTTGTACATGTGTGCAAACACTCAGAGCCTTAAGATAGGGGTTTCACCAATGTGTTTTTTGGTGAGAAACCTTCTATTTCAAGGTTCTGTGCGTTTTCAGACAAGTACAATATGTATTTATAGTGTTTCTGATGAAATCCCTCCTTTTAATGCATTTTCTCACAGAAAACGAGTCTCTCGCCATGGGAACATGGCTTTTTTGAAAAAGCATATTCTGGTCGACAAATCGTGTTTTAAGCAATAAAAACGACTCCCGGCCTTATTTAGTTCACATTTGTACTTTTGGTAAGCTAGCCCGTATTCATAACGCACTAAACCTTTTTATCGCGTTAAACGCCTTTTCTCGACGAGAAAAGCACAATTTCATCAAAAACAAACAAAACAAGAAAAATGAATCTATTCAACAAGTCTGCAACACGTCCTTAAGAATTACATGATTTCACCCAATGTCAATGTGTAATTTCTCCAGTTCTGATCATTTTTTAGGTGGTTGGTAGCTTGGTCAATGCCAAAACACAGTGAGATCTTTTTATGGCTTTAAACGCGTTTTCTCCTCGAGAGAAACATGATTTCACTAAAAACGTTATAGTTTAACCATGCCTGTTGTACATGTGTGCAAACACTCAGAGCCTTAAGATAGGGGTTTCACCAATGTGTTTTTTGGTGAGAAACCTTCTATTTCAAGGTTCAGTACAATATGTATTTATAGTGTTTCTGATGAAATCCCTCCTTTTAATGCATTTTCTCACAGAAAACGAGTCTCTCGCCATGGGAACATGGCTTTTTTGAAAAAGCATATTCTGGTCGAGAAATCGTGTTTTAAGCAATAAAAACGACTCCCGGCCTTATTTAGTTCACATTTGTACTTTCGGTAAGCTAGCCCGTATTCATAACGCACTAAACCTTTTTATCGCGTTAAACGCCTTTTCTCGACAAGAAAAGCACAATTTCATCAAAAACAAACAAAACAAGAAAAATGAATCTATTCAACAAGTCTGCAACACGTCCTTAAGAGTTACATGATTTCACCCAATGTCAATATGTAATTTCTCCAGTTCTGATCATTTTTTAGGTTGTTGGTAGCTTGGTCAATGCCAAAACACAGTGAGATCTTTTTATGGCTTTAAACGCGTTTTCTCCTCGAGAGAAACATGATTTCACTAAAAACGTTATAGTTTAAACATGCCTGTTTGTACATGTGTGCAAACACTCAGAGCCTTAAGATAGGGGTTTCACCAATGTGTTTTTTGGTGAGAAACCTTCTATTTCAAGGTTCTGTGCGTTTTCAGACAAGTACAATATGTATTTATAGTGTTTCTGATGAAATCCCTCCTTTTAATGCATTTTCTCACAGAAAACGAGTCTCTCGCCATGGGAACATGGCTTTTTTGAAAAAGCATATTCTGGTCGAGAAATCGTGTTTTAAGCAATAAAAACGACTCCCGGCCTTATTTAGTTCACATTTGTGCTTTTGGTAAGCTAGCCCGTATTCATAACGCACTAAACCTTTTTATCGCGTTAAACGCCTTTTCTCGACGAGAAAAGCAATTTCATCAAAAACAAAAAAAAACAAGAAAAATGAATCTATTCAACAAGTCTGCAACACGTCCTTAAGAGTTACATGATTTCACCGAATGTCAATGTGTAATTTCTCCAGTTCTGATCATTTTTTAGGTTGTTGGTAGCTTGGTCAATGCCAAAACACAGTGAGATCTTTTTATGGCTTTAAACGCGTTTTCTCCTCGAGAGAAACATGATTTCACTAAAAACGTTATAGTTTAACCATGCCTGTTGTACATGTGTGCAAACACTCAGAGCCTTAAGATAGGGGTTTCACCAATGTGTTTTTTGGTGAGAAACCTTCTATTTCAAGGTTCAGTACAATATGTATTTATAGTGTTTCTGATGAAATCCCTCCTTTTAATGCATTTTCTCACAGAAAACGAGTCTCTCGCCATGGGAACATGGCTTTTTTGAAAAAGCATATTCTGGTCGAGAAATCGTGTTTTAAGCAATAAAAACGACTCCCGGCCTTATTTAGTTCACATTTGTACTTTCGGTAAGCTAGCCCGTATTCATAACGCACTAAACCTTTTTATCGCGTTAAACGCCTTTTCTCGACAAGAAAAGCACAATTTCATCAAAAACAAACAAAACAAGAAAAATGAATCTATTCAACAAGTCTGCAACACGTCCTTAAGAGTTACATGATTTCACCCAATGTCAATATGTAATTTCTCCAGTTCTGATCATTTTTTAGGTTGTTGGTAGCTTGGTCAATGCCAAAACACAGTGAGATCTTTTTATGGCTTTAAACGCGTTTTCTCCTCGAGAGAAACATGATTTCACTAAAAACGTTATAGTTTAAACATGCCTGTTTGTACATGTGTGCAAACACTCAGAGCCTTAAGATAGGGGTTTCACCAATGTGTTTTTTGGTGAGAAACCTTCTATTTCAAGGTTCTGTGCGTTTTCAGACAAGTACAATATGTATTTATAGTGTTTCTGATGAAATTCCTCCTTTTAATGCATTTTCTCACAGAAAACGAGTCTCTCGCCATGGGAACATGGCTTTTTTGAAAAAGCATATTCTGGTCGAGAAATCGTGTTTTAAGCAATAAAAACGACTCCCGGCCTTATTTAGTTCACATTTGTGCTTTTGGTAAGCTAGCCCGTATTCATAACGCACTAAACCTTTTTATCGCGTTAAACGCCTTTTCTCGACGAGAAAAGCAATTTCATCAAAAACAAAAAAAAACAAGAAAAATGAATCTATTCAACAAGTCTGCAACACGTCCTTAAGAGTTACATGATTTCACCGAATGTCAATGTGTAATTTCTCCAGTTCTGATCATTTTTTAGGTTGTTGGTAGCTTGGTCAATGCCAAAACACAGTGAGATCTTTTTATGGCTTTAAACGCGTTTTCTCCTCGAGAGAAACATGATTTCACTAAAAACGTTATAGTTTAAACATGCCTGTTTGTACATGTGTGCAAACACTCAGAGCCTTAAGATAGGGGTTTCACCAATGTGTTTTTTGGTGAGAAACCTTCTATTTCAAGGTTCTGTGCGTTTTCAGACAAGTACAATATGTATTTATAGTGTTTCTGATGAAATCCCTCCTTTTAATGCATTTTCTCACAGAAAACGAGTCTCTCGCCATGGGAACATGGCTTTTTTGAAAAAGCATATTCTGGTCGACAAATCGTGTTTTAAGCAATAAAAACGACTCCCGGCCTTATTTAGTTCACATTTGTACTTTTGGTAAGCTAGCCCGTATTCATAACGCACTAAACCTTTTTATCGCGTTAAACGCCTTTTCTCGACGAGAAAAGCACAATTTCATCAAAAACAAACAAAACAAGAAAAATGAATCTATTCAACAAGTCTGCAACACGTCCTTAAGAATTACATGATTTCACCCAATGTCAATGTGTAATTTCTCCAGTTCTGATCATTTTTTAGGTGGTTGGTAGCTTGGTCAATGCCAAAACACAGTGAGATCTTTTTATGGCTTTAAACGCGTTTTCTCCTCGAGAGAAACATGATTTCACTAAAAACGTTATAGTTTAACCATGCCTGTTGTACATGTGTGCAAACACTCAGAGCCTTAAGATAGGGGTTTCACCAATGTGTTTTTTGGTGAGAAACCTTCTATTTCAAGGTTCAGTACAATATGTATTTATAGTGTTTCTGATGAAATCCCTCCTTTTAATGCATTTTCTCACAGAAAACGAGTCTCTCGCCATGGGAACATGGCTTTTTTGAAAAAGCATATTCTGGTCGAGAAATCGTGTTTTAAGCAAAAAAAACGACTCCCGGCCTTATTTAGTTCACATTTGTACTTTCGGTAAGCTAGCCCGTATTCATAACGCACTAAACCTTTTTATCGCGTTAAACGCCTTTTCTCGACGAGAAAAGCACAATTTCATCAAAAACAAACAAAACAAGAAAAATGAATCTATTCAACAAGTCTGCAACACGTCCTTAAGAGTTACATGATTTCACCCAATGTCAATATATAATTTCTCCAGTTCTGATCATTTTTTAGGTTGTTGGTAGCTTGGTCAATGCCAAAACACAGTGAGATCTTTTTATGGCTTTAAACGCGTTTTCTCCTCGAGAGAAACATGATTTCACTAAAAACGTTATAGTTTAAACATGCCTGTTTGTACATGTGTGCAAAACACTCAGAGCCTTAAGATAGGGGTTTCACCAATGTGTTTTTTGGTGAGAAACCTTCTATTTCAAGGTTCTGTGCGTTTTCAGACAAGTACAATATGTATTTATAGTGTTTCTGATGAAATCCCTCCTTTTAATGCATTTTCTCACAGAAAACGAGTCTCTCGCCATGGGAACATGGCTTTTTTGAAAAAGCATATTCTGGTCGAGAAATCGTGTTCTAAGCAATAAAAACGACTCCCGGCCTTATTTAGTTCACATTTGTACTTTTGGTAAGCTAGCCCGTATTCATAACGCACTAAACCTTTTTATCGCGTTAAACGCCTTTTCTCGACGAGAAAAGCACAATTTCATCAAAAACAAACAAAACAAGAAAAATGAATCTATTCAACAAGTCTGCAACACGTCCTTAAGAGTTACATGATTTCACCCAATGTCAATATGTAATTTCTCCAGTTCTGATCATTTTTTAGGTTGTTGGTAGCTTGGTCAATGCCAAAACACAGTGAGATCTTTTTATGGCTTTAAACGCGTTTTCTCCTCGAGAGAAACATGATTTCACTAAAAACGTTATAGTTTAACCATGCCTGTTGTACATGTGTGCAAACACTCAGAGCCTTAAGATAGGGGTTTCACCAATGTGTTTTTTGGTGAGAAACCTTCTATTTCAAGGTTCAGTACAATATGTATTTATAGTGTTTCTGATGAAATCCCTCCTTTTAATGCATTTTCTCACAGAAAACGAGTCTCTCGCCATGGGAACATGGCTTTTTTGAAAAAGCATATTCTGGTCGAGAAATCGTGTTTTAAGCAATAAAAACGACTCCCGGCCTTATTTAGTTCACATTTGTACTTTCGGTAAGCTAGCCCGTATTCATAACGCACTAAACCTTTTTATCGCGTTAAACGCCTTTTCTCGACGAGAAAAGCACAATTTCATCAAAAACAAACAAAACAAGAAAAATGAATCTATTCAACAAGTCTGCAACACGTCCTTAAGAGTTACATGATTTCACCCAATGTCAATATGTAATTTCTCCAGTTCTGATCATTTTTTAGGTTGTTGGTAGCTTGGTCAATGCCAAAACACAGTGAGATCTTTTTATGGCTTTAAACGCGTTTTCTCCTCGAGAGAAACATGATTTCACTAAAAACGTTATAGTTTAAACATGCCTGTTTGTACATGTGTGCAAAACACTCAGAGCCTTAAGATAGGGGTTTCACCAATGTGTTTTTTGGTGAGAAACCTTCTATTTCAAGGTTCTATGCGTTTTCAGACAAGTACAATATGTATTTATAGTGTTTCTGATGAAATCCCTCCTTTTAATGCATTTTCTCACAGAAAACGAGTCTCTCGCCATGGGAACATGGCTTTTTTGAAAAAGCATATTCTGGTCGAGAAATCGTGTTTTAAGCAATAAAAACGACTCCCGGCCTTATTTAGTTCACATTTGTACTTTTGGTAAGCTAGCCCGTATTCATAACGCACTAAACCTTTTTATCGCGTTAAACGCCTTTTCTCGACGAGAAAAGCAATTTCATCAAAAACAAACAAAACAAGAAAAATGAATCTATTCAACAAGTCTGCAACACGTCCTTAAGAGTTACATGATTTCACCCAATGTCAATATGTAATTTCTCCAGTTCTGATCATTTTTTAGGTTGTTGGTAGCTTGGTCAATGCCAAAACACAGTGAGATCTTTTTATGGCTTTACACGCGTTTTCTCCTCGAGAGAAACATGATTTCACTAAAAACGTTATAGTTTAACCATGCCTGTTGTACATGTGTGCAAACACTCAGAGCCTTAAGATAGGGGTTTCACCAATGTGTTTTTTCGTGAGAAACCTTCTATTTCAAGGTTCTGTGCGTTTTCAGACAAGTACAATATGTATTTATAGTGTTTCTCATGAAATCCCTCCTTTTAATGCATTTTCTCACAGAAAACGAGTCTCTCGCCATGGGAACATGGCTTTTTTGAAAAAGCATATTCTGGTCGAGAAATCGTGTTCTAAGCAATAAAAACGACTCCCGGCCTTATTTAGTTCACATTTGTACTGTTGGTAAGCTAGCCCGTATTCATAACGCACTAAACCTTTTTATCGCGTTAAACGCCTTTTCTCGACGAGAAAAGCACAATTTCATCAAAAACAAACACAAAACAAGAAAAATGAATCTATTAAACAAGTCTGCAACACGTCCTTAAGAGTTACATGATTTCACCCAATGTCAATGTGCAATTTCACCAGTTCTGATCATTTTTTAGGTTGTTGGTAGCTTGGTCAATGCCAAAACACAGTGAGATCTTTTTATGGCTTTAAACGCGTTTTCTCCTCGAGAGAAACATGATTTCACTAAAAACGTTATAGTTTAAACATGCCTGTTTGTACATGTGTGCAAACACTCAGAGCCTTAAGATAGGGGTTTCACCAATGTGTTTTTTGGTGAGAAACCTTCTATTTCAAGGTTCTGTGCGTTTTCAGACAAGTACAATATGTATTTATAGTGTTTCTCATGAAATCCCTCCTTTTAATGCATTTTCTCACAGAAAACGAGTCTCTCGCCATGGGAACATGGCTTTTTTGAAAAAGCATATTCTGGTCGAGAAATCGTGTTTTAAGCAATAAAAACGACTCCCGGCCTTATTTAGTTCACATTTGTACTTTTGGTAAGCTAGCCCGTATTCATAACGCACTAAACCTTTTTATCGCGTTAAACGCCTTTTCTCGACGAGAAAAGCAATTTCATCAAAAACAAACAAAACAAGAAAAATGAATCTATTCAACAAGTCTGCAACACGTCCTTAAGAGTTACATGATTTCACCCAATGTCAATATGTAATTTCTCCAGTTCTGATCATTTTTTAGGTTGTTGGTAGCTTGGTCAATGCCAAAACACAGTGAGATCTTTTTATGGCTTTAAACGCGTTTTCTCCTCGAGAGAAACATGATTTCACTAAAAACGTTATAGTTTAAACATGCCTGTTTGTACATGTGTGCAAACACTCAGAGCCTTAAGATAGGGGTTTCACCAATGTGTTTTTTGGTGAGAAACCTTCTATTTCAAGGTTCAGTACAATATGTATTTATAGTGTTTCTGATGAAATCCCTCCTTTTAATGCATTTTCTCACAGAAAACGAGTCTCTCGCCATGGGAACATGGCTTTTTTGAAAAAGCATATTCTGGTCGAGAAATCGTGTTTTAAGCAATAAAAACGACTCCCGGCCTTATTTAGTTCACATTTGTACTTTCGGTAAGCTAGCCCGTATTCATAACGCACTAAACCTTTTTATCGCGTTAAACGCCTTTTCTCGACGAGAAAAGCACAATTTCATCAAAAACAAACAAAACAAGAAAAATGAATCTATTCAACAAGTCTGCAACACGTCCTTAAGAGTTACATGATTTCACCCAATGTCAATATGTAATTTCTCCAGTTCTGATCATTTTTTAGGTTGTTGGTAGCTTGGTCAATGCCAAAACACAGTGAGATCTTTTTATGGCTTTAAACGCGTTTTCTCCTCGAGAGAAACATGATTTCACTAAAAACGTTATAGTTTAAACATGCCTGTTTGTACATGTGTGCAAAACACTCAGAGCCTTAAGATAGGGGTTTCACCAATGTGTTTTTTGGTGAGAAACCTTCTATTTCAAGGTTCTATGCGTTTTCAGACAAGTACAATATGTATTTATAGTGTTTCTGATGAAATCCCTCCTTTTAATGCATTTTCTCACAGAAAACGAGTCTCTCGCCATGGGAACATGGCTTTTTTGAAAAAGCATATTCTGGTCGAGAAATCGTGTTTTAAGCAATAAAAACGACTCCCGGCCTTATTTAGTTCACATTTGTACTTTTGGTAAGCTAGCCCGTATTCATAACGCACTAAACCTTTTTATCGCGTTAAACGCCTTTTCTCGACGAGAAAAGCAATTTCATCAAAAACAAACAAAACAAGAAAAATGAATCTATTCAACAAGTCTGCAACACGTCCTTAAGAGTTACATGATTTCACCCAATGTCAATATGTAATTTCTCCAGTTCTGATCATTTTTTAGGTTGTTGGTAGCTTGGTCAATGCCAAAACACAGTGAGATCTTTTTATGGCTTTACACGCGTTTTCTCCTCGAGAGAAACATGATTTCACTAAAAACGTTATAGTTTAACCATGCCTGTTGTACATGTGTGCAAACACTCAGAGCCTTAAGATAGGGGTTTCACCAATGTGTTTTTTCGTGAGAAACCTTCTATTTCAAGGTTCTGTGCGTTTTCAGACAAGTACAATATGTATTTATAGTGTTTCTCATGAAATCCCTCCTTTTAATGCATTTTCTCACAGAAAACGAGTCTCTCGCCATGGGAACATGGCTTTTTTGAAAAAGCATATTCTGGTCGAGAAATCGTGTTCTAAGCAATAAAAACGACTCCCGGCCTTATTTAGTTCACATTTGTACTGTTGGTAAGCTAGCCCGTATTCATAACGCACTAAACCTTTTTATCGCGTTAAACGCCTTTTCTCGACGAGAAAAGCACAATTTCATCAAAAACAAACAAAACAAGAAAAATGAATCTATTCAACAAGTCTGCAACACGTCCTTAAGAGTTACATGATTTCACCCAATGTCAATATGTAATTTCTCCAGTTCTGATCATTTTTTAGGTTGTTGGTAGCTTGGTCAATGCCAAAACACAGTGAGATCTTTTTATGGCTTTAAACGCGTTTTCTCCTCGAGAGAAACATGATTTCACTAAAAACGTTATAGTTTAAACATGCCTGTTTGTACATGTGTGCAAACACTCAGAGCCTTAAGATAGGGGTTTCACCAATGTGTTTTTTGGTGAGAAACCTTCTATTTCAAGGTTCTGTGCGTTTTCAGACAAGTACAATATGTATTTATAGTGTTTCTGATGAAATCCCTCCTTTTAATGCATTTTCTCACAGAAAACGAGTCTCTCGCCATGGGAACATGGCTTTTTTGAAAAAGCATATTCTGGTCGAGAAATCGTGTTCTAAGCAATAAAAACGACTCCCGGCCTTATTTAGTTCACATTTGTACTGTTGGTAAGCTAGCCCGTATTCATTACGCACTAAACCTTTTTATCGCGTTAAACGCCTTTTCTCGACGAGAAAAGCACAATTTCATCAAAAACAAACAAAACAAGAAAAATGAATCTATTCAACAAGTCTGCAACACGTCCTTAAGAGTTACATGATTTCACCCAATGTCAATGTGTAATTTCTCCAGTTCTGATCATTTTTTAGGTTTGTTGGTAGCTTGGTCAATGCCAAAACACAGTGAGATCTTTTTATGGCTTTAAACGCGTTTTCTCCTCGAGAGAAACATGATTTCACTAAAAACGTTATAGTTTAAACATGCCTGTTTGTACATGTGTGCAAACACTCAGAGCCTTAAGATAGGGGTTTCACCAATGTGTTTTTTGGTGAGAAACCTTCTATTTCAAGGTTCTGTGCGTTTTCAGACAAGTACAATATGTATTTATAGTGTTTCTCATGAAATCCCTCCTTTTAATGCATTTTCTCACAGAAAACGAGTCTCTCGCCATGGGAACATGGCTTTTTTGAAAAAGCATATTCTGGTCGAGAAATCGTGTTCTAAGCAATAAAAACGACTCCCGGCCTTATTTAGTTCACATTTGTACTGTTGGTAAGCTAGCCCGTATTCATAACGCACTAAACCTTTTTATCGCGTTAAACGCCTTTTCTCGACGAGAAAAGCACAATTTCATCAAAAACAAACACAAAACAAGAAAAATGAATCTATTCAACAAGTCTGCAACACGTCCTTAAGAGTTACATGATTTCACCCAATGTCAATGTGTAATTTCACCAGTTCTGATCATTTTTTAGGTTGTTGGTAGCTTGGTCAATGCCAAAACACAGTGAGATCTTTTTATGGCTTCAAACGCGTTTTCTCCTCGAGAGAAACATGATTTCACTAAAAACGTTATAGTTTAAACATGCCTGTTTGTACATGTGTGCAAACACTCAGAGCCTTAAGATAGGGGTTTCACCAATGTGTTTTTTGGTGAGAAACCTTCTATTTCAAGGTTCTGTGCGTTTTCAGACAAGTACAATATGTATTTATAGTGTTTCTGATGAAATCCCTCCTTTTAATCCATTTTCTCACAGAAAACGAGTCTCTCGCCATGGGAACATGGCTTTTTTGAAAAAGCATATTCTGGTCGAGAAATCCTGTTTTAAGCAATAAAAACGACTCCCGGCCTTATTTAGTTCACATTTGTGCTTTTGGTAAGCTAGCCCGTATTCATAACGCACTAAACCTTTTTATCGCGTTAAACGCCTTTTCTCGACGAGAAAAGCAATTTCATCAAAAACAAACAAAACAAGAAAAATGAATCTATTCAACAAGTCTGCAACACGTCCTTAAGAGTTACATGATTTCACCGAATGTCAATGTGTAATTTCTCCAGTTCTGATCATTTTTTAGGTTGTTGGTAGCTTGGTCAATGCCAAAACACAGTGAGATCTTTTTATGGCTTTAAACGCGTTTTCTCCTCGAGAGAAACATGATTTCACTAAAAACGTTATAGTTTAAACATGCCTGTTTGTACATGTGTGCAAACACTCAGAGCCTTAAGATAGGGGTTTCACCAATGTGTTTTTTGGTGAGAAACCTTCTATTTCAAGGTTCTGTGCGTTTTCAGACAAGTACAATATGTATTTATAGTGTTTCTGATGAAATCCCTCCTTTTAATGCATTTTCTCACAGAAAACGAGTCTCTCGCCATGGGAACATGGCTTTTTTGAAAAAGCATATTCTGGTCGACAAATCGTGTTCTAAGCAATAAAAACGACTCCCGGCCTTATTTAGTTCACATTTGTACTGTTGGTAAGCTAGCCCGTATTCATAACGCACTAAACCTTTTTATCGCGTTAAACGCCTTTTCTCGACGAGAAAAGCACAATTTCATCAAAAACAAACAAAACAAGAAAAATGAATCTATTCAACAAGTCTGCAACACGTCCTTAAGAGTTACATGATTTCACCCAATGTCAATATGTAATTTCTCCAGTTCTGATCATTTTTTAGGTTGTTGGTAGCTTGGTCAATGCCAAAACACAGTGAGATCTTTTTATGGCTTTAAACGCGTTTTCTCCTCGAGAGAAACATGATTTCACTAAAAACGTTATAGTTTAAACATGCCTGTTTGTACATGTGTGCAAACACTCAGAGCCTTAAGATAGGGGTTTCACCAATGTGTTTTTTGGTGAGAAACCTTCTATTTCAAGGTTCTGTGCGTTTTCAGACAAGTACAATATGTATTTATAGTGTTTCTGATGAAATCCCTCCTTTTAATGCATTTTCTCACAGAAAACGAGTCTCTCGCCATGGGAACATGGCTTTTTTGAAAAAGCATATTCTGGTCGAGAAATCGTGTTTTAAGCAATAAAAACGACTCCCGGCCTTATTTAGTTCACATTTGTGCTTTTGGTAAGCTAGCCCGTATTCATAACGCACTAAACCTTTTTATCGCGTTAAACGCCTTTTCTCGACGAGAAAAGCAATTTCATCAAAAACAAAAAAAAACAAGAAAAATGAATCTATTCAACAAGTCTGCAACACGTCCTTAAGAGTTACATGATTTCACCGAATGTCAATGTGTAATTTCTCCAGTTCTGATCATTTTTTAGGTTGTTGGTAGCTTGGTCAATGCCAAAACACAGTGAGATCTTTTTATGGCTTTAAACGCGTTTTCTCCTCGAGAGAAACATGATTTCACTAAAAACGTTATAGTTTAAACATGCCTGTTTGTACATGTGTGCAAACACTCAGAGCCTTAAGATAGGGGTTTCACCAATGTGTTTTTTGGTGAGAAACCTTCTATTTCAAGGTTCTGTGCGTTTTCAGACAAGTACAATATGTATTTATAGTGTTTCTGATGAAATCCCTCCTTTTAATGCATTTTCTCACAGAAAACGAGTCTCTCGCCATGGGAACATGGCTTTTTTGAAAAAGCATATTCTGGTCGACAAATCGTGTTTTAAGCAATAAAAACGACTCCCGGCCTTATTTAGTTCACATTTGTACTTTTGGTAAGCTAGCCCGTATTCATAACGCACTAAACCTTTTTATCGCGTTAAACGCCTTTTCTCGACGAGAAAAGCACAATTTCATCAAAAACAAACAAAACAAGAAAAATGAATCTATTCAACAAGTCTGCAACACGTCCTTAAGAATTACATGATTTCACCCAATGTCAATGTGTAATTTCTCCAGTTCTGATCATTTTTTAGGTGGTTGGTAGCTTGGTCAATGCCAAAACACAGTGAGATCTTTTTATGGCTTTAAACGCGTTTTCTCCTCGAGAGAAACATGATTTCACTAAAAACGTTATAGTTTAACCATGCCTGTTGTACATGTGTGCAAACACTCAGAGCCTTAAGATAGGGGTTTCACCAATGTGTTTTTTCGTGAGAAACCTTCTATTTCAAGGTTCAGTACAATATGTATTTATAGTGTTTCTGATGAAATCCCTCCTTTTAATGCATTTTCTCACAGAAAACGAGTCTCTCGCCATGGGAACATGGCTTTTTTGAAAAAGCATATTCTGGTCGAGAAATCGTGTTCTAAGCAATAAAAACGACTCCCGGCCTTATTTAGTTCACATTTGTACTGTTGGTAAGCTAGCCCGTATTCATAACGCACTAAACCTTTTTATCGCGTTAAACGCCTTTTCTCGACGAGAAAAGCACAATTTCATCAAAAACAAACAAAACAAGAAAAATGAATCTATTCAACAAGTCTGCAACACGTCCTTAAGAGTTACATGATTTCACCCAATGTCAATATGTAATTTCTCCAGTTCTGATCATTTTTTAGGTTGTTGGTAGCTTGGTCAATGCCAAAACACAGTGAGATCTTTTTATGGCTTTAAACGCGTTTTCTCCTCGAGAGAAACATGATTTCACTAAAAACGTTATAGTTTAAACATGCCTGTTTGTACATGTGTGCAAACACTCAGAGCCTTAAGATAGGGGTTTCACCAATGTGTTTTTTGGTGAGAAACCTTCTATTTCAAGGTTCTGTGCGTTTTCAGACAAGTACAATATGTATTTATAGTGTTTCTGATGAAATCCCTCCTTTTAATGCATTTTCTCACAGAAAACGAGTCTCTCGCCATGGGAACATGGCTTTTTTGAAAAAGCATATTCTGGTCGAGAAATCGTGTTCTAAGCAATAAAAACGACTCCCGGCCTTATTTAGTTCACATTTGTACTGTTGGTAAGCTAGCCCGTATTCATTACGCACTAAACCTTTTTATCGCGTTAAACGCCTTTTCTCGACGAGAAAAGCACAATTTCATCAAAAACAAACAAAACAAGAAAAATGAATCTATTCAACAAGTCTGCAACACGTCCTTAAGAGTTACATGATTTCACCCAATGTCAATGTGTAATTTCTCCAGTTCTGATCATTTTTTAGGTTTGTTGGTAGCTTGGTCAATGCCAAAACACAGTGAGATCTTTTTATGGCTTTAAACGCGTTTTCTCCTCGAGAGAAACATGATTTCACTAAAAACGTTATAGTTTAAACATGCCTGTTTGTACATGTGTGCAAACACTCAGAGCCTTAAGATAGGGGTTTCACCAATGTGTTTTTTGGTGAGAAACCTTCTATTTCAAGGTTCTGTGCGTTTTCAGACAAGTACAATATGTATTTATAGTGTTTCTCATGAAATCCCTCCTTTTAATGCATTTTCTCACAGAAAACGAGTCTCTCGCCATGGGAACATGGCTTTTTTGAAAAAGCATATTCTGGTCGAGAAATCGTGTTCTAA
The DNA here is from genome assembly GCF_029633865.1 of Lampris incognitus. NCBI lineage: Eukaryota > Metazoa > Chordata > Actinopteri > Lampriformes > Lampridae > Lampris > Lampris incognitus. The sequence goes on from NW_026611462.1 coordinate 328,199, forward strand.
GCAATAAAAACGACTCCCGGCCTTATTTAGTTCACATTTGTACTGTTGGTAAGCTAGCCCGTATTCATAACGCACTAAACCTTTTTATCGCGTTAAACGCCTTTTCTCGACGAGAAAAGCACAATTTCATCAAAAACAAACACAAAACAAGAAAAATGAATCTATTCAACAAGTCTGCAACACGTCCTTAAGAGTTACATGATTTCACCCAATGTCAATGTGTAATTTCACCAGTTCTGATCATTTTTTAGGTTGTTGGTAGCTTGGTCAATGCCAAAACACAGTGAGATCTTTTTATGGCTTCAAACGCGTTTTCTCCTCGAGAGAAACATGATTTCACTAAAAACGTTATAGTTTAAACATGCCTGTTTGTACATGTGTGCAAACACTCAGAGCCTTAAGATAGGGGTTTCACCAATGTGTTTTTTGGTGAGAAACCTTCTATTTCAAGGTTCTGTGCGTTTTCAGACAAGTACAATATGTATTTATAGTGTTTCTGATGAAATCCCTCCTTTTAATCCATTTTCTCACAGAAAACGAGTCTCTCGCCATGGGAACATGGCTTTTTTGAAAAAGCATATTCTGGTCGAGAAATCCTGTTTTAAGCAATAAAAACGACTCCCGGCCTTATTTAGTTCACATTTGTGCTTTTGGTAAGCTAGCCCGTATTCATAACGCACTAAACCTTTTTATCGCGTTAAACGCCTTTTCTCGACGAGAAAAGCAATTTCATCAAAAACAAACAAAACAAGAAAAATGAATCTATTCAACAAGTCTGCAACACGTCCTTAAGAGTTACATGATTTCACCGAATGTCAATGTGTAATTTCTCCAGTTCTGATCATTTTTTAGGTTGTTGGTAGCTTGGTCAATGCCAAAACACAGTGAGATCTTTTTATGGCTTTAAACGCGTTTTCTCCTCGAGAGAAACATGATTTCACTAAAAACGTTATAGTTTAAACATGCCTGTTTGTACATGTGTGCAAACACTCAGAGCCTTAAGATAGGGGTTTCACCAATGTGTTTTTTGGTGAGAAACCTTCTATTTCAAGGTTCTGTGCGTTTTCAGACAAGTACAATATGTATTTATAGTGTTTCTGATGAAATCCCTCCTTTTAATGCATTTTCTCACAGAAAACGAGTCTCTCGCCATGGGAACATGGCTTTTTTGAAAAAGCATATTCTGGTCGACAAATCGTGTTCTAAGCAATAAAAACGACTCCCGGCCTTATTTAGTTCACATTTGTACTGTTGGTAAGCTAGCCCGTATTCATAACGCACTAAACCTTTTTATCGCGTTAAACGCCTTTTCTCGACGAGAAAAGCACAATTTCATCAAAAACAAACAAAACAAGAAAAATGAATCTATTCAACAAGTCTGCAACACGTCCTTAAGAGTTACATGATTTCACCCAATGTCAATATGTAATTTCTCCAGTTCTGATCATTTTTTAGGTTGTTGGTAGCTTGGTCAATGCCAAAACACAGTGAGATCTTTTTATGGCTTTAAACGCGTTTTCTCCTCGAGAGAAACATGATTTCACTAAAAACGTTATAGTTTAAACATGCCTGTTTGTACATGTGTGCAAACACTCAGAGCCTTAAGATAGGGGTTTCACCAATGTGTTTTTTGGTGAGAAACCTTCTATTTCAAGGTTCTGTGCGTTTTCAGACAAGTACAATATGTATTTATAGTGTTTCTGATGAAATCCCTCCTTTTAATGCATTTTCTCACAGAAAACGAGTCTCTCGCCATGGGAACATGGCTTTTTTGAAAAAGCATATTCTGGTCGAGAAATCGTGTTTTAAGCAATAAAAACGACTCCCGGCCTTATTTAGTTCACATTTGTGCTTTTGGTAAGCTAGCCCGTATTCATAACGCACTAAACCTTTTTATCGCGTTAAACGCCTTTTCTCGACGAGAAAAGCAATTTCATCAAAAACAAAAAAAAACAAGAAAAATGAATCTATTCAACAAGTCTGCAACACGTCCTTAAGAGTTACATGATTTCACCGAATGTCAATGTGTAATTTCTCCAGTTCTGATCATTTTTTAGGTTGTTGGTAGCTTGGTCAATGCCAAAACACAGTGAGATCTTTTTATGGCTTTAAACGCGTTTTCTCCTCGAGAGAAACATGATTTCACTAAAAACGTTATAGTTTAAACATGCCTGTTTGTACATGTGTGCAAACACTCAGAGCCTTAAGATAGGGGTTTCACCAATGTGTTTTTTGGTGAGAAACCTTCTATTTCAAGGTTCTGTGCGTTTTCAGACAAGTACAATATGTATTTATAGTGTTTCTGATGAAATCCCTCCTTTTAATGCATTTTCTCACAGAAAACGAGTCTCTCGCCATGGGAACATGGCTTTTTTGAAAAAGCATATTCTGGTCGACAAATCGTGTTTTAAGCAATAAAAACGACTCCCGGCCTTATTTAGTTCACATTTGTACTTTTGGTAAGCTAGCCCGTATTCATAACGCACTAAACCTTTTTATCGCGTTAAACGCCTTTTCTCGACGAGAAAAGCACAATTTCATCAAAAACAAACAAAACAAGAAAAATGAATCTATTCAACAAGTCTGCAACACGTCCTTAAGAATTACATGATTTCACCCAATGTCAATGTGTAATTTCTCCAGTTCTGATCATTTTTTAGGTGGTTGGTAGCTTGGTCAATGCCAAAACACAGTGAGATCTTTTTATGGCTTTAAACGCGTTTTCTCCTCGAGAGAAACATGATTTCACTAAAAACGTTATAGTTTAACCATGCCTGTTGTACATGTGTGCAAACACTCAGAGCCTTAAGATAGGGGTTTCACCAATGTGTTTTTTCGTGAGAAACCTTCTATTTCAAGGTTCAGTACAATATGTATTTATAGTGTTTCTGATGAAATCCCTCCTTTTAATGCATTTTCTCACAGAAAACGAGTCTCTCGCCATGGGAACATGGCTTTTTTGAAAAAGCATATTCTGGTCGAGAAATCGTGTTTTAAGCAATAAAAACGACTCCCGGCCTTATTTAGTTCACATTTGTACTTTCGGTAAGCTAGCCCGTATTCATAACGCACTAAACCTTTTTATCGCGTTAAACGCCTTTTCTCGACAAGAAAAGCACAATTTCATCAAAAACAAACAAAACAAGAAAAATGAATCTATTCAACAAGTCTGCAACACGTCCTTAAGAGTTACATGATTTCACCCAATGTCAATATGTAATTTCTCCAGTTCTGATCATTTTTTAGGTTGTTGGTAGCTTGGTCAATGCCAAAACACAGTGAGATCTTTTTATGGCTTTAAACGCGTTTTCTCCTCGAGAGAAACATGATTTCACTAAAAACGTTATAGTTTAAACATGCCTGTTTGTACATGTGTGCAAACACTCAGAGCCTTAAGATAGGGGTTTCACCAATGTGTTTTTTGGTGAGAAACCTTCTATTTCAAGGTTCTGTGCGTTTTCAGACAAGTACAATATGTATTTATAGTGTTTCTGATGAAATCCCTCCTTTTAATGCATTTTCTCACAGAAAACGAGTCTCTCGCCATGGGAACATGGCTTTTTTGAAAAAGCATATTCTGGTCGAGAAATCGTGTTTTAAGCAATAAAAACGACTCCCGGCCTTATTTAGTTCACATTTGTGCTTTTGGTAAGCTAGCCCGTATTCATAACGCACTAAACCTTTTTATCGCGTTAAACGCCTTTTCTCGACGAGAAAAGCAATTTCATCAAAAACAAAAAAAAACAAGAAAAATGAATCTATTCAACAAGTCTGCAACACGTCCTTAAGAGTTACATGATTTCACCGAATGTCAATGTGTAATTTCTCCAGTTCTGATCATTTTTTAGGTTGTTGGTAGCTTGGTCAATGCCAAAACACAGTGAGATCTTTTTATGGCTTTAAACGCGTTTTCTCCTCGAGAGAAACATGATTTCACTAAAAACGTTATAGTTTAACCATGCCTGTTGTACATGTGTGCAAACACTCAGAGCCTTAAGATAGGGGTTTCACCAATGTGTTTTTTGGTGAGAAACCTTCTATTTCAAGGTTCAGTACAATATGTATTTATAGTGTTTCTGATGAAATCCCTCCTTTTAATGCATTTTCTCACAGAAAACGAGTCTCTCGCCATGGGAACATGGCTTTTTTGAAAAAGCATATTCTGGTCGAGAAATCGTGTTTTAAGCAATAAAAACGACTCCCGGCCTTATTTAGTTCACATTTGTACTTTCGGTAAGCTAGCCCGTATTCATAACGCACTAAACCTTTTTATCGCGTTAAACGCCTTTTCTCGACAAGAAAAGCACAATTTCATCAAAAACAAACAAAACAAGAAAAATGAATCTATTCAACAAGTCTGCAACACGTCCTTAAGAGTTACATGATTTCACCCAATGTCAATATGTAATTTCTCCAGTTCTGATCATTTTTTAGGTTGTTGGTAGCTTGGTCAATGCCAAAACACAGTGAGATCTTTTTATGGCTTTAAACGCGTTTTCTCCTCGAGAGAAACATGATTTCACTAAAAACGTTATAGTTTAAACATGCCTGTTTGTACATGTGTGCAAACACTCAGAGCCTTAAGATAGGGGTTTCACCAATGTGTTTTTTGGTGAGAAACCTTCTATTTCAAGGTTCTGTGCGTTTTCAGACAAGTACAATATGTATTTATAGTGTTTCTGATGAAATCCCTCCTTTTAATGCATTTTCTCACAGAAAACGAGTCTCTCGCCATGGGAACATGGCTTTTTTGAAAAAGCATATTCTGGTCGAGAAATCGTGTTTTAAGCAATAAAAACGACTCCCGGCCTTATTTAGTTCACATTTGTGCTTTTGGTAAGCTAGCCCGTATTCATAACGCACTAAACCTTTTTATCGCGTTAAACGCCTTTTCTCGACGAGAAAAGCAATTTCATCAAAAACAAAAAAAAACGAAAAATGAATCTATTCAACAAGTCTGCAACACGTCCTTAAGAGTTACATGATTTCACCGAATGTCAATGTGTAATTTCTCCAGTTCTGATCATTTTTTAGGTTGTTGGTAGCTTGGTCAATGCCAAAACACAGTGAGATCTTTTTATGGCTTTAAACGCGTTTTCTCCTCGAGAGAAACATGATTTCACTAAAAACGTTATAGTTTAAACATGCCTGTTTGTACATGTGTGCAAACACTCAGAGCCTTAAGATAGGGGTTTCACCAATGTGTTTTTTGGTGAGAAACCTTCTATTTCAAGGTTCTGTGCGTTTTCAGACAAGTACAATATGTATTTATAGTGTTTCTGATGAAATCCCTCCTTTTAATGCATTTTCTCACAGAAAACGAGTCTCTCGCCATGGGAACATGGCTTTTTTGAAAAAGCATATTCTGGTCGACAAATCGTGTTTTAAGCAATAAAAACGACTCCCGGCCTTATTTAGTTCACATTTGTACTTTTGGTAAGCTAGCCCGTATTCATAACGCACTAAACCTTTTTATCGCGTTAAACGCCTTTTCTCGACGAGAAAAGCACAATTTCATCAAAAACAAACAAAACAAGAAAAATGAATCTATTCAACAAGTCTGCAACACGTCCTTAAGAATTACATGATTTCACCCAATGTCAATGTGTAATTTCTCCAGTTCTGATCATTTTTTAGGTGGTTGGTAGCTTGGTCAATGCCAAAACACAGTGAGATCTTTTTATGGCTTTAAACGCGTTTTCTCCTCGAGAGAAACATGATTTCACTAAAAACGTTATAGTTTAACCATGCCTGTTGTACATGTGTGCAAACACTCAGAGCCTTAAGATAGGGGTTTCACCAATGTGTTTTTTGGTGAGAAACCTTCTATTTCAAGGTTCAGTACAATATGTATTTATAGTGTTTCTGATGAAATCCCTCCTTTTAATGCATTTTCTCACAGAAAACAAGTCTCTCGCCATGGGAACATGGCTTTTTTGAAAAAGCATATTCTGGTCGAGAAATCGTGTTTTAAGCAAAAAAAACGACTCCCGGCCTTATTTAGTTCACATTTGTACTTTCGGTAAGCTAGCCCGTATTCATAACGCACTAAACCTTTTTATCGCGTTAAACGCCTTTTCTCGACGAGAAAAGCACAATTTCATCAAAAACAAACAAAACAAGAAAAATGAATCTATTCAACAAGTCTGCAACACGTCCTTAAGAGTTACATGATTTCACCCAATGTCAATATATAATTTCTCCAGTTCTGATCATTTTTTAGGTTGTTGGTAGCTTGGTCAATGCCAAAACACAGTGAGATCTTTTTATGGCTTTAAACGCGTTTTCTCCTCGAGAGAAACATGATTTCACTAAAAACGTTATAGTTTAAACATGCCTGTTTGTACATGTGTGCAAAACACTCAGAGCCTTAAGATAGGGGTTTCACCAATGTGTTTTTTGGTGAGAAACCTTCTATTTCAAGGTTCTGTGCGTTTTCAGACAAGTACAATATGTATTTATAGTGTTTCTGATGAAATCCCTCCTTTTAATGCATTTTCTCACAGAAAACGAGTCTCTCGCCATGGGAACATGGCTTTTTTGAAAAAGCATATTCTGGTCGAGAAATCGTGTTTTAAGCAATAAAAACGACTCCCGGCCTTATTTAGTTCACATTTGTACTTTCGGTAAGCTAGCCCGTATTCATAACGCACTAAACCTTTTTATCGCGTTAAACGCCTTTTCTCGACAAGAAAAGCACAATTTCATCAAAAACAAACAAAACAAGAAAAATGAATCTATTCAACAAGTCTGCAACACGTCCTTAAGAGTTACATGATTTCACCCAATGTCAATATGTAATTTCTCCAGTTCTGATCATTTTTTAGGTTGTTGGTAGCTTGGTCAATGCCAAAACACAGTGAGATCTTTTTATGGCTTTAAACGCGTTTTCTCCTCGAGAGAAACATGATTTCACTAAAAACGTTATAGTTTAAACATGCCTGTTTGTACATGTGTGCAAACACTCAGAGCCTTAAGATAGGGGTTTCACCAACGTGTTTTTTGGTGAGAAACCTTCTATTTCAAGGTTCTATGCGTTTTCAGACAAGTACAATATGTATTTATAGTGTTTCTGATGAAATCCCTCCTTTTAATGCATTTTCTCACAGAAAACGAGTCTCTCGCCATGGGAACATGGCTTTTTTGAAAAAGCATATTCTGGTCGAGAAATCGTGTTTTAAGCAATAAAAACGACTCCCGGCCTTATTTAGTTCACATTTGTACTTTTGGTAAGCTAGCCCGTATTCATAACGCACTAAACCTTTTTATCGCGTTAAACGCCTTTTCTCGACGAGAAAAGCAATTTCATCAAAAACAAACAAAACAAGAAAAATGAATCTATTCAACAAGTCTGCAACACGTCCTTAAGAGTTACATGATTTCACCCAATGTCAATATGTAATTTCTCCAGTTCTGATCATTTTTTAGGTTGTTGGTAGCTTGGTCAATGCCAAAACACAGTGAGATCTTTTTATGGCTTTAAACGCGTTTTCTCCTCGAGAGAAACATGATTTCACTAAAAACGTTATAGTTTAACCATGCCTGTTGTACATGTGTGCAAACACTCAGAGCCTTAAGATAGGGGTTTCACCAATGTGTTTTTTCGTGAGAAACCTTCTATTTCAAGGTTCTGTGCGTTTTCAGACAAGTACAATATGTATTTATAGTGTTTCTGATGAAATCCCTCCTTTTAATGCATTTTCTCACAGAAAACGAGTCTCTCGCCATGGGAACATGGCTTTTTTGAAAAAGCATATTCTGGTCGAGAAATCGTGTTCTAAGCAATAAAAACGACTCCCGGCCTTATTTAGTTCACATTTGTACTGTTGGTAAGCTAGCCCGTATTCATAACGCACTAAACCTTTTTATCGCGTTAAACGCCTTTTCTCGACGAGAAAAGCACAATTTCATCAAAAACAAACAAAACAAGAAAAATGAATCTATTCAACAAGTCTGCAACACGTCCTTAAGAGTTACATGATTTCACCCAATGTCAATATGTAATTTCTCCAGTTCTGATCATTTTTTAGGTTGTTGGTAGCTTGGTCAATGCCAAAACACAGTGAGATCTTTTTATGGCTTTAAACGCGTTTTCTCCTCGAGAGAAACATGATTTCACTAAAAACGTTATAGTTTAACCATGCCTGTTGTACATGTGTGCAAACACTCAGAGCCTTAAGATAGGGGTTTCACCAATGTGTTTTTTGGTGAGAAACCTTCTATTTCAAGGTTCTGTGCGTTTTCAGACAAGTACAATATGTATTTATAGTGTTTCTGATGAAATCCCTCCTTTTAATGCATTTTCTCACAGAAAACGAGTCTCTCGCCATGGGAACATGGCTTTTTTGAAAAAGCATATTCTGGTCGAGAAATCGTGTTTTAAGCAATAAAAACGACTCCCGGCCTTATTTAGTTCACATTTGTACTTTTGGTAAGCTAGCCCGTATTCATAACGCACTAAACCTTTTTATCGCGTTAAACGCCTTTTCTCGACGAGAAAAGCAATTTCATCAAAAACAAACAAAACAAGAAAAATGAATCTATTCAACAAGTCTGCAACAAGTCCTTAAGAGTTACATGATTTCACCCAATGTCAATGTGTAATTTATCCAGTTCTGATCATTTTTTAGGTTGTTGGTAGCTTGGTCAATGCCAAAACACAGTGAGATCTTTTTATGGCTTTAAACGCGTTTTCTCCTCGAGAGAAACATGATTTCACTAAAAACGTTATAGTTTAACCATGCCTGTTGTACATGTGTGCAAACACTCAGAGCCTTAAGATAGGGGTTTCACCAATGTGTTTTTTGGTGAGAAACCTTCTATTTCAAGGTTCTGTGCGTTTTCAGACAAGTACAATATGTATTTATAGTGTTTCTCATGAAATCCCTCCTTTTAATGCATTTTCTCACAGAAAACGAGTCTCTCGCCATGGGAACATGGCTTTTTTGAAAAAGCATATTCTGGTCGACAAATCGTGTTTTAAGCAATAAAAACGACTCCCGGCCTTATTTAGTTCACATTTGTACTTTCGGTAAGCTAGCCCGTATTCATAACGCACTAAACCTTTTTATCGCGTTAAACGCCTTTTCTCGACGAGAAAAGCACAATTTCATCAAAAACAAACAAAACAAGAAAAATGAATCTATTCAACAAGTCTGCAACACGTCCTTAAGAGTTACATGATTTCACCCAATGTCAATATGTAATTTCTCCAGTTCTGATCATTTTTTAGGTTGTTGGTAGCTTGGTCAATGCCAAAACACAGTGAGATCTTTTTATGGCTTTAAACGCGTTTTCTCCTCGAGAGAAACATGATTTCACTAAAAACGTTATAGTTTAAACATGCCTGTTTGTACATGTGTGCAAACACTCAGAGCCTTAAGATAGGGGTTTCACCAATGTGTTTTTTGGTGAGAAACCTTCTATTTCAAGGTTCTGTGCGTTTTCAGACAAGTACAATATGTATTTATAGTGTTTCTCATGAAATCCCTCCTTTTAATGCATTTTCTCACAGAAAACGAGTCTCTCGCCATGGGAACATGGCTTTTTTGAAAAAGCATATTCTGGTCGAGAAATCGTGTTTTAAGCAATAAAAACGACTCCCGGCCTTATTTAGTTCACATTTGTGCTTTTGGTAAGCTAGCCCGTATTCATAACGCACTAAACCTTTTTATCGCGTTAAACGCCTTTTCTCGACGAGAAAAGCACAATTTCATCAAAAACAAACAAAACAAGAAAAATGAATCTATTCAACAAGTCTGCAACACGTCCTTAAGAGTTACATGATTTCACCCAATGTCAATGTGTAATTTCTCCAGTTCTGATCATTTTTTAGGTTTGTTGGTAGCTTGGTCAATGCCAAAACACAGTGAGATCTTTTTATGGCTTTAAACGCGTTTTCTCCTCGAGAGAAACATGATTTCACTAAAAACGTTATAGTTTAAACATGCCTGTTTGTACATGTGTGCAAACACTCAGAGCCTTAAGATAGGGGTTTCACCAATGTGTTTTTTGGTGAGAAACCTTCTATTTCAAGGTTCTGTGCGTTTTCAGACAAGTACAATATGTATTTATAGTGTTTCTCATGAAATCCCTCCTTTTAATGCATTTTCTCACAGAAAACGAGTCTCTCGCCATGGGAACATGGCTTTTTTGAAAAAGCATATTCTGGTCGAGAAATCGTGTTTTAAGCAATAAAAACGACTCCCGGCCTTATTTCGTTCACATTTGTACTTTTGGTAAGCTAGCCCGTATTCATAACGCACTAAACCTTTTTATCGCGTTAAACGCCTTTTCTCGACGAGAAAAGCACAATTTCATCAAAAACAAACAAAACAAGAAAAATGAATCTATTCAACAAGTCTGCAACACGTCCTTAAGAGTTACATGATTTCACCCAATGTCAATATGTAATTTCTCCAGTTCTGATCATTTTTTAGGTTGTTGGTAGCTTGGTCAATGCCAAAACACAGTGAGATCTTTTTATGGCTTTAAACGCGTTTTCTCCTCGAGAGAAACATGATTTCACTAAAAACGTTATAGTTTAAACATGCCTGTTTGTACATGTGTGCAAACACTCAGAGCCTTAAGATAGGGGTTTCACCAATGTGTTTTTTGGTGAGAAACCTTCTATTTCAAGGTTCTGTGCGTTTTCAGACAAGTACAATATGTATTTATAGTGTTTCTGATGAAATCCCTCCTTTTAATGCATTTTCTCACAGAAAACGAGTCTCTCGCCATGGGAACATGGCTTTTTTGAAAAAGCATATTCTGGTCGAGAAATCGTGTTTTAAGCAATAAAAACGACTCCCGGCCTTATTTAGTTCACATTTGTACTTTCGGTAAGCTAGCCCGTATTCATAACGCACTAAACCTTTTTATCGCGTTAAACGCCTTTTCTCGACAAGAAAAGCACAATTTCATCAAAAACAAACAAAACAAGAAAAATGAATCTATTCAACAAGTCTGCAACACGTCCTTAAGAGTTACATGATTTCACCCAATGTCAATATGTAATTTCTCCAGTTCTGATCATTTTTTAGGTTGTTGGTAGCTTGGTCAATGCCAAAACACAGTGAGATATTTTTATGGCTTTAAACGCGTTTTCTCCTCGAGAGAAACATGATTTCACTAAAAACGTTATAGTTTAAACATGCCTGTTTGTACATGTGTGCAAACACTCAGAGCCTTAAGATAGGGGTTTCACCAACGTGTTTTTTGGTGAGAAACCTTCTATTTCAAGGTTCTATGCGTTTTCAGACAAGTACAATATGTATTTATAGTGTTTCTGATGAAATCCCTCCTTTTAATGCATTTTCTCACAGAAAACGAGTCTCTCGCCATGGGAACATGGCTTTTTTGAAAAAGCATATTCTGGTCGAGAAATCGTGTTTTAAGCAATAAAAACGACTCCCGGCCTTATTTAGTTCACATTTGTACTTTTGGTAAGCTAGCCCGTATTCATAACGCACTAAACCTTTTTATCGCGTTAAACGCCTTTTCTCGACGAGAAAAGCAATTTCATCAAAAACAAACAAAACAAGAAAAATGAATCTATTCAACAAGTCTGCAACACGTCCTTAAGAGTTACATGATTTCACCCAATGTCAATATGTAATTTCTCCAGTTCTGATCATTTTTTAGGTTGTTGGTAGCTTGGTCAATGCCAAAACACAGTGAGATCTTTTTATGGCTTTACACGCGTTTTCTCCTCGAGAGAAACATGATTTCACTAAAAACGTTATAGTTTAACCATGCCTGTTGTACATGTGTGCAAACACTCAGAGCCTTAAGATAGGGGTTTCACCAATGTGTTTTTTCGTGAGAAACCTTCTATTTCAAGGTTCTGTGCGTTTTCAGACAAGTACAATATGTATTTATAGTGTTTCTGATGAAATCCCTCCTTTTAATGCATTTTCTCACAGAAAACGAGTCTCTCGCCATGGGAACATGGCTTTTTTGAAAAAGCATATTCTGGTCGAGAAATCGTGTTCTAAGCAATAAAAACGACTCCCGGCCTTATTTAGTTCACATTTGTACTGTTGGTAAGCTAGCCCGTATTCATAACGCACTAAACCTTTTTATCGCGTTAAACGCCTTTTCTCGACGAGAAAAGCACAATTTCATCAAAAACAAACAAAACAAGAAAAATGAATCTATTCAACAAGTCTGCAACACGTCCTTAAGAGTTACATGATTTCACCCAATGTCAATATGTAATTTCTCCAGTTCTGATCATTTTTTAGGTTGTTGGTAGCTTGGTCAATGCCAAAACACAGTGAGATCTTTTTATGGCTTTAAACGCGTTTTCTCCTCGAGAGAAACATGATTTCACTAAAAACGTTATAGTTTAACCATGCCTGTTGTACATGTGTGCAAACACTCAGAGCCTTAAGATAGGGGTTTCACCAATGTGTTTTTTGGTGAGAAACCTTCTATTTCAAGGTTCTGTGCGTTTTCAGACAAGTACAATATGTATTTATAGTGTTTCTGATGAAATCCCTCCTTTTAATGCATTTTCTCACAGAAAACGAGTCTCTCGCCATGGGAACATGGCTTTTTTGAAAAAGCATATTCTGGTCGAGAAATCGTGTTTTAAGCAATAAAAACGACTCCCGGCCTTATTTAGTTCACATTTGTACTTTTGGTAAGCTAGCCCGTATTCATAACGCACTAAACCTTTTTATCGCGTTAAACGCCTTTTCTCGACGAGAAAAGCAATTTCATCAAAAACAAACAAAACAAGAAAAATGAATCTATTCAACAAGTCTGCAACACGTCCTTAAGAGTTACATGATTTCACCCAATGTCAATGTGTAATTTCTCCAGTTCTGATCATTTTTTAGGTTGTTGGTAGCTTGGTCAATGCCAAAACACAGTGAGATCTTTTTATGGCTTTAAACGCGTTTTCTCCTCGAGAGAAACATGATTTCACTAAAAACGTTATAGTTTAACCATGCCTGTTGTACATGTGTGCAAACACTCAGAGCCTTAAGATAGGGGTTTCACCAATGTGTTTTTTGGTGAGAAACCTTCTATTTCAAGGTTCTGTGCGTTTTCAGACAAGTACAATATGTATTTATAGTGTTTCTCATGAAATCCCTCCTTTTAATGCATTTTCTCACAGAAAACGAGTCTCTCGCCATGGGAACATGGCTTTTTTGAAAAAGCATATTCTGGTCGAGAAATCGTGTTTTAAGCAATAAAAACGACTCCCGGCCTTATTTAGTTCACATTTGTACTTTCGGTAAGCTAGCCCGTATTCATAACGCACTAAACCTTTTTATCGCGTTAAACGCCTTTTCTCGACGAGAAAAGCACAATTTCATCAAAAACAAACAAAACAAGAAAAATGAATCTATTCAACAAGTCTGCAACACGTCCTTAAGAGTTACATGATTTCACCCAATGTCAATATGTAATTTCTCCAGTTCTGATCATTTTTTAGGTTGTTGGTAGCTTGGTCAATGCCAAAACACAGTGAGATCTTTTTATGGCTTTAAACGCGTTTTCTCCTCGAGAGAAACATGATTTCACTAAAAACGTTATAGTTTAAACATGCCTGTTGTACATGTGTGCAAACACTCAGAGCCTTAAGATAGGGGTTTCACCAATGTGTTTTTTGGTGAGAAACCTTCTATTTCAAGGTTCTGTGCGTTTTCAGACAAGTACAATATGTATTTATAGTGTTTCTCATGAAATCCCTCCTTTTAATGCATTTTCTCACAGAAAACGAGTCTCTCGCCATGGGAACATGGCTTTTTTGAAAAAGCATATTCTGGTCGAGAAATCGTGTTTTAAGCAATAAAAACGACTCCCGGCCTTATTTAGTTCACATTTGTGCTTTTGGTAAGCTAGCCCGTATTCATAACGCACTAAACCTTTTTATCGCGTTAAACGCCTTTTCTCGACGAGAAAAGCACAATTTCATCAAAAACAAACAAAACAAGAAAAATGAATCTATTCAACAAGTCTGCAACACGTCCTTAAGAGTTACATGATTTCACCCAATGTCAATGTGTAATTTCTCCAGTTCTGATCATTTTTTAGGTTTGTTGGTAGCTTGGTCAATGCCAAAACACAGTGAGATCTTTTTATGGCTTTAAACGCGTTTTCTCCTCGAGAGAAACATGATTTCACTAAAAACGTTATAGTTTAACCATGCCTGTTGTACATGTGTGCAAACACTCAGAGCCTTAAGATAGGGGTTTCACCAATGTGTTTTTTGGTGAGAAACCTTCTATTTCAAGGTTCAGTACAATATGTATTTATAGTGTTTCTGATGAAATCCCTCCTTTTAATGCATTTTCTCACAGAAAACGAGTCTCTCGCCATGGGAACATGGCTTTTTTGAAAAAGCATATTCTGGTCGAGAAATCGTGTTTTAAGCAATAAAAACGACTCCCGGCCTTATTTAGTTCACATTTGTACTTTCGGTAAGCTAGCCCGTATTCATAACGCACTAAACCTTTTTATCGCGTTAAACGCCTTTTCTCGACAAGAAAAGCACAATTTCATCAAAAACAAACAAAACAAGAAAAATGAATCTATTCAACAAGTCTGCAACACGTCCTTAAGAGTTACATGATTTCACCCAATGTCAATATGTAATTTCTCCAGTTCTGATCATTTTTTAGGTTGTTGGTAGCTTGGTCAATGCCAAAACACAGTGAGATCTTTTTATGGCTTTAAACGCGTTTTCTCCTCGAGAGAAACATGATTTCACTAAAAACGTTATAGTTTAAACATGCCTGTTTGTACATGTGTGCAAACACTCAGAGCCTTAAGATAGGGGTTTCACCAATGTGTTTTTTGGTGAGAAACCTTCTATTTCAAGGTTCTGTGCGTTTTCAGACAAGTACAATATGTATTTATAGTGTTTCTGATGAAATCCCTCCTTTTAATGCATTTTCTCACAGAAAACGAGTCTCTCGCCATGGGAACATGGCTTTTTTGAAAAAGCATATTCTGGTCGAGAAATCGTGTTTTAAGCAATAAAAACGACTCCCGGCCTTATTTAGTTCACATTTGTGCTTTTGGTAAGCTAGCCCGTATTCATAACGCACTAAACCTTTTTATCGCGTTAAACGCCTTTTCTCGAAGAGAAAAGCAATTTCATCAAAAACAAAAAAAAACAAGAAAAATGAATCTATTCAACAAGTCTGCAACACGTCCTTAAGAGTTACATGATTTCACCGAATGTCAATGTGTAATTTCTCCAGTTCTGATCATTTTTTAGGTTGTTGGTAGCTTGGTCAATGCCAAAACACAGTGAGATCTTTTTATGGCTTTAAACGCGTTTTCTCCTCGAGAGAAACATGATTTCACTAAAAACGTTATAGTTTAAACATGCCTGTTTGTACATGTGTGCAAACACTCAGAGCCTTAAGATAGGGGTTTCACCAATGTGTTTTTTGGTGAGAAACCTTCTATTTCAAGGTTCTGTGCGTTTTCAGACAAGTACAATATGTATTTATAGTGTTTCTGATGAAATCCCTCCTTTTAATGCATTTTCTCACAGAAAACGAGTCTCGCCATGGGAACATGGCTTTTTTGAAAAAGCATATTCTGGTCGACAAATCGTGTTTTAAGCAATAAAAACGACTCCCGGCCTTATTTAGTTCACATTTGTACTTTTGGTAAGCTAGCCCGTATTCATAACGCACTAAACCTTTTTATCGCGTTAAACGCCTTTTCTCGACGAGAAAAGCACAATTTCATCAAAAACAAACAAAACAAGAAAAATGAATCTATTCAACAAGTCTGCAACACGTCCTTAAGAATTACATGATTTCACCCAATGTCAATGTGTAATTTCTCCAGTTCTGATCATTTTTTAGGTGGTTGGTAGCTTGGTCAATGCCAAAACACAGTGAGATCTTTTTATGGCTTTAAACGCGTTTTCTCCTCGAGAGAAACATGATTTCACTAAAAACGTTATAGTTTAACCATGCCTGTTGTACATGTGTGCAAACACTCAGAGCCTTAAGATAGGGGTTTCACCAATGTGTTTTTTGGTGAGAAACCTTCTATTTCAAGGTTCAGTACAATATGTATTTATAGTATTTCTGATGAAATCCCTCCTTTTAATGCATTTTCTCACAGAAAACGAGTCTCTCGCCATGGGAACATGGCTTTTTTGAAAAAGCATATTCTGGTCGAGAAATCGTGTTTTAAGCAAAAAAAACGACTCCCGGCCTTATTTAGTTCACATTTGTACTTTCGGTAAGCTAGCCCGTATTCATAACGCACTAAACCTTTTTATCGCGTTAAACGCCTTTTCTCGACGAGAAAAGCACAATTTCATCAAAAACAAACAAAACAAGAAAAATGAATCTATTCAACAAGTCTGCAACACGTCCTTAAGAGTTACATGATTTCACCCAATGTCAATATATAATTTCTCCAGTTCTGATCATTTTTTAGGTTGTTGGTAGCTTGGTCAATGCCAAAACACAGTGAGATCTTTTTATGGCTTTAAACGCGTTTTCTCCTCGAGAGAAACATGATTTCACTAAAAACGTTATAGTTTAACCATGCCTGTTTGTACATGTGTGCAAAACACTCAGAGCCTTAAGATAGGGGTTTCACCAATGTGTTTTTTGGTGAGAAACCTTCTATTTCAAGGTTCTGTGCGTTTTCAGACAAGTACAATATGTATTTATAGTGTTTCTGATGAAATCCCTCCTTTTAATGCATTTTCTCACAGAAAACGAGTCTCTCGCCATGGGAACATGGCTTTTTTGAAAAAGCATATTCTGGTCGAGAAATCGTGTTTTAAGCAATAAAAACGACTCCCGGCCTTATTTAGTTCACATTTGTACTTTCGGTAAGCTAGCCCGTATTCATAACGCACTAAACCTTTTTATCGCGTTAAACGCCTTTTCTCGACAAGAAAAGCACAATTTCATCAAAAACAAACAAAACAAGAAAAATGAATCTATTCAACAAGTCTGCAACACGTCCTTAAGAGTTACATGATTTCACCCAATGTCAATATGTAATTTCTCCAGTTCTGATCATTTTTTAGGTTGTTGGTAGCTTGGTCAATGCCAAAACACAGTGAGATCTTTTTATGGCTTTAAACGCGTTTTCTCCTCGAGAGAAACATGATTTCACTAAAAACGTTATAGTTTAAACATGCCTGTTTGTACATGTGTGCAAACACTCAGAGCCTTAAGATAGGGGTTTCACCAACGTGTTTTTTGGTGAGAAACCTTCTATTTCAAGGTTCTATGCGTTTTCAGACAAGTACAATATGTATTTATAGTGTTTCTCATGAAATCCCTCCTTTTAATGCATTTTCTCACAGAAAACGAGTCTCTCGCCATGGGAACATGGCTTTTTTGAAAAAGCATATTCTGGTCGAGAAATCGTGTTTTAAGCAATAAAAACGACTCCCGGCCTTATTTAGTTCACATTTGTACTTTTGGTAAGCTAGCCCGTATTCATAACGCACTAAACCTTTTTATCGCGTTAAACGCCTTTTCTCGACGAGAAAAGCAATTTCATCAAAAACAAACAAAACAAGAAAAATGAATCTATTCAACAAGTCTGCAACACGTCCTTAAGAGTTACATGATTTCACCCAATGTCAATATGTAATTTCTCCAGTTCTGATCATTTTTTAGGTTGTTGGTAGCTTGGTCAATGCCAAAACACAGTGAGATCTTTTTATGGCTTTAAACGCGTTTTCTCCTCGAGAGAAACATGATTTCACTAAAAACGTTATAGTTTAACCATGCCTGTTGTACATGTGTGCAAACACTCAGAGCCTTAAGATAGGGGTTTCACCAATGTGTTTTTTCGTGAGAAACCTTCTATTTCAAGGTTCTGTGCGTTTTCAGACAAGTACAATATGTATTTATAGTGTTTCTGATGAAATCCCTCCTTTTAATGCATTTTCTCACAGAAAACGAGTCTCTCGCCATGGGAACATGGCTTTTTTGAAAAAGCATATTCTGGTCGAGAAATCGTGTTCTAAGCAATAAAAACGACTCCCGGCCTTATTTAGTTCACATTTGTACTGTTGGTAAGCTAGCCCGTATTCATAACGCACTAAACCTTTTTATCGCGTTAAACGCCTTTTCTCGACGAGAAAAGCACAATTTCATCAAAAACAAACAAAACAAGAAAAATGAATCTATTCAACAAGTCTGCAACACGTCCTTAAGAGTTACATGATTTCACCCAATGTCAATATGTAATTTCTCCAGTTCTGATCATTTTTTAGGTTGTTGGTAGCTTGGTCAATGCCAAAACACAGTGAGATCTTTTTATGGCTTTAAACGCGTTTTCTCCTCGAGAGAAACATGATTTCACTAAAAACGTTATAGTTTAACCATGCCTGTTGTACATGTGTGCAAACACTCAGAGCCTTAAGATAGGGGTTTCACCAATGTGTTTTTTGGTGAGAAACCTTCTATTTCAAGGTTCTGTGCGTTTTCAGACAAGTACAATATGTATTTATAGTGTTTCTGATGAAATCCCTCCTTTTAATGCATTTTCTCACAGAAAACGAGTCTCTCGCCATGGGAACATGGCTTTTTTGAAAAAGCATATTCTGGTCGAGAAATCGTGTTTTAAGCAATAAAAACGACTCCCGGCCTTATTTAGTTCACATTTGTACTTTTGGTAAGCTAGCCCGTATTCATAACGCACTAAACCTTTTTATCGCGTTAAACGCCTTTTCTCGACGAGAAAAGCAATTTCATCAAAAACAAACAAAACAAGAAAAATGAATCTATTCAACAAGTCTGCAACACGTCCTTAAGAGTTACATGATTTCACCCAATGTCAATGTGTAATTTCTCCAGTTCTGATCATTTTTTAGGTTGTTGGTAGCTTGGTCAATGCCAAAACACAGTGAGATCTTTTTATGGCTTTAAACGCGTTTTCTCCTCGAGAGAAACATGATTTCACTAAAAACGTTATAGTTTAACCATGCCTGTTGTACATGTGTGCAAACACTCAGAGCCTTAAGATAGGGGTTTCACCAATGTGTTTTTTGGTGAGAAACCTTCTATTTCAAGGTTCTGTGCGTTTTCAGACAAGTACAATATGTATTTATAGTGTTTCTCATGAAATCCCTCCTTTTAATGCATTTTCTCACAGAAAACGAGTCTCTCGCCATGGGAACATGGCTTTTTTGAAAAAGCATATTCTGGTCGACAAATCGTGTTTTAAGCAATAAAAACGACTCCCGGCCTTATTTAGTTCACATTTGTACTTTCGGTAAGCTAGCCCGTATTCATAACGCACTAAACCTTTTTATCGCGTTAAACGCCTTTTCTCGACGAGAAAAGCACAATTTCATCAAAAACAAACAAAACAAGAAAAATGAATCTATTCAACAAGTCTGCAACACGTCCTTAAGAGTTACATGATTTCACCCAATGTCAATATGTAATTTCTCCAGTTCTGATCATTTTTTAGGTTGTTGGTAGCTTGGTCAATGCCAAAACACAGTGAGATCTTTTTATGGCTTTAAACGCGTTTTCTCCTCGAGAGAAACATGATTTCACTAAAAACGTTATAGTTTAAACATGCCTGTTTGTACATGTGTGCAAACACTCAGAGCCTTAAGATAGGGGTTTCACCAATGTGTTTTTTGGTGAGAAACCTTCTATTTCAAGGTTCTGTGCGTTTTCAGACAAGTACAATATGTATTTATAGTGTTTCTCATGAAATCCCTCCTTTTAATGCATTTTCTCACAGAAAACGAGTCTCTCGCCATGGGAACATGGCTTTTTTGAAAAAGCATATTCTGGTCGAGAAATCGTGTTTTAAGCAATAAAAACGACTCCCGGCCTTATTTAGTTCACATTTGTGCTTTTGGTAAGCTAGCCCGTATTCATAACGCACTAAACCTTTTTATCGCGTTAAACGCCTTTTCTCGACGAGAAAAGCACAATTTCATCAAAAACAAACAAAACAAGAAAAATGAATCTATTCAACAAGTCTGCAACACGTCCTTAAGAGTTACATGATTTCACCCAATGTCAATGTGTAATTTCTCCAGTTCTGATCATTTTTTAGGTTTGTTGGTAGCTTGGTCAATGCCAAAACACAGTGAGATCTTTTTATGGCTTTAAACGCGTTTTCTCCTCGAGAGAAACATGATTTCACTAAAAACGTTATAGTTTAAACATGCCTGTTTGTACATGTGTGCAAACACTCAGAGCCTTAAGATAGGGGTTTCACCAATGTGTTTTTTGGTGAGAAACCTTCTATTTCAAGGTTCTGTGCGTTTTCAGACAAGTACAATATGTATTTATAGTGTTTCTCATGAAATCCCTCCTTTTAATGCATTTTCTCACAGAAAACGAGTCTCTCGCCATGGGAACATGGCTTTTTTGAAAAAGCATATTCTGGTCGAGAAATCGTGTTTTAAGCAATAAAAACGACTCCCGGCCTTATTTCGTTCACATTTGTACTTTTGGTAAGCTAGCCCGTATTCATAACGCACTAAACCTTTTTATCGCGTTAAACGCCTTTTCTCGACGAGAAAAGCACAATTTCATCAAAAACAAACAAAACAAGAAAAATGAATCTATTCAACAAGTCTGCAACACGTCCTTAAGAGTTACATGATTTCACCCAATGTCAATATGTAATTTCTCCAGTTCTGATCATTTTTTAGGTTGTTGGTAGCTTGGTCAATGCCAAAACACAGTGAGATCTTTTTATGGCTTTAAACGCGTTTTCTCCTCGAGAGAAACATGATTTCACTAAAAACGTTATAGTTTAAACATGCCTGTTTGTACATGTGTGCAAACACTCAGAGCCTTAAGATAGGGGTTTCACCAATGTGTTTTTTGGTGAGAAACCTTCTATTTCAAGGTTCTGTGCGTTTTCAGACAAGTACAATATGTATTTATAGTGTTTCTGATGAAATCCCTCCTTTTAATGCATTTTCTCACAGAAAACGAGTCTCTCGCCATGGGAACATGGCTTTTTTGAAAAAGCATATTCTGGTCGAGAAATCGTGTTTTAAGCAATAAAAACGACTCCCGGCCTTATTTAGTTCACATTTGTACTTTCGGTAAGCTAGCCCGTATTCATAACGCACTAAACCTTTTTATCGCGTTAAACGCCTTTTCTCGACAAGAAAAGCACAATTTCATCAAAAACAAACAAAACAAGAAAAATGAATCTATTCAACAAGTCTGCAACACGTCCTTAAGAGTTACATGATTTCACCCAATGTCAATATGTAATTTCTCCAGTTCTGATCATTTTTTAGGTTGTTGGTAGCTTGGTCAATGCCAAAACACAGTGAGATCTTTTTATGGCTTTAAACGCGTTTTCTCCTCGAGAGAAACATGATTTCACTAAAAACGTTATAGTTTAAACATGCCTGTTTGTACATGTGTGCAAACACTCAGAGCCTTAAGATAGGGGTTTCACCAACGTGTTTTTTGGTGAGAAACCTTCTATTTCAAGGTTCTATGCGTTTTCAGACAAGTACAATATGTATTTATAGTGTTTCTGATGAAATCCCTCCTTTTAATGCATTTTCTCACAGAAAACGAGTCTCTCGCCATGGGAACATGGCTTTTTTGAAAAAGCATATTCTGGTCGAGAAATCGTGTTTTAAGCAATAAAAACGACTCCCGGCCTTATTTAGTTCACATTTGTACTTTTGGTAAGCTAGCCCGTATTCATAACGCACTAAACCTTTTTATCGCGTTAAACGCCTTTTCTCGACGAGAAAAGCACAATTTCATCAAAAACAAACAAAACAAGAAAAATGAATCTATTCAACAAGTCTGCAACACGTCCTTAAGAGTTACATGATTTCACCCAATGTCAATATGTAATTTCTCCAGTTCTGATCATTTTTTAGGTTGTTGGTAGCTTGGTCAATGCCAAAACACAGTGAGATCTTTTTATGGCTTTACACGCGTTTTCTCCTCGAGAGAAACATGATTTCACTAAAAACGTTATAGTTTAACCATGCCTGTTGTACATGTGTGCAAACACTCAGAGCCTTAAGATAGGGGTTTCACCAATGTGTTTTTTCGTGAGAAACCTTCTATTTCAAGGTTCTGTGCGTTTTCAGACAAGTACAATATGTATTTATAGTGTTTCTGATGAAATCCCTCCTTTTAATGCATTTTCTCACAGAAAACGAGTCTCTCGCCATGGGAACATGGCTTTTTTGAAAAAGCATATTCTGGTCGAGAAATCGTGTTCTAAGCAATAAAAACGACTCCCGGCCTTATTTAGTTCACATTTGTACTGTTGGTAAGCTAGCCCGTATTCATAACGCACTAAACCTTTTTATCGCGTTAAACGCCTTTTCTCGACGAGAAAAGCACAATTTCATCAAAAACAAACAAAACAAGAAAAATGAATCTATTCAACAAGTCTGCAACACGTCCTTAAGAGTTACATGATTTCACCCAATGTCAATATGTAATTTCTCCAGTTCTGATCATTTTTTAGGTTGTTGGTAGCTTGGTCAATGCCAAAACACAGTGAGATCTTTTTATGGCTTTAAACGCGTTTTCTCCTCGAGAGAAACATGATTTCACTAAAAACGTTATAGTTTAACCATGCCTGTTGTACATGTGTGCAAACACTCAGAGCCTTAAGATAGGGGTTTCACCAATGTGTTTTTTGGTGAGAAACCTTCTATTTCAAGGTTCTGTGCGTTTTCAGACAAGTACAATATGTATTTATAGTGTTTCTGATGAAATCCCTCCTTTTAATGCATTTTCTCACAGAAAACGAGTCTCTCGCCATGGGAACATGGCTTTTTTGAAAAAGCATATTCTGGTCGAGAAATCGTGTTTTAAGCAATAAAAACGACTCCCGGCCTTATTTAGTTCACATTTGTACTTTTGGTAAGCTAGCCCGTATTCATAACGCACTAAACCTTTTTATCGCGTTAAACGCCTTTTCTCGACGAGAAAAGCAATTTCATCAAAAACAAACAAAACAAGAAAAATGAATCTATTCAACAAGTCTGCAACACGTCCTTAAGAGTTACATGATTTCACCCAATGTCAATGTGTAATTTCTCCAGTTCTGATCATTTTTTAGGTTGTTGGTAGCTTGGTCAATGCCAAAACACAGTGAGATCTTTTTATGGCTTTAAACGCGTTTTCTCCTCGAGAGAAACATGATTTCACTAAAAACGTTATAGTTTAACCATGCCTGTTGTACATGTGTGCAAACACTCAGAGCCTTAAGATAGGGGTTTCACCAATGTGTTTTTTGGTGAGAAACCTTCTATTTCAAGGTTCTGTGCGTTTTCAGACAAGTACAATATGTATTTATAGTGTTTCTCATGAAATCCCTCCTTTTAATGCATTTTCTCACAGAAAACGAGTCTCTCGCCATGGGAACATGGCTTTTTTGAAAAAGCATATTCTGGTCGACAAATCGTGTTTTAAGCAATAAAAACGACTCCCGGCCTTATTTAGTTCACATTTGTACTTTCGGTAAGCTAGCCCGTATTCATAACGCACTAAACCTTTTTATCGCGTTAAACGCCTTTTCTCGACGAGAAAAGCACAATTTCATCAAAAACAAACAAAACAAGAAAAATGAATCTATTCAACAAGTCTGCAACACGTCCTTAAGAGTTACATGATTTCACCCAATGTCAATATGTAATTTCTCCAGTTCTGATCATTTTTTAGGTTGTTGGTAGCTTGGTCAATGCCAAAACACAGTGAGATCTTTTTATGGCTTTAAACGCGTTTTCTCCTCGAGAGAAACATGATTTCACTAAAAACGTTATAGTTTAAACATGCCTGTTGTACATGTGTGCAAACACTCAGAGCCTTAAGATAGGGGTTTCACCAATGTGTTTTTTGGTGAGAAACCTTCTATTTCAAGGTTCTGTGCGTTTTCAGACAAGTACAATATGTATTTATAGTGTTTCTCATGAAATCCCTCCTTTTAATGCATTTTCTCACAGAAAACGAGTCTCTCGCCATGGGAACATGGCTTTTTTGAAAAAGCATATTCTGGTCGAGAAATCGTGTTTTAAGCAATAAAAACGACTCCCGGCCTTATTTAGTTCACATTTGTGCTTTTGGTAAGCTAGCCCGTATTCATAACGCACTAAACCTTTTTATCGCGTTAAACGCCTTTTCTCGACGAGAAAAGCACAATTTCATCAAAAACAAACAAAACAAGAAAAATGAATCTATTCAACAAGTCTGCAACACGTCCTTAAGAGTTACATGATTTCACCCAATGTCAATGTGTAATTTCTCCAGTTCTGATCATTTTTTAGGTTTGTTGGTAGCTTGGTCAATGCCAAAACACAGTGAGATCTTTTTATGGCTTTAAACGCGTTTTCTCCTCGAGAGAAACATGATTTCACTAAAAACGTTATAGTTTAACCATGCCTGTTGTACATGTGTGCAAACACTCAGAGCCTTAAGATAGGGGTTTCACCAATGTGTTTTTTGGTGAGAAACCTTCTATTTCAAGGTTCTGTGCGTTTTCAGACAAGTACAATATGTATTTATAGTGTTTCTCATGAAATCCCTCCTTTTAATGCATTTTCTCACAGAAAACGAGTCTCTCGCCATGGGAACATGGCTTTTTTGAAAAAGCATATTCTGGTCGACAAATCGTGTTTTAAGCAATAAAAACGACTCCCGGCCTTATTTAGTTCACATTTGTACTTTCGGTAAGCTAGCCCGTATTCATAACGCACTAAACCTTTTTATCGCGTTAAACGCCTTTTCTCGACGAGAAAAGCACAATTTCATCAAAAACAAACAAAACAAGAAAAATGAATCTATTCAACAAGTCTGCAACACGTCCTTAAGAGTTACATGATTTCACCCAATGTCAATATGTAATTTCTCCAGTTCTGATCATTTTTTAGGTTGTTGGTAGCTTGGTCAATGCCAAAACACAGTGAGATCTTTTTATGGCTTTAAACGCGTTTTCTCCTCGAGAGAAACATGATTTCACTAAAAACGTTATAGTTTAAACATGCCTGTTTGTACATGTGTGCAAACACTCAGAGCCTTAAGATAGGGGTTTCACCAATGTGTTTTTTGGTGAGAAACCTTCTATTTCAAGGTTCTGTGCGTTTTCAGACAAGTACAATATGTATTTATAGTGTTTCTCATGAAATCCCTCCTTTTAATGCATTTTCTCACAGAAAACGAGTCTCTCGCCATGGGAACATGGCTTTTTTGAAAAAGCATATTCTGGTCGAGAAATCGTGTTTTAAGCAATAAAAACGACTCCCGGCCTTATTTAGTTCACATTTGTGCTTTTGGTAAGCTAGCCCGTATTCATAACGCACTAAACCTTTTTATCGCGTTAAACGCCTTTTCTCGACGAGAAAAGCACAATTTCATCAAAAACAAACAAAACAAGAAAAATGAATCTATTCAACAAGTCTGCAACACGTCCTTAAGAGTTACATGATTTCACCCAATGTCAATGTGTAATTTCTCCAGTTCTGATCATTTTTTAGGTTGTTGGTAGCTTGGTCAATGCCAAAACACAGTGAGATCTTTTTATGGCTTTAAACGCGTTTTCTCCTCGAGAGAAACATGATTTCACTAAAAACGTTATAGTTTAAACATGCCTGTTTGTACATGTGTGCAAACACTCAGAGCCTTAAGATAGGGGTTTCACCAATGTGTTTTTTGGTGAGAAACCTTCTATTTCAAGGTTCTGTGCGTTTTCAGACAAGTACAATATGTATTTATAGTGTTTCTCATGAAATCCCTCCTTTTAATGCATTTTCTCACAGAAAACGAGTCTCTCGCCATGGGAACATGGCTTTTTTGAAAAAGCATATTCTGGTCGAGAAATCGTGTTTTAAGCAATAAAAACGACTCCCGGCCTTATTTCGTTCACATTTGTACTTTTGGTAAGCTAGCCCGTATTCATAACGCACTAAACCTTTTTATCGCGTTAAACGCCTTTTCTCGACGAGAAAAGCACAATTTCATCAAAAACAAACAAAACAAGAAAAATGAATCTATTCAACAAGTCTGCAACACGTCCTTAAGAGTTACATGATTTCACCCAATGTCAATATGTAATTTCTCCAGTTCTGATCATTTTTTAGGTTGTTGGTAGCTTGGTCAATGCCAAAACACAGTGAGATCTTTTTATGGCTTTAAACGCGTTTTCTCCTCGAGAGAAACATGATTTCACTAAAAACGTTATAGTTTAAACATGCCTGTTTGTACATGTGTGCAAACACTCAGAGCCTTAAGATAGGGGTTTCACCAATGTGTTTTTTGGTGAGAAACCTTCTATTTCAAGGTTCTGTGCGTTTTCAGACAAGTACAATATGTATTTATAGTGTTTCTCATGAAATCCCTCCTTTTAATGCATTTTCTCACAGAAAACGAGTCTCTCGCCATGGGAACATGGCTTTTTTGAAAAAGCATATTCTGGTCGAGAAATCGTGTTTTAAGCAATAAAAACGACTCCCGGCCTTATTTAGTTCAAATTTGTACTTTTGGTAAGCTAGCCCGTATTCATAACGCACTAAACCTTTTTATCGCGTTAAACGCCTTTTCTCGACGAGAAAAGCACAATTTCATCAAAAACAAACAAAACAAGAAAAATGAATCTATTCAACAAGTCTGCAACACGTCCTTAAGAGTTACATGATTTCACCCAATGTCAATATGTAATTTCTCCAGTTCTGATCATTTTTTAGGTTGTTGGTAGCTTGGTCAATGCCAAAACACAGTGAGATCTTTTTATGGCTTTAAACGCGTTTTCTCCTCGAGAGAAACATGATTTCACTAAAAACGTTATAGTTTAAACATGCCTGTTTGTACATGTGTGCAAACACTCAGAGCCTTAAGATAGGGGTTTCACCAATGTGTTTTTTGGTGAGAAACCTTCTATTTCAAGGTTCTGTGCGTTTTCAGACAAGTACAATATGTATTTATAGTGTTTCTGATGAAATCCCTCCTTTTAATGCATTTTCTCACAGAAAACGAGTCTCTCGCCATGGGAACATGGCTTTTTTGAAAAAGCATATTCTGGTCGAGAAATCGTGTTTTAAGCAATAAAAACGACTCCCGGCCTTATTTAGTTCAAATTTGTACTTTTGGTAAGCTAGCCCGTATTCATAACGCACTAAACCTTTTTATCGCGTTAAACGCCTTTTCTCGACGAGAAAAGCACAATTTCATCAAAAACAAACAAAACAAGAAAAATGAATCTATTCAACAAGTCTGCAACACGTCCTTAAGAGTTACATGATTTCACCCAATGTCAATATGTAATTTCTCCAGTTCTGATCATTTTTTAGGTTGTTGGTAGCTTGGTCAATGCCAAAACACAGTGAGATCTTTTTATGGCTTTACACGCGTTTTCTCCTCGAGAGAAACATGATTTCACTAAAAACGTTATAGTTTAACCATGCCTGTTGTACATGTGTGCAAACACTCAGAGCCTTAAGATAGGGGTTTCACCAATGTGTTTTTTCGTGAGAAACCTTCTATTTCAAGGTTCTGTGCGTTTTCAGACAAGTACAATATGTATTTATAGTGTTTCTCATGAAATCCCTCCTTTTAATGCATTTTCTCACAGAAAACGAGTCTCTCGCCATGGGAACATGGCTTTTTTGAAAAAGCATATTCTGGTCGAGAAATCGTGTTCTAAGCAATAAAAACGACTCCCGGGCTTATTTAGTTCACATTTGTACTGTTGGTAAGCTAGCCCGTATTCATAACGCACTAAACCTTTTTATCGCGTTAAACGCCTTTTCTCGACGAGAAAAGCACAATTTCATCAAAAACAAACACAAAACAAGAAAAATGAATCTATTCAACAAGTCTGCAACACGTCCTTAAGAGTTACATGATTTCACCCAATGTCAATGTGTAATTTCACCAGTTCTGATCATTTTTTAGGTTGTTGGTAGCTTGGTCAATGCCAAAACACAGTGAGATCTTTTTATGGCTTCAAACGCGTTTTCTCCTCGAGAGAAACATGATTTCACTAAAAACGTTATAGTTTAAACATGCCTGTTTGTACATGTGTGCAAACACTCAGAGCCTTAAGATAGGGGTTTCACCAATGTGTTTTTTGGTGAGAAACCTTCTATTTCAAGGTTCTGTGCGTTTTCAGACAAGTACAATATGTATTTATAGTGTTTCTGATGAAATCCCTCCTTTTAATGCATTTTCTCACAGAAAACGAGTCTCTCGCCATGGGAACATGGCTTTTTTGAAAAAGCATATTCTGGTCGAGAAATCGTGTTTTAAGCAATAAAAACGACTCCCGGCCTTATTTAGTTCACATTTGTGCTTTTGGTAAGCTAGCCCGTATTCATAACGCACTAAACCTTTTTATCGCGTTAAACGCCTTTTCTCGACGAGAAAAGCAATTTCATCAAAAACAAACAAAACAAGAAAAATGAATCTATTCAACAAGTCTGCAACACGTCCTTAAGAGTTACATGATTTCACCCAATGTCAATGTGTAATTTCTCCAGTTCTGATCATTTTTTAGGTTGTTGGTAGCTTGGTCAATGCCAAAACACAGTGAGATCTTTTTATGGCTTTAAACGCGTTTTCTCCTCGAGAGAAACATGATTTCACTAAAAACGTTATAGTTTAAACATGCCTGTTTGTACATGTGTG